>NC_073247.2:160190000-160498750 GCF_029281585.2 Gorilla gorilla gorilla
CCCCATCACAGTCTCAATCCTGCTGAAAAAATTTTGGAAATCTTCAATAAGTTTTCCAGTATTTTGGATTATTCAAGTATTTTAATAAAACTAGAATAGACTATTGTTTATTGTGGGGATAATGGAAGACACTCCAGTTTAATTTGCATTTGCCATGTCTTACCATCTCCTGATTTCAGACTCTTTAAGATTAGGGAGCATGCTATCCCTGAATCTTCCACCCAAACTGCTTTTGCAGTGTAGCTTAGACTTAGATTCTTCTTGACTCTCTGCATATGTTGGCCAGAACCAGGTCTGGCACAGAATGAATGTTCAATAGATGTGTGTTGAATGGCTGGATGGGAGAATGGATGGATGCCCAAGACGCTGGCAGAGTCAGTCTGGCTATTCCAGGCTCCTCCCACAGGTCAACCCCTGCAGAGAAGAGGCATCTTTCCATTCAACAGAAGGGGCCCTGGCCTAGAAGTTAAGATGTCTGGGTCTTAGCCCTGTCTCTGCCATTCATTTGCTTTGTGATCTTGGGCAAGTCACTTAACTCCTCTGGGCCTGTTGCCCAACCTGCAAAACGAATGGGCTTTGACCTCTGGGATCGCTTCTGTGTTTCACATTTCATGATCATCTGGCTCCCAAGGTTCATTTTCTCCAGTCTCCTGGCCCCTGACACTCACATGTTGTGTAAGCTGCTCACTAGCCTGTATTTTGTGGAACTGAACTCAAGCCAATTAAAAACAGAGTACATTAACAAGAGTTTCAGTGAAGATGTCTGATCCCATTGTTGTTGCAAAGGATTAGTGAAGGGGCTGCGAGAGGATTATGGTCTCTGTTGAAACCTGTGTTTAATTATTCGTTCCGTTCTCTGTATTTTCATCATACACCCACTGAGTACTTGACCATTGCTGTGCATGAAGAAGAGGAAGAATTAATCCTCATCTGACCTCTATTTAAATGATACATTTTAGTTTTGACATAGAGTGATTCTAAGTTCTGCCCTGATAAGGCCAGTTTCCGCCACCTTTTTGATCTGTAACACGTTCTGCTTCCTGGTTTGAGCATCGGACTTGGATTTGTCAAGACATGTCCCTCAGCAATATCAGCATTTCTTTTTTGGGACAGTTACTGATTAAGCTCACAGCACTGGGGAGAAAGAACTGAACAGCTAGAAAGATGACAGCCAATGACTATAGGTTTCCCATCCCATTTTTGTCATCTCTCACAAAACTAAAATCACCATAAGAAATCTTTCTGCATATGTAAGAGTCTGTGTTTTCAGCCTTGGAATATTCATTCAGTTTTTATGCATCTGATTATGCACATACCAATAACCCTCTAATTTATGGATGCTTGCTATTAGGTTTTGTTTAAATGAGTTCCTTCCAAAAGGAACCAGCCTTCTGTTCTAAAGAGACACGTAAACCACACGAGGTGAATTTTCTTACAACTGATTTCAAATGTGGAGTTTTCAGGGTGTAATTTAGATGTAGCTGTGGTGGTTTATGGCCACAGAAACTGTAGGTGTGTGTGTAGGAAGCTACATGGTACTTACGAATGACTGGAAGCCAGAGAGCAGAGGGAGAGAGCCAGCGGTGGAGATTTCAGCTCAGTTTCACATCTCTACCCCAAGGCATTAGATGCCGCTAATTCTTCAAAAGCCAAAGATTTGTTTTACAGAAGAAATTCTGATTTGATTAAGATATTGCTTCCAGACCTAATGTTCCTTTAGCAAATCATGCCTACATCCATGATTAGAAAAAAACTGCATGTTATCTAAGCATAGAAAAGCCGCATGATTTGAAAGTATTCTACAGAAGTAACATTTAGTGTAATTACAGTACATTTAGATTAATTATAGCCGTGGTTCCGGGCGCCACCATACTTAAGGTTATATCAGCATTTTTGTTTTTAACCCTGCGTGGAGTAAGTTTATCCTCTGGCTGCATATTTTTTTACTCCAGAAAATATTTGAGTTCCACATAATGTGAGACCAAAATTGAATGGCCTTTTCTACTTTTAGGCTAACTTTAAAAAGATATAATTTCAGAGAGGCTATTCTCTTTAAGATTGCTGTTTTTCTATAGAATCTCAAAATAGGCAGAGATTAATTTTGAAAAAAATGAAAATGGTCATGATGCTTAGATAGGAAGTTGACTTGCTATAAATGGCTTGTGTTTCCCTTTGAAAGGCTTTATAGCATTGGCCATAAAGTAAAACCTGGTTGACATTTAACTGCCATGTCTGTCCAGAACTTACCTATCGGACCTGAGTGTGTGGCTCCATTCAAATTGGGCCCTTAGGGAGGCACCATCTTATTCCAACAGTTCTACCTGACCAGGCAGGTAACAGTTTGAAATTTCATCTTTGTGAATGGTCTTTGGAATCTGTGGCTGGTTCTTTTTTAATATCATTTATTATAAACTCCAGATTTTCATTTCTTGATGGTAGTGGTGATTGTGATTTTTTTGAAACAACCAGAAAGTAATCTGGAGCAAGATTTGGTGAGTAAGGAGGCTGATAAGGTCGAATATATGTTTTACTAAAAAATGAGCTGTGGCTCTAAGATAATGAGCCTAATTTTCATGCATGGTTCATAACTGTAGCTGAAGGTAATTCCCTCAGAGCAGTTCTAAACATGGTTGAAGAATGCATGTCTCCTTGAGGGTGGTGTATAGTTTCCTCATAGTGTTGCTTCTAAGAGTCAGCATTTATTTAAACGTTAAATGTCTGGTAGTTTCTCTGATGAAGACTCTCATTGTCTTATAGTTATACACCATGTAAATAAAGGGAGATTTCTTTAAATTCTAAGTATTGGACTGTAATGAAACTAAAAATTGTTATGACTTACGGCCTATTTTGCTGTTGCTATAATAGAATACCAGAGACTGGGTAATCTATAAAGAACAGAGATTTATTTGTTACAGTTCTGGAGACTGGGATGTCCAAGATCAAGGAGCTGCATCTGGCAGAGCCTTCTTGCTGTGTCCTGCCATAGCAGAAGGTGGAAGAACGTGGTTCCTAACTGTAGCTGAAGGCAAATCCCTCAGAGAAAGAATGCATGAAAAAGAGAGAGAAAGAGAGAGAGCAAGGTGGGAGCAAGGAGAGTGCTGAACTCTTGAAGATATCGCCTCTCAACACTCTTGCATTAGAGATTAAATTTCTAACTTTGGGGGAGACATTCAAACTATAACAACCTGTCACATATAATAAAGGCATTTCCTAAATCTATTATCTTTATACAAATGAATGGAAACATTCTCAAAAATATTTGTTAATGCTAGCTAATAGTTGGCATTTTATTGAGCACTTACCATTAGTCAGGCAGTGTGTTTCCCGTGCTTTAACTGGTTTACCTATGACTTTTTGAGAACCTTAGAGACCCATCCTTTCAAATGGTGCCAATTATATTCACAGAGAGGTTAAATAACTTGTCCGAGGCACACAGCTTCTAAAATGCTGAGCTGGGATGAGAAGTCAGGCCAGTCTAACTCAGGGTCTGCACATTTTGCCACACCTGATGCTTCAATACAGTTGATAAACACATGCATCCTGAGTAGAGCCACAGATTACTGCTTCCCAGCATTCTAGCTGTTCTCTTGGTTGATCAAGGCAAAAGGACTGTTCAGCCATTTATTACAGAGCAAGTTGTATCAAATGAACAAAAGAATCAAGGCAAAAGCAGTGAATTTCTCCAGCCCTCACTTGGTTTTATTTGTCTTTTCCCTTTCTATTTTGCCCTGCTAGGTTATATTTTACCTTTTCATGGTGGAGTTGTGCAGGTGAGTGGCTCTTATCAGGAACAAATGATGCCATAAATCCGGGCTAAAATCAATGAGGTTATGAGCTCTAAGAGTGAGATGCCGTTCTGTGGGCCCAAGTGTTTTCCCTTCTTAACATGCTGCACCTTTGAAGCCAGAAGCCAGAGGCTTGGGTGTTGTTCTATTCGCAGTTAGTTCTGTCATTTAGAGACATATATATAGCTGCTCTGTCACTGAGCTGTGTTCCCAATACCCATCTTCCCATTTTAAACAAGAGGAACGTCAAGAAGAAATAATAGAGAGTACATATGCTCTCATGCCTGTCTCCAAACATATAAGAAAAGAGACAGAAAAGGAAGCGCCAAACAAAACTACCTTTTGGTAATAACACTGTAATGTAAAAATTATAGCCTGGAATTCTTGCAAATGGCTTCATCTTCCTCTCTTGGAGAGACTGGCACCATCTCTTTAGCCTTACTCAGCTAAAGGGAACTGATTTACCAGTGCCAAATGCATTAATTTAGTAAGAAAGAGAAAAATAGCAATGGATGCCATTCAATTTTCTGATGACTGGTTATGGCCATTTTATGAAGTACTGAATTCGCTTAGAGGAAACCCATGAACAGACACCAGACATCCTAGGTAGTGGCTGTGAGCGAGAAACATGCCACTCAAATACTGTGTCTTCCATTCTCAGCTGTTGGTGCCCTTAGTGTGTGAGATAGTGGTAATAGGAGTGACCATTGAGATTTCCACTCCAAAAAGACAGGTTCAATCCTGTAAGAGAAGCTAGTTTGGCAACTGGAGTTGGCCTGTTCTAGTTGACTAGTTGGGAAAATGGACTTCTTTTCTACTCCCTCATCACACAGATTTCTTGGCTTGGGGAAGGGCCATTACTAGAGTCACAACATTTTAAAAATATCACTAATCAAGATGAATATTATTTTAATGTGGTATTTGTGAAAAATCAAGATGCATGCAGAAAAATCCACAATGAATAAACAATCTGATTTTTTTTTTAACTGTAAGTTCTGGGATACATGTGGAGAACGTTACAGGATTATTACATAGGTATACATGTGCCATGGTGGTGGTTTGCTGCACCCATCAACTCGTCATCTCCATTATGTATTTCTCCTAATGCTATCCCTTCTCTAGCCCCTCACCCCCTGACAGGCCCTGGTGTGTGATGTTCCCCTCCCTGTGTCCATGTGTTCTCATTGTTCAACACCCACTTATGAGTGAGAACATGCAGTGTTTGGTTTTCTGTTCCTGTGTTAGTTTGCTGAGAATGATGGTTTCCAGCGTCATCCATGTCCCTGCAAAGGACATGAACTCATCCTTTTTTTATGGCTGCATAGTATTCCATGATGTATATGTGCCACATTTTCTTTATCCAGTCTATCATTGATGGGCATTTGGGTTGGTTCCAAGTCTTTGCTATTGTGAATAATGGTGCAGTAAACATACATGTGCATATGTCTTTATAGTAGAATGATTTATAATCCTTTGGGTATATACCTAGTAATGGGATTGCTGGGTCAAATGGTATTTCTAGTTCTAGATCCTTGAGGAATTGCCACACTGTCTTCCACAATGGTTGAACTAATTTACACTCCCACCAACAGTGTAAAAGCATTCGTATTTCTCCACATCCTCTCCAGCATCTGTTGTTTCCTGACTTTTTAATGATTGCCATTCCAACTGGTGTGAGACGGTATCTCATTGTGGTTTTTATTTGCATTTCTCTAATGACCAGTGATGGTGAGCTTTTTTTTCATATGTTTTTTGGCTGCAAAAATGTCTTTTTTTGAGAAGTGTCTGTTCATATCCTTCACCCACTTTTTGATGGGGTTGTTTGCTTTTTTCTTCAAACTATACTACAAGGCTACAGTAACCAAAACAGCATGGTACTGGTACCAAAACAGAGATATAGACAAATGGAACAGAACAGAGCCCTCAGATATAATGCCACACATCTACAAGCATCTGATCTTTGACAAACCTGACAAAAACAAGCAATGGGGAAAGGATTCCCTGTTGGAAAAACTGGCTAGCCTTATGCAGAAAACTGAAACTGGACTCCTTCCTTACACCTTATACAAAAATTAACTCAAGATGGATTAAAGACTTAAATGTAAGACCTAAAATCATAAAAACCCTAGAAGAAAACCTAGGCAATACTATTCAGGACATAGACATGGGCAAAGACTTGATGACTAAAATGCCAAAAGCAACAGCAACAAAAGCCAAAATTGGCAAATGGCATCTAATTAAACTGAAGAGCTTCTGCACAGCAAAAGAAACTATCATCAAAGTGAACAGGCAACCTACAGAATGGGAGAAAATTTTTGCAATCTATCCATCTAACAAACAGCTAATATCCAGAATGTACAAGGAACTTAAACAAATTTGTAAGAAAATATCTGATTTTTAAACAAAGACAGGATCTGTAACAGTGCCATTCTGAGCCATATTGAAGCCTGAGGCAAAAGGAAAAAATAAGACATTTCGATTTTTAACAGTATTGCATTAAAATTTCATTTATCTTGATGACAGTTTTTTTCTGGGGGGGGCACCTCCTGTTCTCCTCAAAGTCCAGCTCTAATGCTTTCTCTCTGGGGTTTTACCTGATTTTTCTCTGTACCCCTCGCCACTTCAGTGTGAATGTATTTCACCTCTGGTCATCCATCAATACTTTCTGCAGATCTCCTTATGGTTTCTGCCATGCTAGACCATATTTTTTATGTATTTGAAGTATTTGCATTTTTTGTAAGACAGTGGCTTCCTTGAGGATGAAGTCTATGTCTTTTGCTTTTTGTATCCATAATGCCAGCCAGACATTTTGTAGGTAATAATAAACATATTTGTTGATTGTTAAAAACCAAAACATGAGTGAATGAATGAGTTAAATGAATACATGAACATAACATTTGAGATTTCTTTTAGCATTTTATTAGTGGATTTACATTTCAACAATTTTCCTAAATATAACCTTGGGTCAATTTTGACCCTTAATTTGGGAAATCAAAGTCTCCTGGAAAGAACTGGCTCTAGGGTATTTTCTCTTATAACCATCAGGCAGGGAGTCTTGTTTGCTAAATGGGTAATGATAAAGTCATCTTCATGAACCTATCCAAGCATTGAACTCATTTTCATTACATAGAAAACTCAAGAGCAATTCAGCATCAAATTAGTAAAGTCTTAGACAGAGATGATATTTTGCTGAGTGTCAGCTTTCAGTTGATGCTTCATTAAGCCTATCTGGCTTTATTCTAGGGTGTGGTCCTTATCCGGGTCCCTGCCTCAGAATCAGGAGTGGGGTGGGCTTCTCTTTCCAGATGCCAATCCTTACCTGTACCTCGTCTCACTCCTACTGAGCCAGGATCTCTGGGGGTTGACTTCTTTGGTCCTAGAAGGAATGCGGTGGAATACACTGCAGCCCTTAGTAATCTAACCTAAATGGTCTGTGTGGCCAAGCTGTTTGGAAGCCTACTTTACTTTTTTGAGGGCTACATTTTCTTACCCATTTTTATGACAGTGATTCAGTGGTGAGTTTCTTTTAGCTGAAATGGTTCAACCAAGGGGAAATAATCTTTTTTACTAAAAGAAAAAAAAAAACAGAACCAGAGTGGGGCAAGTTATACAATATTCATGATCACTTCACATTAGAAAAGTAAAAGTCAATGTTGAAGTGGCCCCTTGCATGTGGAGCTATTATGATTAGGATTCAGGGTCTGTGAAATCTAATTCTAGTTGCAGGACACTGTGAAATTATTGAACTTACATATGGGAAAATGTTAATGAAAGTGGTGAGTTCCCACCCCCTAACGTTGTTGCTTGTTTTAGAATTTAAGACAACAGAGTTATGCCAGCAAATGACAGCTTTGTTTGTCTACCTGATGTCAAATGACTGGTCTGACTGATTTCTTTTTAAACCACATTTAATCAATTGTCAAGTCGCTTTGGCATCACACAGACACAGCCTGTGCTGTGCTGGGAGCTGTGTATTGATTTAGTGTTAAGAAGCCATGGCTGAATGGTGAGTAAAAGTCATGCAACATCAGAATATAAACCATGGAAAGAATGGAGACTCATAATCACAGACACTGCTGCTCAGCTTTCCCAAGTTCTTCAGAAAAGTACAACCTCTAGTGTCTCCCCTGGGCCCCTTGTTTTCTGCAAGCAAGTCTCCAAAAGATTTTAAACCTCACTCATAGCTACAGGTAACAAGCCACCAAAGGGCCTCAGTTTTGTCTTCTCATGTAAGCAGTCATTAAAACAATCTGTCTAACCATGCTTTCTTCCTTTGCTTCCCCAAGCCCTCTGGAAACCAAGGCTAGAGACATAGGTCAGCTTAACTATTCCAAACAAAACCCCAAACAAACCTGAAGACAACTGAGTTCAGGCTGAAGGTGATTTCATTGTTATTCCCAAGAATAATAGATGTCTCCCTTCCTCTCTCTTCCTCTCTTTATTCTTTCCCCTATTTCTTTTCCTTTCTTGGCCTCCTGAAAGGGGCCTGCCGAACTGGAGGCCCTGAACTAGGTACTGAGGGCTCAGTGGGGAACTTGATGCCTGGTTGCATGGAGTTTACATTTCAGTCAGGGTCTGCAGACATGAAAAAAGCCACAAAGAAAGGCACAATCCAGTTTCAGATTGCAATAAGTCATCAGAAGAAAGTAAAACAGGTTCCTGTAATGCAGTTACAGAAGAGGAAGAGGCCGACTTTAGCCTTGGTTGTCTGAGAAGGCCCTGTTTGAGCTGAGGCCTGCAGGATGAGAGGAAGCTGGTCAAGTGTGGATCTTGGGGAAGCATTTCAAGGAGATAGCAGTGCAATTACAAAAGGCCCTGAAGCAGGGACATGCCTGGCTTGTTCACAGAATAAAACGAGCCTTGTTAAGGATGGTAACTTTATAGAGGATGAGGTTAGGGATGTAGGCAAGGATCAGACCTGTGGGTACTTCAAAGGGCCAGATAAGCAATTGGAATTTCATTCTACCTGCAATGGGAAGCGTTTGGAGGAGTTTAAGCATGGGCAGGGGGATCTGATTTACATTTTAAAGGGGCACATTGGCTGCTATGTGGGGAACAAAATGTAGGAAGGCAAAGAAGGCAGTGGAGGCCAGCTGGGAGGCTGTCATTGCAGTGGTGTGCACCAAGGTAGTGGCCATGGAAGGAGAGAGAGGTTGGAGGTGGAGTCCACAGAAGTTACTGATGGATCCTGTGTGTGTGTGTGTGCATGCTGGGGGTGATGGAGGTGAGTGAAAGGGAGGAGTCCAGTATACCTTCTCAATTTTTGTTTTGAGCGGCCGAGAGGATAGTGGTGCCATTTGCTATGCTTTATGCTTATGTAACTCGGACAGTCCATTGAGGTGGTTTTTCACAAAGGACTAATCTTTGCCAAGTAAGTTTTATCTTTGGTGAGACAACAGTAAAATAAAACTATCTGCAGTACTCAAATGGTTGTCTTTTACTAGCAGATTCACACATTCATTTGTAGGATTTCTAACATCTGGGGACTGATTTTCAGCCTGGGTTATCTTCCAGACTGTGAGCTACTTGAGGGTAAATAAGACACCATATCTTATTTCTCCTGGTACTTCTAGTGTCAGTGTCAGTGACCAGCACATGCCAGGTGTTTTATAAATGCTTGTTGAAAGGAAGAGAGGAAAGACAACTGACCCTCTCCAGAACCTGACTATCTTTTATTTCTAATGCTTATCATGACAATGAAGAGGACACAAAAAGGAAAATAAAATAAGGGCATCTCTGCAGATTAGGAAGAAAATTTCAATATATCCTGAAGGGAAAAAATATGATAGAACAAAACAACAGACATGCTGTAGATCACTTGTTCCCTCACTGTTGAAATATTCAATAAATCTATAGCAGCACTTACCTAACTGTCTGGTAATATCTTAGTATTTAGGACTAAATTTCAACTCAGTTGATCCTTTGAATTCAATCCCAGATAAGTTTTAAATATATATGTTGTTCATGTCTGAGACACTTAGGATGACAGATATATTATCATTAGGCTATATTCAGTAACTAATAAAGAAACTATTAAGAAAGGGAAGTACAAAATGCCTATGTAATTGTAGAGGAGCTGCCTCATTCATTTGATGCAATAGAGTCAGTGAGCTGTCTGGAAGAAAAACTATTTTCCTCCAAAGCATTTGGTAGTTCCCTCTTGATTTGAAAAAAAAAAAAAAATCAACGTTACTCTGCATGCCATTTTGGAGGCGTTTTGACATGGCCGAAACCTGCCTTTTTCCACCCCAGACTCTGCTCTGCCATTTTACACCATTTTCCATTCTTAATTGCTTACTCTTCTGTGCCTTTAGTCTTGCTCTTCCAGTAGCCAGGAAGATATCTCCCTCACTTTCTCTACTTCAAGTAGCCTAATTATCCTTCAGTGCTCAGCTCAGATGCAGTCTCCCCTAAGCAGCCTTCCTGGACTTCCCCAGGCTGAATTCATACCTTCCTCCATGTTTCCTCTGCTTTGTATTATGTGCAGCTTTTATGGATGCCTCCTACAACTACATTGTATTTATCTTCCACAGTTCCTAGATAGCACATTCCACACAGTAATACTCAATAGAGGTTTATTGAATGCTTAAGTGGAATTGCTTTAATGTCATGGTCCTGTTTCTTATTGTCTTCCTCTGCATCAGAAGGAGGACATGTAGAATTGGCTGCTCTTTGCTTTTTACAGCAGGTCAAAATAAATGCAAGCTCTGACACATTACATGGAATTGAAATTAAGAAGAAAGAGTATGATGCTTGTTGTCAGTGGAATCATGGGCATGGTAGGAGAAAATTATGCTAGTGACAGGACTGCTAGTCTCAACCTAGGAAACTGGCAGTAGTTGGCTTTGTGACTGCAGCCCAAGATTATACCATATTATATTAGTTGAATGGTTGAATATTTATCTGTTCTTGAAGGAATAGTATGTAGTTAATCTCTAGTTTTTAAAATATATTTATGATAAGAACTCTGTTTCCCCTGTATTTTATTTTTCTTAGGTTGTTAAAAAAAACTACTGACATCTTTCAAACACTTTACTCAATATTCCCCCAAAAGCATCAGCAGCAAAAGTTTATGAATATTTTTATTAGAGATGATTTGGATTTTATTCCTGCAACACGGAGCTAGAAAAATTTTAAGGTCATTAGCCATAAGAGTTTTAAATACATTGTCATTCGAGTATGTTAGTTTTAGCTTCAAAGTTCTCTGTTATCTTTAGCTTTTCCCATTTTTAAGTTAATAATGATAAAAATAAATTTCATACTTATTAGCTTTTTTCATCCTAAGGTGTTTAACAAACCTTAGGGATACAAATATAATGTGTAGCAATCCATATGCTTGCTCATAGGTTTATGGCCCTAAGAGCATCATTTGATCACAATTATTTTTGTTTCATTGACATTCCACACAATCAACTGAAAAATTGAGTCCTAAGTTACTGGAAAAGTACAAGTAGAAACTCTTGTCTAGCCAGTTAACGTGTCTTTGAATATCTTTATTTCTATTATTCCTACCTTTCAACAACCCTTTGTTACATAACAGCTATGGTTGGGTTCAGAGCCCAAGACTAGGGGTATAAAGATAAACAAGGTTGTTAAAAGTTCATATATATATATATATATATATATATATATATATATATATAATATACATGCATATCTATGAGTTAGGTTAAAGGTATATATAAATATGTGCGTGTATAGTTAGAAGTATAAATGAGAAGTACATTGTCAGATGTGTATACATATCCTTAGTAATTTTAATTTCCTAATTGTTTACTCTCTGCCAGGCACTGTGCCAAATAGTTTATGTGCATCATCTCATTTAACACTTGCAACAACTCTGTGAGATATCATTATCGTATGGTGCAAATAAGAAAACCAAGACTCAGAAATATTATTATTATCTATTTTGCCCAAGTCTGTCAGCTAATAGTTGTCACAGTCAGGGTTGAAACCCAAGTGTGTCTGACTTCCAAGCTCATTCTCTTTACCTATGTTTGTAAGTGTCTCTGGTTGAATCAGATGCTGATTTCTTCCCAGAAGTCTAGATTCAGAATTAAAGGAACAAAAGAATGAAAGTATTAAAATGGTTGCTTGAATATCAAAACTGGATGGTCATGAATACCAAGGATCTATTTGTTTTATTATATATATATATGCTCTGGCAATCCTGCATTGGAGTGGAGAGTCAGTCCTCAGACAATAGTTCTCTATTTGAATCAGAGCAATGAAATGCAGCAATTCAGTGACAGTTGCGTCCCCCTTAGGTTCCCCAGCTGAAGACCACCTTCTGGCTGAATTACTTTATGGTGTGGTCCTTTTGGTACTTCAGTAGCTAAGAAAGTGTTTTCAGATTAATAAGATGTTGAAACACCAGATGAGCCATCAAGGGGTGTGCAAGGTCTCTATCCTTAAGAATCTCCATGTTGAGAAAACTGTTCATCCTAGATAGCTGAACCATTCACCTCTTGGGATCTTTGACAATTCTGTGATTTTTGCACGACATGCACACTTATCAAGTTAATTTCACCTTAAGCCAAAATCTCCTTTGTAGCTCTTTATAAACAAAGTGCCAGCAAATCAACAAGGTGTCTCTGACAACCCTTGGACTGGATTAGACTCTCTATTAGGCACTTGTGGTACATTTTTCTTCATAGTATTTCTTACTCTTATAGTTCAGTGATTATTTGTGTAATGCCTGTCTGCCATGCTGGACTATGAACTCCAGTTGGACAGAGACTGTATTTGTAATGCTCAGTACTCCACCTTACCTGCGGTGCTTAACCTTGTGGCTGGCAAATAGCAGGAAGTCAATATATATTTATTGATGGAAGAATAAATGACTGAAATTTAATAGAAGACTGAACACATACAACCATGCAGCGGATTTAGTGTTGATTTATGCTACAGTGATTCTCATTCTTAATTTTTAAGCACACCCCTAGTTCAATACCTCTTTCATGACCTAACAGCTCTAGGTGGTTTATGTGATGGAGGGCAATTCTGTTTGCTTGGTGATTACAAGAGGACAGATACAATATTTACTAGCCTTAGCAATTCCTGAGCAAATGTGGTCCCTGGAGAAGGGAACATAATAATAAAGCAGGGAAACCTAGCCGTTATCTTGAAGCAAAGCCACACAGGCATCAAGGCTGCAGCTCGCATTCCTGTGGTCTGGAGCTCTGGAGTTTTCAAGGGTTATTTATGGTGACACTGATGAGACACTTCATTTAAATACTGTAACTGCTGAAGTATCCCAGAATGAAAAACTCAGCTTACGGTGGAGTCAATACCTTGTTAATTCTTTTAACTCTCTGATATACCATTGTTTCAAGGATTTACACTAAAATACTTGAGTCTTGAGTCCTAAAATGACCCAAGAGAGATAAACTGACCATGGCTGCCTCCTGTACATAGGATTTGGTTTCTTAAAATGAAGCTCACTCTTATCTTTACTCAGCCCATTGTTCTTTAATTGGTCAAATGACGCTATAAATGAAGGACTTTGATAGCAAAAAATAAATGTTTTATACACTGCTAGAAAAAGCTTTAGGAGAAAATTTTAGCAAAAGAACAGATTCTTTCTTGTTTCTATAGAAACCAGTAGTGATCAGGAGGAGCGAGGTGTTCTTTTAAGCATACACATTAGTAAGGCCAGCTCAGCAGTCTCCAGCATACTGGAGAGCTGGAGTCAGAGACCCACTAGCTGGGGGAGTGCCTCTGTCTGAGTCCTTTTGATATCATTGGGAGTTGGGGACATCTTGCTGGAAATACCTGGTTCCTCATAGGCTGAGTAGGGTTGCAGTCCACAGTCACTCAGCATCACAGAGCCAGAAAGGTTTTTAAAGGAATCTCCTGTCAAAAGGGGAGGAAAAAGATAAACATAGGAAAGCTTTAATATCAGATGTCAACAGGCCTTTAAACGTGCTCTTTACCACTGAGCAATAAATACCCTGGTTGTGTCCTGACCAGATCACTTATAAACTGTCCAAAGTACGCATTCGAATCATTGGATTGTATGACAATTTGTTGCCCTTTTGGTTTGTCTACTTCCATAAAATCTTTAAAAAATGAAATTTGAATTAAATGTATCTTTTTAAGTTAAATTTCTAGAGCTGTTAGATTCCTGACAAGTGAATGTTGGACAAGACTTACAATCAAATTCCAAAGCAAATACTTTTCTAAAGCCTAATCAATACTACAGCTTTCAATGATTTCTCTAGTCTTTTAAATGAAGTTTAGGTCAAATGTAATGACAGGATGAAGCAGATGCATTTTGCTTCAACCTGACATGCCCCAGAAGGTAAGAGAAATATCTGGTAACTGACAAAAGAGTTTTCTGTTTGCTCGACATTTACTTTGTATGTAAACAATCCAGTATATTGGCATGTCAATATATTAGTTAGTGGTGGCCCAAAACATGATGCGAATTTAGATAGTATTTCTTTCTGCTCACAAATATACACTCTTGATCAACAAGAGAACATTTATTGCAATCTTGCCTTGCAGTTGGCAGAGCAGAATGAATCATTTTGAAATATAAACTTCCTCAGATCTAAAATATATCACAGGAAAACACAAGACATAAGGGGAGTGGATTATGAAATAAAAGGAGCATATGTCGTAGTCTATAGGTTATAATCATTAAAGATTGCCATTAGTAAGATGCTGGGCCAAATGTGTAAGACTACATTTGGTGAGCAGGTATGAAAGGCTCATGATTTCCTTGAAACTGTTCTTTGGAAGCAACACTGCATTGTAGAATGGTAAGAAGTGGCCCCTTACTGGCTGTGTGACCTGGGGTAAGTCACTTTCCCTCTCTGACTTCAGTTTCCTCATCTGCAAAATGGTAGTAGTAAAAATGATGGTGATGGTGATAATGATCATGATGAGGAGGGGGAGGAGGAGGAGGAACAGAAGTAGGAATAGGAGGAAGAGGATTTCTCTATCTAGGGTTGTAAAATTTAGATAAGAAAATCTAGAAAACTCTGCATATAGAAGATGTACAATGTGAGTCATGTTCCTTTCTACTTTCCCTAAGAACAAACCATATTAGTACTTAACATTTCGCTTTTACCAAGCTTTTAGTGGTCGTTTCTTTGCTATTCAATGAGAACTGAAGTTTTGCTGAAATATGGGAAAAGTAACCAAACATCTCTAAAAAACAAAACAAAACAAAACAAACAAAAATACAAGGAGTAAGAAATATGCCATATTTTCTAGACACATTTTATTTCAGTTTTTTTCCCCTGGGTGTAGAGTTAGGGTGCAAAATCTGTCAAATTCTTCTATTAATTTTAAATTAAGAAATGTGGAGATTTGCTGTTAGAACCAAAGCTTTCCTGATTCTCTGAGGATAACTGTGTGTGTGTTTGACCTCTAGAGCTGAAGTCACGGTGTTAGCCCTGTGTGACATTAGTGTTCAGAAGCTCTTTCTATGCACGGATAAATCTTGGTTGTCCAGCACAGGTCGTGAAACATAATAGGGGCTCATTAAATATTTGTTTAATGAATAAATGAAATTATTATGCAATAAAATTAAAAATGTAATGTTTACCAAACTAATCTCAGTACATTTGTTTCAGTGATTTTTTCATACAATCATACGTGATATCAGACCACATGTAATATATATAAAAAGGATAGCTGTCAGTAAAATGGAAAGAATCCTTGTCTCCATCTCACTGGCTTGATTGATATATACTCATATCCAATACTTCCTATAGACAGGCTACCATAATTAATTTGATTATTCTTTCACATAATTTTGATGGATCAAGATGCAGACGATTTATAATTTCTACCAATCCAAAGTGTACAGTGTATGTTTATTTTGGTCTGTAATCTCCAAACAGTCATTGTCATCATCATCCAGCCTACTTTGAACCGTACAAGCTACATAGTATCACATCTACATGGTTATAGACCCTCAGTATGCTTAAGATGAAATTTCATATCACCCAATAAGAAATCTTCATTATTTATTAAGAATGAGTCAGGAAGAGAAAGCAGTTGTGATTTCTTGGCTTATTTCTCTGACAACCTCTTCAATTTGAACCAAGCAATCATTACTCTTTTTTTAATACACACCACACACATAGGTGGATCAAGAGTTGAAGTCTCATAACATTTAGTAAAGTAGAAATACGCATCTTCGTAGAAGAAATGTGGAATGTGTACTTGTATTCTTCCTTTTCATTTCAAAGATAGTGCTGCTTACAACACTGATGATCTGGGCATGCAGATGTGACTGAAAGGGTCTGTATAATGACAATCCTTCTACCTGAGACACAGGACGTTCTCCCTTTGCATAGGGCCTGGTGCTTTGTATTGGTTTCCTGGAGCTGCTGAAACAAAACACCACAAATTGTGTGGCTTAGAACAATAGAAATGTTTTGTTTCCCAGTTCTAGAGGCTATAACTTCAAAATCAAGGTGTTGGGAGGGCTATGCTTCCTCCAAAGGTCCCAGGAAAGACGTGTTCCATGCCTCTTTCCTAGCTTCTGGTAACCGCATCCGTTCCTTGGATTGTTGATCCATCGCTCCAATCCTCCACCTTTACATGGCCATCTTCTTCCTGTGTCTTCCCATCCTCTTGCCTCTATGTGTGCCTATATGTCTGTCCAAATGTCCCCTTTTTATATTGGATTAGGGCTGACCCTAAGACCCTCATCTTAACTTGATCACCGCTGAAAGATCCGTATTTCCAAATTAGGTTACATTCTGATGTGCTGAAGGTTAAGACTTAAACATATTTTTTTGGAGGGGGTGGAAACAATTCAATTCATAACAAATTTTCATACTAAAGTTTGTTCTTTGCAACTGCACCTCTGGCACTTGTGATATAGATGAAGCATTAGCTCAAAAAACCCAACTGTATTCTTTGGAGCTGCTTTTCTGGGCAAGCCTGTGCACTACTTAATTGTCACCAAAGTTCTACCATTAGGCCACTTGACTTGAAGCCATGCTTCTGTGGATTCTTAAAGATGACACTTCTGCCCTCCTGCCCGTGATTACTGTGCGTGATTAGCTGCAGCATTGCTTTCCAAATGTTCCAGAACTTGGCATTTCCAGTAATTTAGCTTGGACTGGTCTCTACTCTGCACCATCCACTACCCCCAACTGCAGCTCATCTAGGTTCGTAAGTTTGACTGGGTCTGAAAGATATCAAGAAAATTTAAACTTTGGGGCACGTTTTCAGTGGGAAAACAGATGGAAAAGCTGTATGGGAGTGTAAAGTAAAAGATTGTATTGATCAAAGAGAGGAATTCTAAAAGTCTTGTAGCTAAACTTATTCCTGTGGGAAAAGCTGCTAACCCAAACCCTCCTAGACAAATAATGCCAATTAAAAAAAGGCACTGAATTCACTGGCTTAAAAGCAGGCATTCTCAAGATAGTATTATCATTTTAAAGCTTCTAAAAGCTTTCTGGGAAGCCTGAGTCGGTTCATTGTCCTAAGGACAGATGGACACCTGATAAAGTATTTATGGCCCAATCTAACTAAGGATCAGCACAGAGTCAAAGGGCCAGTGATAATAGGACTAATATCTCTAGATCCACCTACATATAGGAAGCACTTTCTAAAAGTTATGAGAAAAAAGATTATTCAGCCTGAGGCATTAGCAACTATTTTGATTAAATATTGGTAGGGAGCTTAAAGGTCATCATCAAGTAAGTGAAAAGACACGTCACAGAATGAGAAAAATATTTGTAAACCATAGATCTGATAACGTACTAGCATCCAGAAAAGACAAAAAAAAAAAAACTGTTACAAAATAATTCAATTAAAAATTGGCAAAGCATCTGAATAGATATTTATTCAAAGTAGATACACAAATGCTAATAAATACATGAAAAGACACTGAATATCTTCGTCATCAGGGAAATGCAAATATTAATAAAAACCATGAGACACCACTTCACACCCACTAGAATCACTATGCCCAAGAAGATACACAGCAACAAGTGTTGGCGAGGATGTAGAGAAATTAACACCCTTTGCTTGTGGAAATGTATTAAATAAAATTATGCAGACACTATGGAAAACAATTTGGGAATTCCTCAAAAAGCTAAATATCGAATTTTCATGTGACCCAACAATTACGCTTCTAAGTATACATGGAATAATATTTAAGACATATGTCCACATAAAAACTTGTACTGGAGTGTTCATGGCAACATTACTTATCACAGCCAAAAGTGGGAATGACTCAAATATCCATCGACTGATGAATGGACAAACTAAATGTGGTCTATCTATACAAAGAATATTACTCAACCACAAAAGGAATGAAGTACTGATGTGTGTCACAACTTGCACTACCATTTGGATGAACATTGAAAACATTATGCTAAGTGAAAGAAAAAACAGACATAAAAGGTTACATATTATATGATTCAACTTATATAAAATACACATAATAGGCAAATTCATAGAGTGGTTGTCAGGGGCTGCTGGGAGGGGAGAATGTAGAGTGACTGCTAATAGGTACAGGGTTTCTTTTTGAAGTAATAAAAATGTTCTGGAATTAGATGGTGTTTGTTGCACATCTCTGAATATGAAAGGACTACAGAATTATCGACTTTGAAATGGTAAATTGTATTATCTATGAATTATATCTCAGGAAAGTTTTTAGAAAAACAGTTTCACTAACTAGCTTTAACATTCACTGATGATTCTTTGAAACAGCAACTAGATATATTGTTTACAACTTAGACCAACAATTTTTATTTCAGAAAAGAGCATTTTATCATTGGCATTTAGAATGGCTGCTGCATGGTGATGATAAATAGCAGACAGACTTAAAAATTGTTAGGGAAATTATGTTAGAAAACATTAATCACTCTAGGTTTGTAAGAATTCACCCAGCTTCCAGAAAAAGATACACAGGCTGGTTTCAGTGGTGGATCAACCAGCAATGACAGTCAAAACTTTGTAGTTTGCTGGCTTTTCAGTTGTAAGGTCAGCCATGTACTCCTTGAAGCCTCTGGGACCCTGATCCCCAGCACATCCACTAGAGGGGGAGCAAGGGAGGCAGAAGAAACATGCGATGAGTGGTCTTGGGGTGGCTAAAAGCCTGGGGGAAATGCTATATGGAGTGGATAGGAATTTGAACTTCTAGACCAACGTATAGTTTCTGGATATTGTGAGTGTCTGTGGAATGCGATAATCGATACTAACCTCTTGGTCTTTAAAATGGTGATAAAGACTTTTTTTTGTCCTCAAGAATCACATGGAAAGCACCTTAAAATTAGAATCTGTTTGCATTGGACATCAGGGATCTTTTAAAATTACATTTTAAGAAAAAAACATGTGGAGGAAGGTTAAATTTGATGTGAACAATCCTTGAAAACCAACTGCAGACATTTAAGGTTAACATGTGTCTTATTCCCACAACATAGGCAACTTTAGTGTTTTCTGCAGTCATAGAAACAAGTTTGGGTTAAATGATATAGAGATTTGAAGCTTTACTCTTTGAAGTGAAGCTAAAGGATAGAACAGATGGAATATTTCTTGTATTTGGGGAGAAAGAAAAATCATGATTCCACAGTAAAGTTAGTATTAGCAGTCATGTTCCTATGTGACAATCCAAACTAGAAATGTGGGGCAAATTTCTATTTCTGAGACTCCAAATTAAAAATCTTGGAGCTGGATTTTTTCACCCTTAGCATCGTGTACTCTGCCTTGATAAGGAGGAAACAAAGGATAAGCCAACAATCTTTTAAGATAATAAATATAGAGAGATAGTTGAGATTTAACCCAATCTATATGTCTCACAGCAACATCAGGGGTTTTGGTGACCTGAATCATCCAAAGAAAGAATAAATATTGCTCAGTAAGGATTTAATAACAACTAAATTTTTTTATTGTCTGAGTCATGGAAATCAGTAATCCTTGTCTATAGTGTACTGATGGCTCATGAAAACATTAATTCTCAACAATATATAGTCAATTCCCACCAATCCTAAAAGCAGATTATCTAATATGTAGATTATTTCTGGCCCTTCTGCCCTAGTGACAAAGGGGAAAGTCAGGCCTTTGTGAATGGATGTGATTGAATAGCTCTATAAGGGTTGGTGTCGACAAGGCCAAAGTTAGTGGATTCTTCATTATGATTCATGGCATCTTGTAGTCAGAAACACCCAGCAAACTGAGCCATAACCACAGCTCTGGGTTTGGTTGCTTTGATCTTAGTCGATGACCTGGAAATCTTTCTTAATAGTAGGAGCACACAGATTCATTCTGTAGCACAGCAGATTGTTTATTCTTGTTTGGGTCAAATTGTTTAGGGAAGGGGTTGTGACTGAGGATCTTACTTCTGGAGGCAAGGAATGGTGGGCTGAATTTATGGTACTTTTTCCTGCCCTGCCCTTGTGCTTCATAAAGATGATGGCACAACAGCTGTGGCCTTAGTCTTTACCCAACTGCTAATATCTAATAATAGTTACTACCATTTACTGGGTACTGGACTGTGACTTTTACTTACCTTGTCGTTTAACTCTCAAGAAAAAGCTAAGAAGTACACATTATTGTTTCCATTTCAGGGATGATGAAACTGAGAGTCTGAGAAGTCTGTATGTATAGTATCAATAACTGCTTTCATTGGAATATTGTGCAGATTCATAAATACATACATAGTGCTGGTGTGTGTGTGTGTGTGTGTGTGTGTGTGTGTGTGTGTGTGAGACTGAGCACTGGGCACTGTGCCTGGGACAAGAGAAGCACTAAGTAAATGAGAGTCACATTTTTTTTGTCCGACATAGCACTGACTATTTTGCCAATGCCTACCTAGCAGATTCAATAGGTAATGGTTGAATTGAATTAAAATCTCACTAAATATTTTTCAAGTTGGCTTTCCTTCTGTAATTAGCTTTCTTACAATTTGAGTGGTAATTGGTTGATGGAAAGAATAATTAATAATAAAGGTTGTTTATTTGTGGGGTGAGCATTTATCACTGTTCTCATTTTCACTCTTTTCCATCAGCATTTAATTCATGAAAAGGAGTATAAGTTAACTATAGAGAAATTATATTACTGAATATTGAATGGCAATTACAATACATAATATGTTTTCCTTTTAATTAGCAAATAGACTGTTCATTATGTTTTAGATAATTGTTACATATCACTTCATTTTATTTCTTTATCATTTGTGGCAGGTGATTACGTTTCCACAGGGTATAATTTTTAATCACATTATTTTGAAATTTGATTGCAAGATTATGCAGTACAGAATTCAGTGTATTCAAATCACCCTGAATCTCTCACATTCTTTGCTTCTGGAAAATTTGCCCTTCTTTCTTCTTCCCTGAATATGTATGATAAGCAAGAATTCAAAATTAATGAAGCCCAGTACTGGTGTAAATCTCTCTAAATTGCTCATATTTAGAGATCTTTGAACTTGAACTCAGAAACTTCAACTTGTGTCCCATTGCAATAGCCATCTCTTTTAAAATCAGTCTTTTTTTGCTAATAAATGCAAATAATGTGTAAGTGCAAATAATAAATTATATAATGGAATATAATATATAATTATTAGCTGATATTATAATATTATATATATAATAAATACAAATAATAACATCTCTGACTCCTCAAGGAGCTAAATAGCATGTGGTGTGTTGTTTCTAGCTTTCTTCTCTCCTGTCTTTGAGTAATTGAGCTGATCATGCCCGTTGTTGCCTGCTATGGGATTGACACTGCAAGTTTAGCTATGACAAGAATTCAGTAGCAGTGTACAGGTTGCTTGAACACAGACAGACCTCCATGCTTCTGTTTTGGTAATGTTTATAATGAAGGAAAGATCATAGGCAGCAGCACCTATTACAATTATTGTTATATTCAGGCATTGGCAGATATGGCACCCAGATGCTTTGCTACAGTTTGTCTTAATAACTGGATTATCTGATTTCCTACAAGTTCTGCAATGACAAAGTGGCAGTCTTTGGGGGAAAGTTTCATAGAATGAGCACTGTTTTAGGCAAGGCAGCCAACTTGGTTTAAAATCAGATCCTATCAGAGGAATGAGCAGAGTCTACAATTATAGGTCATACAAAGATTGTGAAGATATTAAACATGAAGCAAAACTCTTTAATTTCCTTATTTAATTTTGTTCTGAGGAGTTTAAATAATACTGCTTAATGCTATCAGGATGATGTCAGTACTTCAAGGAAATAACTTTCCTATTTAGACTTGGTCATGCAGTCTGTTTAACAGCTATTTCCTTTATAATGGCATGTTGCATTTCCCAGCATTCCTTAGGGCATGCAAGGAGAACGGCATGGTCTTCTTGAATAATTAATATGGTTTTCTGAGCAGTAGTCATGGAAACCCAAGCAGTGTCACATATTTGGATTATAAGAATTAGGCACATTTTGAATATAACGTTTAACCGAAAAGGTGGCTACCCACCAAAAACGAAAGTCTTTTTCCCAATTCCCCTAGTTTAGCGACATGAATGTGGTTTGGGGTGTGTGTGTGTGTGTGTGTGTGTGTGTGTGTGTGTGTGTGTGTGACAGAGAAAAACTAATCCTTGCTTCATAATACAATTATTTTTATATTTTTGTGTTTGAATTGCTTAATTGGTTCTCTTCGCTCTATTTTTGAATTCTCTGTTTAATTGAAATGTTTTCACATGCAAGCTTCTGTTTTCATACTTTATCTAGGGCTGCTCAGTCACAGGTTATTACTTTTTTATTAAAGAGAAAATGTAGAACTTAATTTACAATAAAATAGCATAGACCACTCACTGTCTTGAGTATCTCTGAGGTATCACATCCTTTCTAATGCTGCCCCAAACCTCTGATGTTATTAGGTTGTAAGATTTTCAAGTGTGTTAGACAATTGCTATTCATGAAAAAGCCTAGTGTTACTGTGAGGTTTCTAGACCTGCTCTATTAGACCAGTTGTATATATGGTTCTTTTATTTGTCTCAAAAAGTGTCTCTTCAGAATCAATATCGTCATTACCTTGGATGTGTGTGTGTGTGTGTGTGTGCGCGCGCACACACGTGCGCACAAGTCAACCAGGCAATAGCAAAAAGCTATCATCCAGTCTTCAGTAATGGTGTACGTGAAAAGAATAAAAATAACTGGAAGTTATTTATAGAGTATAAACCCTCTGGTTTCATAAACCGTGTATGCTGCTATTTGCTCAGTTTTATTCCACAAACAACTGCAGTGTCTAAGGCTCCCAAACCTCTGCTTTCCTAGACTGATGAAGGAAGTGATTAGTAATACCATTAACAAATAACAGAAGAGTAAAAAGAATAAAGGGAAGCAAAGATTTCTTTTTGTTACTACTTCTAGTTTTCTGCCTATTTAAAATTGTCTTTCTTACAGAAATGTGCCATCTCATGGAAGGAAGCCCACACATGTTTTAACTATTTTCTTTTGCACTTTCATTTGTTAAATGTGCGTAAATAGTGGGGATCTTCCTCGGAGCTCCAGATTTTTCTCTCATCTTACATTGATCCTTTCTCTATGGTGAATATGCTCAGCGGTATCATCTTTTTTCCCCCAAATGCCTTTACAACAAGGTATTACTGTGTTTCACTTGCATTAGGGCCCACCTACTTTGCACCCCTGAGTCTGTGCCTGTGCTTTCATTAGGATTCCAACTGCATCGCTGGCCAGGCTTCCATCCATCTGTTGATAAGTTGCAGCTCCTCTGCGATTCTTTTTGGAATTACCAGGCAAATACTGGACTGATGCTTCAGCAAATCCCCAAATTCTTTCTTTATTTTTATTTGGTCATGTGTTACACTTACTTTCACTCTTGGCCTTTAACTTTTCTGTGAACTGACTTAGTCAGAAAATTCCAATTGGAGATGTCTTTTCTTATATCATTTTGCTTGTGCTTTTAGGTTTTGGAAATTTGTAGTCCTGTGCTTATGAAGTTTACCTGTTTGCAAGGGCTTGTTGACTTAATCCCGCATTATCTCCACTTTATCCCTTAGGCTCTCTCCCTGACAGTCCCCTTGGTTGTTTCTTAAAGGCCAAACTCATTTTGATAACTTCCCAGCATCCTTCTTCTGCTTCATCATTTTTCTAGATTATTTCTTTGAGGACTCCACTTAAGAGTCATCTCTTCCTCTTTCATGGTACCAGCCCCTCCCAGTCTGAACCAAGTGCCCCATGTATATAGACCATGGCATGACACTAATAGGTGTGTTGAAGGGATCAGCTTTTATGTTTCCCCTGCTGCCTGAAAACTTTGAGGTTCTTGAAAACAAAGACTGTATGTTATTCATTTTTCTATCCTCAGACCTTTGTACATTGTTCATCACATAGTAGGTGCCCAATACATGTTCCTGGCAACGTTGGTTCCATGTTAAAGGTTGTTAGGCTGCTTCATTTTCTTACTGTGGATTATTTTTGTTATCTATAGATGCGTTCTGTTTTGGGGGAAAAACATCATGGGATACTTGGAGACATATCTGTCATGTAACTAGCACTTTGCAGGGCAAAAATATTTGAATATGGACTGTGAAACATTGGTTGAACGAATTAGTTTTTTCTTTAATGTGTGGAGGGTATCCAGGGACATAAATGTTAGACTCTAGACTTTTAGGCAAATGTTTTAGAAAGGCACCCCTCCCCAGTGAAAATAAAGTCACCATTGTCACCTTAATTAATTACAAATAAAAAGGTCTTACTTTGAGGTGGGTTCCACTAGAAAGGATGCCTTTTCCCAGAGGCCGAGCTCAGTTGCAGATTTTGTTTCTAGGCTACACATTAGCCATGCCTGTTAGCATGGCAGCTAAGTTGTTTTGAAGCATCAGGCATTAGGGCTCTTGTAAACTTATAGAAAATGTGTCTATGATCAGGAATGTAAGCACTCTTTGAGTGATCTAGCAGCAGACAGAATCAAATAGTAATTTGGAATAAAAGCATTTTTGTTGTGATAATTAAGCACCATTGTTAGATTCCATACGCTGAACTGAAAACCCACGTATGTCTGTAATTGATGGCTGAAATGGTTGAATATAGCCTCCGTATTTGTTACCAGATTGGCTCCAATATATTTGGTCTGTAAATAACATTGGAGTAGTGCACACATCTATAGGGAGCTAAGTTTTACCTGAGATGCGCATGCACAATTTTCTCAGAGTTCAATGCAAGGCCAAACACAATTTAGTTTGGTGAATAACAGGCTTTTATCAGCAGCATGTATATCACAGCTACACATGTCTTGAAAAATAAAGCGATTGTTGTCATTTTCCATAGTAAAAGAGAGTTGTCTGTTGTAATATATTTAAATGATGCTGTTAGTCATTTATGCCCCAACATAAATGCTGTTTCATGTTTGTTTTATTAAATATAGTAGTATCGAAAGAGTATTTTGTTGCTCAAAGACCTACATGAAAACTGGACTAAATAAAATTAAGGAGCTATCACTGCATGCAGTGTGTGGAAACCAAGTAAAAAGTTTGATGTTTTGTTACTGTGACTGGAAAACTCGTCATGATACTGACAGCTGAGCTTTATTAAAGCATTTAATGTGCAAGATGGCCAAATAGACATGATAAAATATGAGGATTTCTTTAGAGTAAATAATTTGAGGTGCTATGAAGGACATGGAGGAGTGGCAGAATTCAGCCTGGAGTTCTTGGGTGTACTAAGAGTGAAAAAGGGAGGTAGGTCAGCGTCTCTTTTGCAGTCCCATTAAACTAATTTCCTTTGGGTTAGGCATCACTATTGTGCAGATAGTGCATGATTTTTAGAGATAACATGTAACTTTGCAACCCTCTCTGCTGCCAAGTTGGTAAGAGCTCAGAGACTGCAAACTGAGCTGAACATGCTATGCTGTTTATAAACCAAGGTGCATCTGTGGAACTAGTACTTTAATACTTGTCCAAGTAGTGCTGCATTTGCCTGGATACACTTGCCCATTCATATCCAGGGGCTTTTTGCCCAGTGCCTCCTATTTGCCAGATGGCTGCTACTGGTTATGAGTCAGTGAAGCCTGTGGTTATCAAATTGAACTCAGCTTCTAGGAGGCTCTTAGGGGGCTTATCCTTGGAACCAGCCCATCCACCTTTTGTAAAAGAACCCCCAAGTAAAATATCTGTCATTGGATATTTATTTAAGGGGAAAATAGGTAAAATAAAATGAAAAATATTATCTTCCTGTTCTTTTAGCCATGTCTCTTAGCACGGTAGCTAAGCTGTTTTGAAGCATCAGACATCAGAGCTCTTGTAAGTGTAAAGAAAATGTGTCTAGATCAGGAATGCAAGCACCCTTAGAGTGATCCAGCAGCAGACATCATCAAATAGTAATTTGAAATAAAAGGATTTTTGTTGTGATAATGAAGCACCATTTTTTCATTCAGATGAAGTTGTAGAAAAGACCACAACAAAATTTTAAAGAAAATTATTTGAAGTTAGGCACATTTTTGAAGAAACAAGTTCATAACAGTTTTATATATATATATGTGTGTGTGTGTGTATATATATGTGTGTGTGTATTTTTAAAAAATAAGCTCAGGTAAGTGGGTTGAAATAAAATAATTTTACTTCTTAATGTAAATAACAAATCAATGTTATACTATTATTATAGCTCTTAAAAAGCTTTTTATTTTGACATACAGAAAGTTATAAGAATCATGGAAAGAATTCTCATATCCCCATTACCCAGATTCCTCCTATGTTGACATTTGTACCACATTGCTTCCTTCTTCCCTCTCTCTCACAAATATATACATATATGCACCTCCTACACACAAACATATGTGTGTATACGTACACACATATATACATATACGTGTACGTATACACACATATATACATATACGTGTACGTATACACGCATATATACATATCTACGTGTACGTATACACGCATATCTACGTGTACGTATACACGCATATCTACGTGTACGTATACACGCATATCTACGTGTACGTATACACACGTGTATACGTACACGTATATACGTATACACAAATACACTTTTTTCCTGACTTGTTTGAGAATAAGTCGCAGACATATTGAACATAAAGTTCAATGTATATTTACTAAAAATAAAGATTCTTTTACATAAGCACAGCATATTGATCAAAATCAGGAAGCTAACATTGGTACTAATCTATCTAAATACTTTAAAGGCTTTATTCAGATTTTGCCAATCGTTCCAATAATGTCCTTTAGAGCAAAAGAAAATCCAGGGTCATATGGTGCATTGGGTTATTATGTTTCTTAAGTCTCCTTTAATCTGGGACATTCCTCGCTCTGTCTTTGTTATTTCATGTCCTTGATATTTTTGAAACTACAGGGCAGTTATTTTGCAAAGTGTCCTTCATTTTGGGTTTGTCTTATTAGTTTTGTCTTTGTTAGTTTTCTAGTGATTAGAGTCGTATTATGTACTACTGGCAGGAATACCACAAAAGTGACGTTGTGTTCTTCTCAGTGCATCATTTTAGGAGGAACATTGTTGATTTGTCCCATTACTGGTGATGTTAACTTTGATCATTTGCTAAAGGTGGTAAGGTGATAGAAAGCTTGTCACGATAATGCCAGGTTTCTTCCCTATAAAGTTAGTACTTTTTTCTTTGTAAATAGTAAATATCTTGTAGGGAAGTACTTTGAGACTATGTAAATGATCTTGCTGCTCATCAAAATTTTACCCACAAACTAATTAAAAAATAAGAAGAACATATGAATATGCTCATTTCTTCAAAGAGCATATAGAAATGTCCAATAAGCATATCTAAAGATGCTCAACATCATTAATCATCAAGGAAATGCAAACCAAAACCTCAAAATCAAAACCACAATGAGATACCACATCACATCTGCTAAAGTAACTATGCTTAAGAGGACACATAATAATAAATGCTGAAAAAGTGGAGAAATTGGAATCTTCATTCATTGCTGCTGAGAACATACAATGGTATAGCCACTGTGGGAAACAGTTTGGTAGTTCTTTAAAATGTTAAACATAGAGTTACCATATGACCCAGCAATTTTACTCCTAAGTATATACCCAAGAGAATCGAAAACATTTGCTCACACCAGAACTTCTACACAAATTTTTATAGCAGAACTAATCACAATAACCAAAAGGTAAAAACATCCCAAATGTCTATCAACTGGTGAGTTCACAAACAAAATGTGATATATCCATATAATGGAATATTATTCAGCCACGAAAAAGGATGAAGTACTGATGCATGTTACAACTTGTACCTCAACTTGGACAACCTTGAAAACATTATGCTAAATGAAAGAAGGCAGACACAAAAGGCCACATATTGTATGATTCCATTTATGTAAAATGTGCAGAATAGACAAAAACACAGTGACAGAAGGTAAATTAGTGGTTGTAACTGTTTAGTGATGGAAGGATGGAGCGCAACTGCTTAATGAGTACAGGGTTTCCTTGGGGTTAATAAATAGTGTTCTGGAATTAATAATGGTTATGGTTCCATAACCTTGTGAGTATACTAAAAACATCTAAATTATACACTTTAAAATAGTAAATTGTATGGTATGTGAATTGTATCTCAGTAAAGCCATTACAAAAACTGAAGTTTCCCTCACTAGATTTAGCATTCATTGACAATTCTGCTGAATCAATTATTATTGTGGTGGATGCCAAATGGTGATTTTTTAAAAAATAGGCTTTATTTTTAAGAGCATTTTTAGTTTCATAGCAAAATTGAGCAGAGGGTACAGAGATTTTCCATATGCACCCTGCCCCCATACATGTATAGCCACCCACCATAATAGTATCATGCATAGTAGTTTCTGTGTCCTAAAAGTCCCTGCAAATGCTAAGTCCTCTTAGCAGATAGAGTTAGAAAATCCATGTGTATACATATGTTCATATATGCATATGCATATACACACATCTATTATATATTTTTTATCTTTCATACAGACTTCAATATAGACAAAGGCACACAATAAAAGCTACAAGTTTGTACACATACTCTAATTTCCATCTGACATAACAGGGTTCATTCTTTCTTTTTCCTTTTCCATATTTATAACTCCTTTTTCTGACACTGAGAAACCTGAGTCCAATGATTCACTATATATTAACTAATTAACTCAATTCTAGAATACATGGAAAAGTACTTTCAGAATTGCTAACCCATGACACTATGGGAAGAAGCCTGCTAGCCAGTGTACAATATTTGCTTAGAGTTATTTTTGTCTTTAGCCTAAGGACATATAGTTTTAAGACTGTGCAAAAATCACTTACATTAGCTCTTAGTTGCCTTACGCCTCCACCCCCACTGTGGATATGTTATTCATTTGAAATATAGTTAAGTTTGCTTATTTCTGTTTGAATTCCTTTAAAAGTTTTGTTTTTTCACCTTTGTTTATTTTTCTTTTCTTTTTGTAAAAAAAACACTGTGAAACATTAACATGCTTTCAAATGTCAGAACTTTTTCATTTAAAAAGGTATCCGGGATCTTACTCAACATCAATTTATAGAGATCTTCCTCAGTTTAAAGCTTATTTTAATTAAATAAATCTCTAGTAGGGGAATGTTCAATAATGTGTTGGTCTCTTTACAACAAAAAAAAAGTCATTTTATTTTCTGTTTTGAATTTTATTTTCAAATTCCTGGGTCTGAGAAACTGTTAAAATGGTGGCAGAGTATGTCCAAGGAAACATTAGCATTCAAGAGAGAAAACTAGGAAAATGACTGATGTAGTAATTAAATAATCAAGGAAGGTATTGAAAAACTGAATTTTATTGTGTCTGCTTGCCAGCTGTTAAAATGAGGAGCCCAGGTCAGCTTGACGTAGTTATTTGCCCCTGGAGTTAAATGAAATGATTTTTTTTTTTTTGAGACGGAGTCTTGCTCTGTTGCTCAGGCTGGAGTGCAGTGGCCCGATCTCAGCTCACTGCAACCTCCACCTCCCGGGTTCAAGCGATTCTCCTGCCTCACCCTCCTGAGTAGCTGGGACTACGAGCACATTTTTTGTATTTTTAGTAGAGACGGAATTTCACCATGTTAGACAGGATGGTCCCGATCTTCTCCTGACCTCGTGATCCGCACGCCTCGGCCTCCCATTGTGCTGGGATTACAGATGTGAGCCACCACGCCTGGCTGAAATGATCACTTTTTAACTCAATGCCTACTTAGTGGCAAGTGCTATTTAGGACATAAAAGAAACATGAGATTTGGCTGCTGACTTTACAGAACATCAGATCTAATTGGAGAAACCAACCAAACATGTAGAAAAAGAAAATTAAATCTTTCCAAATTCAGGAAAATAGAGGTGCTGTTCCAGGATACTAAATAATTACTTGACTAAATGGATTGTCCCTGCTTCCAAGGAAGCCCTGACTCCTCTGAGAGTAGTTCAAAGGTGAAGTACTCTGAGAACTGGATTGATCGGGGGATGTCTGAGGATGAGTTAGGGTTGAGATAATTTTTGGGAGGGTACATGGGTAGGTGAAAGGAACCAGGGATCTACTGCAGAAGGTAAGACAGCTACCGGGTACAAACATCGGTAGGACTGTCCAGCGGTTTTGATGAAAGAGCTAGAGCCAGACTCCCTGGATTTCACTATGGTGGTCCTGCCATTTATTAGCCCTACAATTGTGATCAAGTCACTCATTGCTCTAAGCATAAGTTACCCTCATCTATAAAATGGAGTGATAATAGTACCTGCCACCTAGAGATCTTGTGAGACCAAAATAAGATAATCCGTGCAACTTTTAGCACAGTGCATGGCACAGAGTATGCTCTCAATACATATTTGCTATTTATCATGCAAAAGCATGAGGGCAAGGAAGCATAAGATGTAATTTAAGAAGACTGAGTAGGCCGGGTGCGGTGGCTCACGCCTGTATTCCCAGCACTTTGGGAGGCCGAGGCAGGCGGATCACGAGGTCAGGAGATCAAGACCATCCTGGCTAACATGGTGAAACCCCCTCTCTACTAAAAATACAAAAAAAATTAGCCAGGCGTGGTGGCGGGCGCCTGTATTCCCAGCTGCTCGGGAGGCTGAGGCAGGAGAATGGTGTGAACCCGGAAGGTGGAGCTTGCAGTGAGTGGAGATCACACCACTGCACTCCAGGCTGGGCGACAGAGCGAGACTCCGTCTCAAAAAAAAAAAAAAAGAAAAGACTGAGTAAACCAGTCTGATTGCATTAGAATGGTCAAGATGGGAGCAGTGGGAGTTAAAGCCCAAAATATATGTTGGGAACATACTACATTGTTGTGGAAGGAGCAGTATAGTAGTTAATACTTATATGCAACTTACTGTATGCTTGGCACTCATCAATGTGTTTTTATAAAATGTATATCAGTCCATTTCTGCCTCTCGCCAACCCTGTGAGAAAGGTATTGTTATTATTATCCTCAATTTACTGGTGAGGGAAAATTGAGGCACAGAGATGCTAAGTAACTTGTCCAAGATCACACAGCTTCTAAGTGGAGAATCCTGGGTGCCAGGTCAAGGTGTATTAACTAGCCTTGAATTATAGGTTTATACATACTTGGAAAAACTTCTTTACCTCACTTCCAGAAGATGTGAATATGGAAGTGGAAGAATTAGTAGCAACAGTGGCAACGTTTATATTACCGGAAGATAATCTCAGCTGTGCCATGATGGAAATACATATTAGGCTTTTAGAATTTGTAGAGATTAATATTCCACAAGTGTTCATTTTAGGTAACATTAGCTTTCTTTCCTCTCATAAGTATACATTATTACAAGAGGATAATACTCAGATTGTTGAATTAGAGTGGTGATAAGTGTTTTAGTAAACCTATGGAAACACTTCTCAATCTGAGCTCTGTCAGTCTGCAAATTAAGCAAATATATACCCAGTTCATCTTTTCAGTGTAGTTTAAATATTTGAGACAAAGAATTCTTCAATATTTAGAGAATAGGACAGATATTGGACTAATAAGAGATGCTCTTCTGAATACTTTTACATATTTCATTGGTGACCAAAGTACTTTTTTATTATCTATATTATAATTGATATCAATAGACAGTTTAAACCCTAGGATCACAGACTGATAGAGCAGGCCTTTAGAAATTTTCTGGCCCACTCTCTTCATTCGATCTAATGGGGTAGGCTTAGACAGCATCAATTACTTGCCCAAGGTCACACACTTAATACAGCCTCTCTTCCCTCCTTCCCTCCCTCGCTATCTCCTTCCTTTTTGGCTTCCTCCTCCTCTTCTTTTCTCCCTCCATCCTCCTTCCCCCTTCCATATTTTCTTCCAACAAACATTTGAAATTGGACACATTCTAGGTGCTAGACCCAATTCTGAGCACTGGAGACCCAACAATTTACGAGGTAAAAGTGTTCCTTGCTCTCATCACTCTAGCCTATACTCTTAATAATTATTTCTAGACTAGAGCTTATACACTACTCCATTACTCTGCTGAGGATTCACTGATTCAGATAATCTAGAAGGGGAGATACTTTCTGCATTAAACAAAAACAGTTGTAACATACAGCCAGCCTTTTGCATATTTTAGGGGATATGTACAAGAAGAGCTATTATTTTTACATTGATTCTAACAGTGTTTCCAAAGCCAGAAGGAGCCAACCACTCCAAATTGAATGACCAATGGGAAATTACTTTTAAATATATTACTCATGATGAAAAAGCATGCATTTTAGTATATGAATATTTTATTAAGCAAAGTGCCTGTGACTGGCTCCAGAATTTTGTAATACTTAGTGTGAAATATGTAATAAATTGCATAATTGAAAAAAGAAAGGTGATTACAAAAACATGGCTTAAGGGGCTAATAACTCCTAGAAAGAGCACACCAATGCATAACTGCTTGAGCATTAGAATACTATATCTTGAAAAAGGCCTGTAGTGAAAGTTTGAGTTGAACCCTTAAAAGGAAATATCACACTAAAGTTACCTTTATCTCTTTGCCAAAGGAAAGCGGTTGATTGTTGAAAAGTGGCTGAAGTTGATTGCATGGTCAGCCTGGCCCTAAAGTACCCTTACAAATGAGACAGAAAATCCAGAGTTATATGCCCTCCAACTGAGAAAGCATATTTATTGACTTGAAGACATATTAGTTTTTCAGGCATGCTTAGAGATCTACTCTCTGTTTTCCTTAGGTATTATTCATTCTATCTATCTTCAAGTCCCGTAATTTTCCAGACACTCTGCATACTGTTTGTCGGTAGTAGGTGTCACATGTAGGTTTGCTGATAGCATTGATTTTGCATGGGTTTCAGCTTCCGCCAAAAGGCAGTCCTTCGAGCTCCTCTTTAGGGAGCATAGGTGTGCTTTTAACTGTGGTGGCTTCATTAGTCTTGGTCCCTTCAATACCGTTAGTGGATTTTTAACAGAAGGAAACTAGCCTGCTCCCTTACTCTCTGCAGCACGGGTTCTTATACAGTACATGTATTCACATGGGCCTTATACATACCACAGCTTTTCAAGTGAATGAAATGTCAACGTTAATCCAGAATTGGTGATATTTGTTCATATATGTAAAATGTAGACATTTCTAATACAATTATGTGGGTCTGTCAAAGTTACTCCTTGAAGTGACGTGTGTGAGTAGTGCCATTGCTTTAAGGGTGGCACTCACAAAACTGGCAGAGGCCATAGATGTGCAGCAGACAGTGAAGGTTTCACAGCTGTCACCTCATCAGGCCTCTACTTTGTTAGTCCCTCCAACAAACCAGAGGGAAACTGTTTATGGAGGGCAGAGACGGGACTGATTCATGAATCCGGGATTCCAATGAAGATCATATTGAGTTTGTGGAGTCGTTCAGTGATTCAACTTGCAGAAACTATCATGTAAATTTTATTTCTCCAAAGCAATCATTCCTGTTCACATTTTTAAAAAAATCAAAATCTGAGTCTTACCTGATTGGTATACTTTCCTTCTACTGTGAAAGTTGTGCTTTAAGTAAAGGCAGCAATATCAAAACAGTATGCAATTTCTACTAGCTTACCAGTGTAGTCATGTTTGTATGGTCACCCCCATGCCACTGTCTTCTTCTTTTTGATCATCTGCTCTGGATTGTTTGAGAGAGCTTGAACCAGGCTAAACTAAAGTGACTCACAGCACTCCCTGGTGTTTCTATTGTGAGTCGGCGTCAGAACTTGTAGAACCGCAAAAACATACTCAGATTTCAGTTCTCCATGTTCACTTTAGAGATCACATGAGACACTATATGTTATTGAGTAAAAGAAACTGAATCCATGCCATGGATCCATATGGCATGTGGACAGTTAAGAGCTGAACTAGGTTGGCATTTGCAGCAGGGGAGTTGGAAAAGTGGCCTGATCATACCTAGCCAGCAGGTCTCTCGGTGCAGTGACAAGACAATCAAATTGACAGGCTTTGAGAACCTTCCTCTTTCAGCATAAGGAGGGAGGGGGGCAGAGAGGCAGTGAGAGGCATTTAACTGTGCTGATGTGACTTTTTAAATTTGTTGCCACTGATGCCACGGACGTTAATTCTGGCAGGGTTAATTATGAGAAATTAAAAAGCTGCTCTGAACAGACTGTACCTTTCACACTCTGATAAAGCAGGCTCTGACATGAGAACATCTCTTCATTAATATCCATCCCCAAAGGGCTACTACCTGCAGCATTTGGAATATGAATCTTGAACTTCCAGGGACAATGCAGGACACCATGGAGATAGGGTTCAGAGAAGGATGACTATGCTTCTTTTACATTTTCAGGAAAACACTGCAGTGCCTGCCTGGAAATCACCTGGCTGGTGACATTTGGAAAGGATAATTTATTTATTTGCTTGTTGGTATGTTATGAGTTTTGAAATATGTTTTTAACTTCATTTCATGTAGACCTCACTGCATCAGGGCTCTCAGTGTTTCTGTGTAATTCATGCAAACACCAACAGGTAGGCTTGCAGAAGCCTTGTAATTGTTTACCATTTAGTATGTCACCCAAGTGGCTCTAGGGTATGCATTTGTTTCTCAGGAAAATTTCACCAGCTCCTTACACTAGGCACTTTTCCACCAGCCTAATATATTATACTAAATAGCAATCTTGTTACACCAAATACATTGCAGAAAGTAAACTGCGAAAAAATACCAGTATAAATAGTGCAGCTCTAAGGCAGATGCTGGGGAAAAAATAAAAGCCTTCCTATACAATATGCTTAATATGTATTATTGTAACCGGAAAGGCCATGTTTTGAAGGAAACTCACCTAGAAATGGAAGTAGGTAAAACAGTCAAATGCCGTAGCAGTGTTACCTTTCAGCAAAGATAAAGCCCTATTGTTCAATGGATTGGGAACTGAGAGCGGTCACAGAGCAGCTCTTCATGTTAGAGCTCTGTTCCAGAACACAAGTATATTTCCCCCTTAGTAAGGGCATCTGCTAATCATTACCACCAAACACGCAGTTGGAAAGACATTAAAATATACTACCTATTTTATACTGCAGAGCTGGCAGTGTGAACACAGAGCAATTCTTGGATTTGCTGGCTCTCTGAGGAGCTGACAGCCATTGGCTGTTAGAAAAAACAAAATATGAAAATCCATCAATATGTAATTATCTCTTCTCTTTTGTCTGAAGATCATATTGCTCAAAGGGATATAATAAGGCACAACACTGTTATTCTGCCTCTGCATTCTGTTTCATGCATTTTCCTTCCTAGTGAGCGGGCACCTACCTAGGCCTTGCTTCTGATCGTCCACTAAGAGCTATTTGCATAGCCATAGTCTCTACATGCTTTTAGGCCTCCCTCCCTTTCTTCCTTTTTAATTTCTCAAGCCCCTGAGACATCAGTGGTTCTCTATGAGAAGCATCCTTGCCTCTTTATATTCTTAGCTAGGAAATGGGTGACAAACCCCAATGTTGCCTCATTCAGTACCTCAGGGCATCATACCACATGGAAGTGTTCTTGGTAGCACCCTAGTGGCTTTAAGAAATACCCACATACCCTTCTAGAAGAACCCAAGAATCATGAGGATAAGACAGAAAGGAGCCCAGGGGTTGCTAATTTCCAAGACAAGGAGTTGCCTCATTTGTTGTATTTGTTTTCCTTAGGAAATGTTTCCTACTCCCAAGACCCAGTAAAATGAATATTTTTCATTATGATTTCATAGAGGGGTAAACATAGATGGGGAAAGAATCATATTTGCAAAATAACTGGATCGTAACTACTCTTGTGGTTTTTCCATTCAGAAAATACTTGTACACAGCAACTCATTGGAGGAGGGAGGTTGTGGTTTATTATATAACCCTGGTCTGCAATTTTCCTTAGATGCACAAGACGGTTGTTTCTGTTTCTCTTTGAATTACCCGTGTTGCCCTCTGGGTATTATATAAACGATGAACTTGTATGTTCATTGAAACATTAACAATCTTCATCCAAAATATTTGGCATAATTTTTCTTCCTCTTGAACTCATTGCTTTTGCTGTGCTGCTGTCATTGGTAGTATCATCCAAATATAATATTGGACGTAAATGCCATCAGCAGACCTGAGCCACAGGGAATAGGGCCATAGGTCATCATAATTATGTGAAATTTCTTGGGCACTGTTTACATGGAAGGAACACTTGACTATGTGTGGAAGCTTGTCTACAAGTCAGTCTTCTGGCTTAACTCTAGGGTAAAGAATTCCAAAGCTCTGGAGGCAGGAGACCTAGGTTCCAGGCCCAGCCCTGCTACTGATTTGTTCTGGGCCTTTAAGTTAATTAACCAACAAGAGCCTCAGTTTCTTTCTCTCCTTCAGGAATGGAGCTAATAATCATTTCTGCTCTGCTTTTGTTACTAAGCATCAAATGAAATGCTGTACAAGTGCTTTAGATACCAAAAAGTGCCACGCATATGCTGGTTATTCTTGTAGTTTGTATATTATTATCTAAGTCCATTATTTAATGGCTTCCAGCCACAATCAACTCTTTCAAGGCATGGACTGGATTTATTCCATCATTAGCGAAGAAATTTCCTTTTCTGAGAGGGCCAAAATTACGTTTTGTTTAATCTTGCTTTCCATAGAAGTGACCACTTTCAAGTACTGATTTTACATGCACTTGAGCACTTGGCAAATAAAGTGAAACACTTTTTTGAAAAACATCTTTTCTTTTGGACAATTGTTGCAAAACCCTGATATATCATTTCTCATCAGGGTAAGGATATACACTGTTTTCAACTGCATTTCTTGTTTTCATCGAAAATGCAGCCCATTCACAACTTGTTCCTGTCTAAGGAAAAGGCTTGCACTGCTACATTTTCCTCATTAGCTCTGCCTAAGACAAACTCCTGTGTCATGGCTGATGGAGCCTTTATGAGCTTTTTAGCCAAATGACTGATGTTTGCCTCGTTATGTCAGATCTGAGGGCACTCCTGGCATCTCTCTTTATTCCCTGTCTAACACCTTCAATCGAGCAGCTGCCATGCACCCATGATCAGGCTGATTATGAAAATGTGCTCAGGAGCCTGATGACTCCAGTTGTTTTTTATCTGAAGAGGCCAGTAGATGCTGGCTAGAGCTTATAGTTATGTGAACAGCAGATTTTGTCCCAGGATTAGCAGGTGAGAATCACTGGAGCTGAGTCCATAGCAGCTAGGTGAGGGCCATGAAAACTAACATTGGTTTATTATAGAAGAAGCTCCTAGAAGGACTGGTTTTGGCCATTTTAGTCATTTTCCCATTTATCCCTTAGAAGATTATTTTGGCCTTTTCATTTTGGTTTCATGTTCTAGACAAGTTTATTATTCTCATGACCATGGGAAGAAAGCTTTTTAAACCCAAGGCCTGCTATAAAAAAAAAAGAGTATATTTTTCGTAAGTGCACTTTTTAATGAAGATAAATATTTTTTATGGGGCACATCAAAATCCAGCTGTACCTTCATGAAGTGTCCCTGAATATATGATGACAGCTTTTATTTGCTGCTGAAATTAAAAGTGATCTGTGACCTTCTCTGATCCTGAGACTGTTACTGGCCTGGTAGAGTGGTCTGCAAATGATGGGGCTTGGGCTTCATTAGGGCACTGGCCTACTCCTGTGAGCTAGCTTGATGGGGTTAGGCCCTGAGGCACGTGGCCTTTGGATGGAGCTCAGCTAAGTGCCTCATCAGCAGGGAGTCAACTCTATAACCTCCCAGCTGAGCCCAGGCAGGATGAGGTTGAAACAGCCTATTGTTTTTTTCTCCTCTAGGCTTTTTTCCTTACCCAAAAGTAGCCCTGTGGCTTTTCTCTCTTTTCTTTCTTACCTAGTCTCCCTTTGTATCATATTTTACTTGGAAAACCAGAAACCTGTATTATAATTTAGTTCAGAACCTCAGGTTGTTCTGAAGTGTTTGAAATAGATCGCTCTGCTGACCCTGGAGGGGAGCCCAGGCTGACCACACCAAAGGACATCCTCATGTGTTCAGGAAAACTTGGTGAGACTGTAGCTGGATCTTGATATGCTAATTTCTAGTCATTTCTGAGAAGCTGTGCATTCTCTAAACCAGCAAGTTCTTGGGGTGCTCAAACAAGTGAATGGGGGTAACAATTTTTATATTTGCTTAACACTTTTTATAATTAGTGTATCATGGTTGCATTTCTAGCTACTGACAAGGAGTCTAGAACATGGGTGGGAGATAAAATACAATTCAAGGCCACCTGGGAGTGAAAGAGGAAGTTTGGCAAAGAACGTAAGTTTTGTAACCCTTGCCTAGTGTTAGAATCACCCAGAGAGGGTTGAGAACAAACCCATGTCCAGAATCCACACCTGAACAGTTAAGTCAGAATCACTTGGATGGACCCTGTATAGGAATGTTTTCAAAGCTTCCCATGTGATTTGAGTGTGCATGCAGCCAGAGATGACACCACTGGTGTGGTAGAAGAAGCATGAACTTCTAAGTCAAAGATGGGAGTTTGAGCCTTGTCTTATCTCTGTGCCTTATTGGTACTGTGGACTTGGGAAAAATCATCTAACGTTTCTGTACCTCAGGATCTTCATCTGTAAAATGAGAATCAGAGTAATAGCTGCTATTTATTGAGTGCTTTCTTTGTACCAGCTATTGTGCTGAGCACATTACATGCATTCTTGTTTAATCTTCACAAAACCTCAAACAATTTGAGAGTACTGTAGTTATCTCCATTTTACAGATTTAGAAACTGAAGCTCAGAGAGTGTGAATAGTTTATCCAGGTTGTATGAACAATCAGCATGGGACCAGAACCCTTACCAGCTCATGTTTACTCCAGAGTCCAAGCTTTTAACCATGATTCTAGAAAGAATGACCACCACCAAAACAATTTCTTCACAGGGATATGAATTAAGTGAGTTAATATATGTTTAAATACTCTGTAAACTGTGCATGGATATACATGTGGAAGTTGCATATTAGTAGTGGTAGGAGTAAAAAGAATAGGCTGGGAATTTCGGTTTATGAAACATCGGAGTCAGTTGAAAAGCTATAGACATGCAAGCAGAAGTGAGTGGGATGCGGCTAAGCATTTGTGGGCTCTTGTGGCTCGGTTAGAATTACAAGACAGCACTTTAGAACTGCTTAGCCTGAGCTAGTCAGGACTTACTCGGGTCTGGAATCAATTCAGAAATACATCTGGAACACCCTCCTGAGGACCTCTTTGCCTTTTGTTTATGTCTACTAAATTTCAGGTTCTTTCTCAGTTTACAGAAGTAACATCAGGCACATAATTCATGTTTTAAAAGAAGAGAGAAAGAGACGTGGTTTTCATATGTGAATTAGCTGCTTTGACTTTTTTCAATAGTGGATTGATCACATGCCTCTAATTTAACTCCCTTTTAAAACCACACCAAAACTACAATAAGGAATTTTTTTTTTAAAGAAACTCAAAAGGACTGGAGATATGTGAGAGGAAATAACCAAATTTCAGAAGCTGGAAAGCATTTGAGCAAATATTAGCTGATTTAGCAGATTTGGAAATCCAAATCCTAACAGTGGGAAAGCTTAGAATCAATACAGTTCACACTGCAGAACCTTCAAAAAGCCAAGGAATTGGTGATAGCAGATATCCCTTGAAGCAGGAGTGAAGAGGGTATAAAATATAGAGGATTGATTGAAAGCTGTGTAAGAAGTTAGATCCCCAATTCCTCTCCCTCACTCTTACTGCTCTTCCTTTCCCCAGCCTTGCAGAAACTGGAACTTTATTTTTTGGAGAGGATAAAACAGAGGTTTGTTGTCCTGGAGTACTTTTCTGGAAACATGGATTTTTAGTGAACAAATGCATACACCACCAGCTACACACAGGGACTGCCAGTTTGCTTCCACTAGAATGCTGGCAGTGAGGATTCACTGTGACATTCCAGAAAAAAAGAAGATAAAGAGAAAATTCCACAAGCCTCCAGAAAGAAGGAAGAAGGGAGGAAGGTAGGAGAGAGGGAGAGAATAGGTATCATGCAATGGGACAGAATAGCTTTGGATTTCACAGCAACACTTGAAACTCAAAGACAATCCTGAAGGAAAATAACTTCCACCTTAATATTTCTACTTAGCCAAATTATCGATCAAGTGGGAAGATAGGATAAAGACATTTTCAGACACTCAAGATCTCAGAAAAAAATTGACCTCTAACCAACTTTTTCTCAGTAACCTACAGAGGATGTATTTGTTCACCAAAGAGAAGGAATAAATAAAAGGAGAGGAAAGCATGTCTATAGGAAACAGGAGCCATAACACAGGAGAGAGGCCAAAGGAGTCTACCAGACAGTGGTGAAGAGAATCCCGATGTAGAGGGCAACCAGTTGAGGTTGAAGTAGGTCAGAAAGCTCTGAATGAAATTTATGAAGAAGATGAAATAGATAGCTAATGTGAGTAAATGTATTGACAGGATTTATGCAGCTAGTAGAGAGTTTAAGGTTGAATTAGTAATATGTGCATAGAAAAATGAGCCAAACATTAATAAAAAGCCAGTCATGATGATTGACTCCAAAAAGTGGCTCAGGAAAGGAAAATCCTAGTTTAGTACATGGCTTAGGTCTGAATAACATATACCGTCTAAAAATTGCAAAAATAAAAATTGATCTAACTAAACTTTTGATGTAAATATGTTGGGAAGATGGAGGGATGACAAGTATTCCAGTATGTAGTAGGGAAGGAGAAAGCAAGAAGGTCAACTAAATGCTCATTTTCCACAGAAGGAAGTCAATAGATAATACCTAAAAATAAAAAAATAGCAATCCAGTGTGTTTTTTAGAGAAATGAAGGCAAATGCTCCAAGAATAAAATAAAGTTATAAGCAATTGCTTGTTGAGAAGAGGGAATAATCTAGGGGTGCAGTGCAGGGCTGGGAACTGCTTTGGGTCTTTAAGAAGCTTTGATAGGTAGTTGACTCTTGAAATCATCATATGTATACATCAATTTGATAAAAATCCCTAACATCTACTGTGCTCTTTGGCAAATACAACAATGAAAACTGCCTTGAGATAGAAAATGAAATGCACAAAGTAGTAATAGAAACTCCTTTCCTTGGTGTAGGAGATAAGATATATATACTCCTACTAAGCAGGTGATAGTTACAAAAGAAAGAAAGAAGTCCAGCAGTAAAGAAGCAAAGCCTCCATCAAACTTTTATTTTGAAGGAAAAACAATCAAACACCAAAGAAATGGGCTGTAGTACATCTGAAGGAACAAGAGCGCCACCCGCCTCCAACCACTTCATGGCCACTTGTGCCCTGGTGTGACTGCCTAGTCAAGGGGCCAGGGAAGCTGCACAAAGACCCTTTCATCTAGCCAGGTCTCTCTCCTTAATTGCTTGCAAATCCAGTAGAGCTAACCCAAATACAATGGGTACTTGAGATGTAGCCTCTGAAAAGAGCATAAAGTGGGACGACTATGTTCCCATCTCCTCTGACGGTAGGAATCAGGATTTCCCTGGAATTTCCCATTAGCCTCACTTTTTAGTATTTCAGCTCTCCCAATTAGGCCAAATAGTGATATGCTGAATGCTGGGGCAGATCCTAAATGTCAGTTAGCGAGGTTTAATGAAAGCAAAGAGCTCTGTGCACAGGAAAGTCATATTAACAGATATTTGTAGTCATTTGCATAATTGATGTGACTAAATAGTTTAATCAGGAGAATATTGGAAATGTTTGTTACACTTTTAGCCTCCTTTTGTATTGCTCTAGGATAAAAACTGTGGAGATAACTGAAAGTATTGACTAACTCCTCAGGGGATGTGATATATCTTTTGACAATGAAAACTCCCAATAAGTTCTCAGCACTACCAAGGAACAACTCAATGGACCATGTTAACACTTCCTGTCTGTCTGTCACCAGACAACCACCAGGGGTTACTATAGCTAGGCTCTCTACAGAAAGGGTTATGACATCTGCTGGGGGGCAGATGAAGGGGTCTGGCTTACCCTATTTTCTATGGTGAAGCTACAGTTAGTTAATTTGAAATTAATAATGCCTTAGTGGAGTTTACCAAAAACCTCTGCTTGTGGGGCCTTGCAACAAAGAGGAGAATGTTTAAGCCGAAAAATGCTTAATGTCTTTTAAAATCTCAAGCCGGGCTGTTTTTGTGTGTTACCCTGTGAAAGGCCGTACGAGGAGGTGGAGGAGCTGAGGTGGGCAAATAGGGGAGTGTGGTAATCTCAAAAAGCCCAGTGAGCTGGACAGCGATTTCCTTTCTCTGTGCCAGGTAAAATCAGCACAGGAGCCCTTAATCGCTTGTTGTTCTAGGGTATTATTAAGTGAATACATTTTTCATGGCCCACCTGCTAGTGTAACTAATTAACAGCCATTCTCATTAATTACATTGATCAGGATCATAAAATAATTTCAAATTGCTGAACATGATCAGCAGGACTAAAATGGTTTCACTTTAATCCCTTAATGATTTTTCCATGATTAATCAAACAAAATATATGTAGTTATTTGATCCACTTTTTTCATCTTAGAACTGCAACTCAGGGCAATTATAGTCGACATAAAGTTGATGCAAACAGAACTACGTTTCATGCAGTAGCTAATTAAGCAATAAGACACAATGGGGTGAGGGTATATGATTATCATGAGATAATCACCCCCCTGAGGAGTCACAGAGCAAAAGGTACAGTTGAGTACCTCTGCTCCCACAGGGCTGTGATTACCTTCGCATAACCACGTATCCCGCCGGCGCCTTATTGCTAATCGCAAACTCTTCGTTTTACACAGAAATAAACTGAGGAAAAATGACTTTCATCATAGGAAATGGCTCGCTGCAGTATAAAGGTTTCATCTATTAATAGTGACAACATTAATGCGTACTTTGGAAGGTGAAATAATCAATCATGCTGTTCTCACATCATCAATAGGAGTTGGGGGGATTTTAAATTGATGTTTACACTTTGAAGAGTACATACATCTGGTAGTTTGGGTGTGTGAAATGTAGTCTACAAATGCTCATACATCTAATAATGTTTGATTTAATTGGAAAGGTCTTGCTTTTAAGGTACTAGACATTTTTGAATGAAATTATAAAATAATAGTAAGGCAACTCATTTCCAAAGTCTAAAAAAGAGAAACAAATGCATTTGCTAAATTTTGGCCATAATTCCTCAAATCACTGCCAGCATTAAAACTTTCACGCCATCTTCCAGCCAGCTACAAGATGTGACAATGGGAACACGAGGCCATTTAGGTGAAGGAGATAGTTCTGGCTCTGAGACATGGTTCGTCCCCTTCCCCCTCCCCATAAATGAATAAACAAAATAAAACCCAAACAAACAAAAACGAAGTAAAATGACCAATATCCTTCCTGTGCCATGGCCAGGTGGCAGGGTGAGAAGGCCCTGCTTCCTAGAGTGCCACCATCCCAAGGCACTAGCGTTCTTCTATCCTTGCCTGCACACTGCATGCCGTGGGAAACCAGAATTCATTCCACCCACCAGACTTAGTTACTTCTTCATCTAGGAACAATAACGGTGTTAGAGCGGGGGTCACACAAAAGAAAAGCAAAATAAACAGATAAAAACCTACTACCCTTTCCAGCAACTTCTAAACAATACAGAGTAGAGATAGAAGCTAATGGTTGACAAACATACCTTTGGCTACCCTGGCTGTGTAGTGTTTGCGTTTAATGTCTTGAACGATTTCGTTCTTGTTAACTATAAAGAGATCCCTTGTAAACTTTAATGATATTAATCAACTAAACTTCCCATTTATCATGAAAAATAACTATGTATCTGATTTATGCCTAAAACAATCAGATTTATTTCATTTCATGTTTCCCTTCTGTCAGGCTAAATAATTATGGCTTTCTCAAAAGTGGTTTCTTTAAAATTGTCTTTCTCTATTTTAACTCTAGAACGGTAACAGAGTAGGTAAATAGTTGTTGGCTCTTGAAGAGGTTCATCCAAATTTGCCCAAGTTTGTCTCAAAATTAGAATGCCTGGTTTAGCATCTGTGGACTTCCTGAAGGAAATGCAATCATGTACTTATTGTGACCCTGTGAAATGAATATAAATTGTGTCATATGCAGGATGCATTACTGACTTTATGACATGCATGCATTGAAAATTGAGTACGTCCTATATATAAAAGCATCCTTCAATTTCTTATATTATGTTTTTAAAGTCAGTTAACAATATGATGAATTGAAAAATATATATGTAAAACAACTGGACACCAGATTCAGGAGTTTTCCTTAACATGTTGGTAAGTGAAGTGCTGTCTTTGAAAACAAGAGTCTCACTTTAACCTTGCTAAACATTCAATTCAAGCCATATGGCTTGATCATTCCAAACATTTGACTTGATGTGGCTCTGCTTGGCATGGGGTTCTCTACCATAGAGAAGCACTTTTTGTGGTCAGCGTTATGAATGACCAAGACTTTGCTGAAAAACAAAACAGGCAGAAGATATAGGCAATCAGTATGATCTTGAAACATTGGCTTCATACTGAGTCTGCTGGTCTCTCAGCTTATCTCGGGTTCACAGCAGCACTCAAGCTTACATTATGTATTACGAAGAGGAAATGTCAGTTATTAACTTAAGTAGCATAGGTACGAATTGTAAAAGGGCTTTTAAAGTGCCAAATGCTGGAAAAAGGAAATTAAATGTAGTTATTTATGATAGAGCTTTAGAAATACTTAGATTTGTTCTTGAAAGACCTGGCATTTAGATTTTAAATCATGTTCAGTCCTCGAACTTGAACAATTCATGCAAAAATAAGAATAAAGACATCTTCCCCTATAATCATCTAAGTGCATGTATGTGTATTTGGCCATGATTTCTGCTCCCCCATCCCCCAAAGCAATCAACCATCACAACTTTCTCCTTCAATAAAACATAACACTTTCTTCTGTCTGGTGAGTTGAAATGATGACAGGTGAAAAAATTGACAAGTGAAGGACATTTGTAAACCTCTTTCAATTGAGATCAATTTTTGGTTTTTGTATATGTGTGACTCTTCCACATTTGGTGGATATCGTCTAGAGAGATCTTTGCACTTGTGAACATGGCAGGTGTTTTGATCTTTCCAAGCTAAGGAGACTTGGTAGTCTTGTGTGGAATTTAGCAACACAATAGGTCTTTAGATAGTCCACATGGTATCAATGAAGTGCCATTTAGGAATTGCTCATTGGCCCAAACAAGTAGGAGGACAGCTTGGCGAGACAGATGGAAAAGGCTGCTTTAAGAAGGGATCAGAAAAGGCATTGCTCCTCTGCCGGCCTAAATCCACTAATCTGATGTTATTATTAGCGATAAGGAGCGGTAGCCAGAAGAAAATCTCATTCTCTACAAATGTCATTTAAATAGGACTCTGATATTTTCTGGTCAAGTCGACGGGCGTTATTCAAATACTGAGCACTTTATTTGTAAATGCAAGAGGGAAAGAAAAGCTTCAGTTCAGCAGTACTTAGGACGTCAGCTTACTAGTATTGATTAATCGTTCAGTAGTGGCAGCTGCTTCTTTATTAAATGTGCAGCTCACCATACAAAAGATATCAGGTGTAGGAAGTGTTTGTTGATAATTCACATTTTCTCACAATGTGGCAGAACCTACTCTCACTTGTTCAACTACTGTTCTTAGGAGTTCACCTCCTTCCATCTCCAGATGATTGCCGCCCCCAAACTCCCTGTGCCTGCTCCCAAGTCAGTTAGTAGGCTGAGCCTCCTCCAAGCAGGCAGTGACTGCAACATTTAAAAAACATATTTGGAAATATTTTAAAAGTGTCCCAAGCTAAGTGTACAGCAAATGCAAAGGCTCTGAGGTATGAATGAGCTTGGCAAGTTGAAGAAAGAGAAAGGAGGCCAGTATTGGCAAGAAGAGAGTAATTAAGTTGGAGAGTGGCATGAAATGATATAAAAGAAGTAGGGAGGACAGATACTGTAGGGCCTGGAAGGCCATGGAAAGGAGTTACATTTCATTCTGAGAGCATTTCTTTTACATTTCTTTTTCTTTCCTTGTCATTGTTTTGCTCTTTGGGAAGATCTTGCTACTTAAGTACTAATTTCAATTATAGATGTAGCACATATATTGCTAATGAGTCATATTCTCAGAATTGTGAAACTACTTCTTACTTGGGGAATGAGGCAGCTTAAGAAGCTGAAAGAATTTTTTGAGACCACTAGAGGTACTGTTTAGCAAGTTATCTGCCTCACAGAAATTGTACCCCAGCGAGGGCAAATATTTTCTGAAGTTTTCTAAAATATCTCACAGTCAGAGGTGAGTTTACACTTTAGGAGAGCCTGGCATCTATGTAAATCGTCAATGAATTTATCCCAAATTCACATTTAAGAAACAAAAGTCTAATAAAAAAGCTTTCTAACTCTTTCCCATCCTTTAAGATCAGTTTTAAGTTCATCTTCCTTTAGTATTCTCCAGCTCTTTAAATTTTCTTGGCATTTAACTTCAGTGGCCCTCACTTGGCATTCAGTATAAATTAAGTGTGCATATATTACAGGCATATCTTTTTTTTCTCCCTCCAACGAGAAAGTAGGAATTTCTTAAGGTTATATCTTTAGTACCTGAAATCCATATATTGTGAATTTTTAAGAACAATTTATTATAAAAGATTTTAAGTTCCATAAATCACTAAAATGTCTTATAAATTTCAATATTTTAATATCCCAGCGACAAACTCTATATGCCTCTTTCTGCAAACAGCATAAAAATGTTTTGTTAAATCCTATGTCTCCATTCAATAATGGTTTTATTGTGCTCATCAGGAAACATGGCCAATATATTGATTATTCATTCCTCATTAAATAAATTTCTTTTGAGTCATTACTGTGTGCTGCATATTCTGGATACTTGAGGATACAATAAATAACCAGACCAAACAACAAGTGATACTGTTATGAATTAAAAAGCCTTGGCTACTAGAGTAAGGATACATGGGGTAAAGTGATGGAGTGAGGGCATTACCTTTAACAGGGTGCTCAGAGGAAGGCTTTTCAGAGGAGGTGCCATTTAAAAAGAGAGCTTGGAGAAAATTGTCCCATGCTAAGTGTATAGCAAATGCAAAGGCTCTGAGGTATGAATGAGCTTGGCAAGTTGGAGAAACAGAAAGGAGGCCAGTATTGGCAAGAAAAGAGTAATTAAGTTAGAGAGTGGCATGAAATGAAATAAAAGAAGAAGGCGGGGAAAGATATTGTACGGCCTGGCAGGCCATGGGAAAGAGTTAGATTTCATTCTGAGAGCAGTGGGAAATTGTTGGAGAATTTAAGTCAGACAGTGGCAAGATTCGATTTATGTTTTATTAATAAAAATGTAGTCCTCTTCCATATGGAGAATGGATTGGGGGGTGTGGGATTGGAGGGGGTGATAGCGGAGGATGAGAGAAGAGTTGGATGTTTATTATGGCAGTTTTCTAGGTGAGAGTTGATTCTGACTTGGGCCAGGGTCATAGAAATATAGATGGAGAGAAAGGGAATACATTTTGGAGGTAGGTAGATGAAATTTGCTCTTGGGGTTGAGTGAACAAAACGAACCAAGAAATGACTTGAGAGTGATTGTTGGGGCCATGTAACGAGAAGAGGCTGAAGAACAGGCAATGTAGAGTAACAGTTAAGAGCTCCAATTTTGCCATGGAGCAGCCTTGGTTTTGATCCTTGGACATATTCTCTAAGCTTCATTTTCCTAATCTGTAAAAGGTGAATAATAGTAGCCACTTCAAAAGTTTTTTTTTTTTTTAAATGGAATCTGTAAGGACTAATGCAGGTAAAATACTTAGCACAGTGCATCATAAATAATAAATGCTTAGTAGATAATTACAAAGGAGTCTTAGGAGAGAAACAACTTTGGAAATTCATGTAAGTTTTTTTTTTAATTACATAACTGATGGGACTTTCCCCTCTTCCAATCTGAAGTTTCTGATTTGACACATTAAAAAGTCAAGAATGTGTCTAGTGAGTCAAGGATAATGTCAGCAGCACAGCTGGCTGTCTTGAAAGATTTACCTCCACAAACCATAAGAAATAACAATATAGGAAAAGTAAATTCTACACTAAACCAAATTCTTTTAGGATAATTTGAAGACAGACAGTGCCAAATGTGAAATCACTATGTGTAAAGAGGAAAAAAAAATGTCACCAAATCTCAGTGTGTGATTTCATGATTCTTCCCTGACTCTGCTCTGATAAAAGACTTTGCAGTCAGCAAGGGGAGACCGAGAAAAACTTCAAAAAGGGTCGGTATGTGCAGAATTCCCTAAGTTCTTCTATGTTGAAAACTTTTATTTTCTCCTATATTGGTATCTGAATAACAGACTGGCTAGATATAAAATCTAGCCACTTTCTTTCATTAGGTGTTTTTTTTTCCCCCCATCATTGCCTTGGTTTTGAAAACTCTGATGCCAGTCTAATTCTTTTGTGTTCTGTAGCTTATTTTTATTTTAGGGGGAGGCTTTGAGATGTTTATCATTATCTTTGAAATCTGCTAGTTTTGCCACCAAATGCATTGAGCTGATCATTCAGGATACTTTCTTCAGATGCAGTGAGCCGTTTCAGTGGTTTGATTCAGATCTTTTTCTATTTCAGGAACATTTTCTTTTATTATAATTTTAATTATTAGCTCAGTTCCAGCATTTTTGTTTTTTTTTTCCAGGGACCCCAATAATATAAATGTAAAATAATTGTTTTTTGCCTTTCTTCCATTTACAATACATTATTTCTGCTTCTTTTTGATTTTCTTATTTATGTAATTATCTTGGTTATTTTTCTATATTTATTCAATGTCTCTTATTAAATTTCATTTGAATCTATTCTCCCTCGTGCACCTTGTAATTTATTCTTTATTTTTTAGATAACTTTGTCTGTTTCATTTATTTATTGAGTTTAATTACTTAGTTTTCATTTATTCCTGGGTTTTTTGGTACATCTCTAATTTTAGGTTTAGATTTCTGAGTCAAGGTAGATTTTCATATCTTCAAATGCTTTTTTAAGAATATTCTTTTTGAGTATTTTAAATCTTTTTATGTGTTGGATTATAGTTTTCTTGTACTTTGCAATTGTTTCTTGGAAGATGGGTTTACTCAGCTGAAATGTATAAAATTTCACTTCCTGTGCCATGACACATTCACAAAAATTGATTATATATTGTTTCATTGAAAACATGAATCATTTTTGTAAAGTACAAATAGTATAATACAAATAACACTCTCCAATTGCAATGCAATAAATTGAGAAACTGCTAACAAAATAAAAACTAGATTGTCACTTTCATCTAGAAATTTTAGTTTTTTTTTATTTTTATTTTTTAAGAGACAGGGTCTCGCTCTCTCACCCAGGCTAAAGTGCAGTGGCATGCTCATAGCTCACTGCAGCCTTGAATTCCTGGGCTTCAGCAGTCCTCCTACCTTGGCCTCTCAAAGTGCTGAAAGTAAAGGCATGTGCCACTGCAAAAACTCCTGAATGAAAGAGGACATGCAAATTGAAATTACAGATTTAAAAAAAAGGAAAATAAAACACTACATATAAAAATCTATGAGATGCATTTAAAGCAAAGATTAGAGAGAGATTCATTTCATTGAACACTTTTACCAATAAAAATGAGAGTGGAAATAAATGGGAAAATGCCCAGTTCAAAATATTAGAAAAAGAATAACAAAGTACACCAAAAGAAAGCAAAAAGAAGGAATTTATAAAGACAAAATAGAAAATAATGAGGTAGAGAGCAGAACAATAGAGCAAATCTAATCAATAAATCAAAGTTCTGTGATTTTTAAATTATGCAAATAAACTATTAGCTAATTTAATGAAGAAAAAGAAGTAGAAAGGAAAACTATACAAAATAAGATATGACAAGAAGGAACTATCCTTTAGAGAAAAATAAGTTTTCAAAAATCACAAGTATTTACTTTTCAGATATCCACATGAAGTTGAAAACCTAGATAAAATCAATAATTTCCTAGAGAAATACACATTACCAAGACTTAGCTCACTTGATTTTAAAAGCTTAAACAGATCAATATCCATGAAAGGAATAGAGAAAGTTATGAATGAACTACTTCACAAAAAACACCAGGCCCTGATGATTTCACAGTTCCAAAACTACTCTGTGAATATTAGGGTTGAGCAAACTGTGAATATATGTTATTTGAATAACATATTAATATATGTGAATATATGATAATGAGCTTAGGTTTCTCACTGTTGGAAAAAGGAGTTACAAATAAGCAAAGGGGGAAGGCCAGATTGAAACTTGTGTTGGATTGTAATTGGAGGTATCAGTATGAACTCATGTTTGATAGGTGATAGATAAATAGATATAAACATGTATACATTCTGATTATTTCCTAGCTTGGTTTGCTGAGAGAGCCTAGAAGTAATGACATCCTCATAGCAATAAGCACACCTTGCACCCAGATCTTAATTTCTAAATACCATACTCCGATAAGTGAAATCAGGGTCTCTTGGTGAAGTAATTGAGTCTGGCACTGGGGCCAGAAAACTGTAAACTAAACCTATAATATCTTGTGATGCTAGAAATAAGGAAGTGTTGACAAACGATCAAGGTGTCAAAAGGACAAAGAACACAGGAGCCAGCACAAAAGAGCACCCAATGGTCAAATCATGGACAATTTAGATAACTAAATAAGCAGTGATAGTAACGGGTTATGATACATAGAATGAAATAAATATCCATGAGTTCATACTGCTATGAATTAATGAGTGAGTGAATGAATGAAATACCAAGTCACCATTAGTGAAAGACCACTCTGTAATTATCGCAGGCAAGTTCAAACAATGAATATCAAAACCTATGGATGAATATTTGAGGAGAAACAGGGTGTTAGCATAGTCTGAAAATATCTCCCCCAAATTTAGACCAGTTAAAAAGGGAAAAAGAGTAACTTTAATAACTAAGAGTATTGACATCTTGAACTCCCTGATGTGATGCACTGAGAAAAGTATGATAACTACAATATTACTTCTGTGATATTTGCCCAAAGGCATAACTCCACATATAATCATGATAAAACCTAGGATACACACAAATTGAGGAAACTTTTACAAAATAAATTACCAGGATTCATAAAAAGTCTCATGATCATGAAAGATGAAGAAAGATGAGGAATTAATTGTCACAGATTGGAGGAAACCAAGGAGACACAACTAAATGCAATGTAGAATCCAAGATAGGATTCTGTACAGAAAGAAGGACATTAGAGGAAAATCTTTTGAAATCAAAAAGAGTATTGTAGTTTAGTTCATTGTGTTTTATTAATGTTGATTTCCTTTTCTTTGATAATTCTATTAAGGTAATATAAGTTGCTAACACTAAGGAAAGGTAGTCAGAGAAGACACCTAAATTCTCTGTATTAAAGTCTAAAATTCTTTCAAAATAATTAAAAAAAAAAAAAGTCAAGTCAGCCTTGTGGATAGATTTGTAAAATTTTCTAAACCCAACCTGCTTTTTAGTAGCCTGCATATTTTCTATGGTGTTTCCAAGCCTTGTAGATGCTATAGCATGTGAAGGCTATATGCCAGATTTTTCAGTTTCTATACCATACAGGAATTACCAATTTTCAAACGATCACTTAGAACTAAAACCAGATTGTATGTAATTGAATCTTTGACGATTCAGTAGGCACTTCAGGACTTTGCAATACCTCTGGATCATGATTATAAACGTCAAATTATGGTTGTACAGCATAGGAGACTCACACAGAAGTGCCAATTAACAGAGATTCCTGGTTGATACAATGCCACGTAAATGAGTGTTTCCCCAATTCCGGCCTGAATTAATTAGTGAAAGTGAAATAAGGAACTTGCTCTCTTTTTTTAAAGCATTTACTCTAAACTCACTTGAGCTTGTTTCTGGGCATTACACAGCTCTCTTGCTCTAAGGCAATTATAAGAAATTGGCTTTGTGTGCCATGCAACATGTTTAGGGTCATAGACGACAAGATGTAAAGCAAGAAAATTGAGACCTTACTATAGGCTGAGTACTTCAAGATGAGGAAACAGAATCTCATAAAGGTAAAGTAACTGGCTCCCATGCTCACTAAGCTAGTAAAAGCTCTTGCCCAAATCTTCCAGATTCCGAAACTCAGGTTCCTTGAATTATCCAAGATTGTCTTTAGAATAGAGATATAAAATTATTTGAGAACTTGGCCTGTGATGTTGTTTTGCTGTGTCCCCACCCAAATCTCATCTTGAATAGTAGATCCCATAATCCCCATGTGTCATGGGAGGGACCCAGTTGGAGGTAATTTAATCGTGAGGGTGAGTTTTCCAGTGCTGTTTTCGTGATAGTGAATAAGTCTTACAAGATCTCATGGTTTTATAAAGGGCAGTTCCCCTGCACACACACTCTTGCCTGCCACCATGTAAGATGTGCCTTTGCTCCTCCTTCCCCTTTCGCCATGATTATGAGGCCTCCCCAGCTATGTGGAACTGTGAGTCCATTAAACCTCTTTTTCTTTAGAAATTACCCAGTATCGAGTATTTCTTCATAGCAGTATGAAAATGGACTAATACAGTCTATCTACATTAGAGGGCAACATCAAAGGGGCACACAACCACTCTATATAAATCCTGCAGGAATACCATTTCTCTCATCATTTGAAGATTTGTATCAATTAGTTTATGACAATGAAACTTGATTTTATATTTAATTATAAGGAAAAAAATCTATTTTAAAAATGGTTCTACAAATCTATCTGGTTTCTTTTTTTTTTGAGAAGCTATATACTGGTAATGTGCCTGGCAGGCCATTGCTATCTCATCAGACCAAGAAGAGGGTTTGGACTCCAAATGTTGCCTATTTGCCATGTGCAGCTTTTCAACAGAATAATACAATGAGTATTCTGAGAAGTTGATGATACCTTGCCATATTCAGAACTGCTGCTAAAAGGGAATATTTAATATACCATGCAAAGAGGCAATTGTGTTTTGGAAACAAGAAGTCAGTGTAGAGCTATAATCTAATTTTGTTGCACTTACCGAGGTCCAGGATAGAATATGACCCTTGAGAGTAGGGTGCTCTGTAAAAAGGGACAAAAAAGCCATGGTCTGGTATTGGATTATATAGTTTTGGGAGATGTATTCCAGGACTTACAGCACTGGTTTTGACATACCCCATTGTGTCAACAATTTTTTTTTCCAAATGGCTTTATGAAGCTATCATAAGGTCCTCAAAGCAAAATTAATTTGAATTAGCATACACACAGTCACATAACTATACAGTACTTCTATAAAGAAATGGGAAAGATGTCATGAAATCTAAGAAGCACAGATATGGAATTGCATCTTCAGAATCCATGGAAAACTCTGGCTACCTGGTGACTTTTGTGTAGTTGCTTGGCTCTGGAGGAAGCTAAGGCTTGTATTCTTTATTGGTAGGGGAGTCAGTGGAATACTTTATTTTAATTAATTAATTTTTAGGGGCAGGGTCTCACTCTGTCACCCTAGCTGGAGTGCAGTGGCGTGATTGTAGGTCACTGTAACCTCAGACTTAGCCATCCTCCCACTCCAGCCTCCCAGGTAGTTAGAACTACAGGCATGCACTACTCATGCCCCCATGCCAGCTAATTAAAAAAAAAATTGATAGAGACAGAGTCTCACCATGTTACCCGGGCTAGGTGAAATATTTTAAACACTTCCTCAGACATCTCCAAAGTCTACATTTTACATTCTTGTCCTGAAATCCAATCTTAGTTTGTAATGGCGTATATGTGTAAAGATGCTTTTAACAACACGAATGTTTAGTGCGGCGTAGAAAGTCCTTGAGCCAAATCCTGCCTTCAATGTGCACTTAAGTTTCCATTAAAGGAGAGTGGCAACTGAGCTTATAGAGCTGAGGGTAACATTTGAATTCTTTTATAAGAAATCAGGGTACTAGGAACTAGGATATTGAATTTCACTTTTACCCATGCTGACATTGACTTTCCTCTGGAGCATCACCAACTAGTGAGATCTAGTTCAGTTGCATGATTTTTTGTTTTTCTTCAGTGACCAAAATCCAGAGATACAAATCCAGGGCTTAGGGGGCTCGCATATAGATTTGCCATATTGCTGAGGGTCTGTGAGAGCTTAATCACTTTCATATTTTATTTATAAAGCAAATGTTCCATGACATTGAAACATTAAATGTATTATACTCAGTCATGTGTAATGTATAATTTTCTAAAATTTCTGATTAATTTAATATGGGTGATTTTCATTCTTTGATATGTGGCCTTGGTGTAATTTATAACAAGCTATAAATATTTGAAATGCCATGGAAATGTGGTTTGAGGAATAGTATTAACACCTGCCTTCTGTTCTAGTTGGGTTATATTAAGTTCTGAATGTACATGGGTATGTTTCTGGGATATTATTTGAGCTGTGGTCTGTCTGTGTGTGTAGTGACTGGCTGAATTAAAAGGGGTTCTCACTATTTTCTTAGCTTTTGATCTGAAACCAAGTCTAATTTTGGGAGTTTTATAGCAGCATTCCTTTTCTGTACTTTGTAATTCCTTGTAGAAGCAGAAATGCCAAAGTACTTTGCATGCTAACTCCTCTCCTTCTTACTCCACACACCCTTCCCAACTCAGTATGTGCATTATAACCGGGAAATAAATAACACGATCCCTGTTAAAGCCTGTACCCTGAGACACACACATTGGATATGGTCCTGGTGACATTCATCCTGTCATGGTATGGCTCAGCCAACCTGCCCAGGGAACTACAAGGATTGTCTTGAAATCTGATCCCTTCCTGCTTCCTTGGCAAGGCGGTTGAAAGGGGCAGCCTCTGAGCAAAGTGGCCTAAGATTTGCCCCTCCCACATCCATCTTGTTCTTAGGAAGGGAAAGAGTGAGTGCAAAGCAGAGCCTGTGAAAGCTTTTGGCTTTCCCTGAGCACTTCCTGGTCTCCACTACTGAGTAATCTGAACCTCATGAACCTCACTTCCGTTATCTGTCAATGATGGGTGATAATAGTGCTTATCTCATAGGATAGTTTTAAGAATTAGAAATTGCCCATGTGAAGAGAGAGAGGGGGGTGGAAGAGTGAGAGCACTCATGCACACTTGGTACACAGTATGGGTGCATTGTTATTATCGCTGTAGTTCTTTCCCCTACTATTAATAATTCTAACTGTAAATGACTTGGTATTGAGTCACAGGTGGTGAAACTACCTGTTTGTTGCTCACTTGGCAGTTAACGGCCAATCCAGTAACAGAATGTGGGATTCCTGACTCCTACTTCGGGGTTTATTCTACCCGATCATGATGCTCTTTGCCCTCTTAGTATTCCATATTTAATGATATCTATGTTTTTGTGCATTTCCTTTCAAAACGATAAAAACCAAAGTGAAGCAAAACAGAAAACAAATATTCTTGCAAATAACATTTAGTGAGGGCAGAGGAAATTGTACTTCCCTTTTCTGTTTTTCCCCCTTTCATTCTGAGTGAGCCATGGTATTACACGTAAAAGTTGTGTAGCTGCATCTTTTTTCTTCTACAAGATGAGTGATTTATTATTTATGGAATTGGCTTGGGATTTATTTATGCAAGTGAACTTCTGCCATTCCAACTGCATTTCCAGTGGGTAATGTGCCTGGAGAGGTGTGGGGGTTGGTGATCAGGCCGCTGCTACAATCTGGCATTTGGGAAATGGCATCAGGTTATCTCCACTTAGTGACATTGGGCTCAACTGATCTTATCAGCCTTTCCAAAGACTGCTGTGTAATAGTTGAGGGTGAGAATAAAATATGTTTTAAAATATATTTTATTTCTCTATATAGGCATCACGATCCCTTTAAAAGGTATTCAGGGAGCTTGTTAAATGGGAAATAAAGCTAAGGAGGAAACAACGCTGAATGAATTATATTAGTTGACATTGAAAGCAGTAACTTATTAAAATAATGCTTTATAATTATTTTACTTAGCCCAATGTTTTTCAAATATTACTCTGTCTTCCCAGTATTCCTAGCAGAGACATGAAAAACAGGCCCATTTATCAACTATATGATGTGACGGTTAAATGGAAAGTTGGGCTAGATTTTCACTTGTGTGAATTTGCACCCTGGAAGTTGGACATTCATGGTCAAGTGGTCTGGCAGGTAGGGGAAGCCCTGGGTGAATGGTTGTTGTTTTAGGCAGTGAGATATTTGGAAGGTAAGCTTTCTTTGGAGAAGGTGGCTTTGCTGTCTTGTCTCCAATTTGTTGAAAGTAAACACTACATTCAGACAGTATGGTCTAATGGTTACAGTAATGTTTGTGAAGATGAGAAATGTATTTGTATACACATAAGATATATTAGTTTCCCATGGCTGCTGTAACAAATCATCACACACTTAGTGGCTTAACACAACATAAATTTATTTTCCCATAGTCCTGGAGTTCAGAAATCTAAAATGGGTTAGCAGGGTTACATTCGTTCTGGAGGCTCTAGGGGAAAATCCATGACAGCAACCCCTACCCAGTACGTTCCCAAACTCATCTTCCTTTGCTTCCTTAAAATTGCTCTTTCTTCAGACAGACTGGGACAATCACTGTGCCCTGAGTGGGCTGGTTGGACTCCTATCTCTGAGCCTTACATAGTCTCCATTCTCCATCTTGGGAGGCTCCAGTTTCAACTCCTCCATGAAGCCTTGCTTGCCCACTCCAGCCTTCAAGAATTTCTCCTTTCCCTGAACCCACCCGTAGTGGGCCCAGCCACTCATTTGGCAGTTGTTAGGGAGTGTCTAAATCAGTTAATTGTCTTTATATGTCAATGGGTCTTATTTTTCCAAATAATTATAATCTTGAGATCTGGGGCCATTCCTTGCACATTTGCATGCTTTCCACTCAGCATTTAGTACCTAGTAAGCCTTAAATACATATTTCTTGATAACAGCATGTGTGAATAGGGATTAACTTTGCAGGGCTTTTGTTCTGGGATTTATTTTCCTGTGCTATTAATCAGGCACTTCATGCCATTTAAATTTATTGACATTTAATTTCTTAGGAAACCCCCTCAGTCTACCATAGAGAATTATGTACTGACTCATTTTCATGACTGTGAAACTATATGAAAGTTCATGTACGTTTTGTGGTAAGCTATACACCATTTATAGTTCTGACAATAGCGACTTTTCCTAAGCCTCAGTCCATGTATCAGACTAGGCCTATTTAAAGAGAGTTCTTATCTATGGAGATTTTTTCCTCCCTGCTTAAGATGTCTGAAACCTCTATTAACAAAGCCCTCTCTTCTTGTGCATTATACTTGTAAGGCATAATCTTTGTAATTTCCTGCAAGGATTTCCTCAATATGAAAGAGTAAACTGTTTTACCAAAGCTATTGAATATACATTGCTTTTCTAATAGGGTATTTTCCGCCTGATACTGCTGTTGCTGCTGCCAAACTAAGAAGTATATGCAACCACGTTAGCAAATGAACATGCTTCTAAAAACAGACACTGCATATGTGGGAAAAACATTTCTAGAGACTTACAAGGTTAAAAGGAGACATGATCACCAGACCAATCCTAGGTTTGTGGCTTATGTAAGACCTGGTTGGTAAGCTGGTTATTGTCCTTGTGGCAGCCCAGTAACTGGAAGAAACAACATGCTAGCTAAGGCCAGACATTTTGTACAAGAGAATTTTCTGATTAGTAAGAAAAGATAACCAATGTGCAAATATTTGTGATCCAATTGGTGAAATTTCCCAAGTGCTTTTGAGACCTTGGAGAATGTGGCCTTCATGAAGTCATTCTTTGGTTCTCTCTTTCCCCCTTTTGAAACTTGGCTCTTGAAAAGGAGGGGGAGGGAAAAAGGAGGTGGTCAATCTTTTAGAGAAGTTACAAAATAATCACTGTAGTTGTGTCAAAGCTGCCCTTTGAGACTATAATAATGATCACATCATAGATTTTAAGGCAGTCTTTCACTCACAGTTTCTAAATTGGAGAGGCTTTTTCCAGGAGACTCAATAGTGACCATAAGGATTGTTGTTAGGCTTCATTATGGCCTGCTTCCATTTTACATCCCCTAATATATTAGGCCATAGAAATCAGAAGTGTGAATTCAGCCTTTCATTTATCATTGTACCTCCCCACTTATCGCTAAATCCTTAATTTTGAGGGCTCAAGTGGCCTATTGTGCTGGCAATTAGCCAATTGCAGGTGCAAAATCTTGATGGCATCCACAGGGAGGCCTTGGTGGGAATTGTCTGAAGAAATGGATCCGTCTTTATGCACTTGGATGCAGAATTTGTGAGGGGGTGAGTGTAAAGAATATTAAATGCATAACAGATGACATCCCAGGAAAGAATTGCAAGTGAAAATGAATGTGAAATTGCTTGTCTACGGATTGATCTTCTTTGATTAGGCAAAAAAAGACCCTTCACTCTAAGCCCTTTACAATAGAAATACCCAGGATACAGTGGGAATGGAGACATTTAGATGTATACTCCATTGCCATCTGCCTAAAGAGTTCAATAATGGGGTGGCCTTCAATGCCTTTCCGTCTCCATTCAATACCAAGGCAAAATGTTCGGGTTTGGAATGTGAGCCCCAGCACAATTTAACTCCCAGCTTTATCTCCCATCACATGCCCTCATGAGCCCTGTGCTATAGTCTCCTGTTGTCATCTGAGCCATATCTCTCTCTCTCTCTCTCTGAAATTCCTTTCCCTGCTTTATATACTTTAACTGATCTGTAAAGATGCACATCAGGTCCTCATCACTTCTGAGAAACGTTTCCAGGTCATTCTAGCCAAAGATAAAACCTTTATCCACCACATTCCTGCTGCACTCTGTATCTCTGTTTTTGTACTTAGCCGTGAATTAGAGTGATTTATGTCTCATTGATGTGTGTACTCCTGTAAAACCTAGCTTGGTGCTTTGGCACCGGTTCATTAAATTAATAACAACTGTATATCCAGTTTAGGAAAAACTTGACATAAGAAAATCCGAGCACATTCTTCTAAATAAGATATGTAAGAATTGGCAACTCATTAACAACTTAATGGAGAGGCTAGGGGGACCATCAGAGATGGAGAGCTCAATTGTTAGGATAAACTATCAGTTGATGCAATTAGAAATGGAGACAAACCGTTTTTAAAACTATAATCAAAGAGAAAGTGGGAATTGACTGATGATAGCTTAATTTACACACAATTTTGTGTATCTACAAGCTTTGCTTTATTTTTATTTTTTAGCTACACCTTTCTGAAATTTCTTGCATTGTTGTAGGTGGAAAGCTGAATTGGCCCTTTGAATGAGAGCAATGTCTGCTAATGCCATTTATGAATCTAATGCTAGAGGCCAGATTGAAGAAATGAGACACAGTATTCTATTTTCAACCACCTGGAGGTGTGATCCCTGCTTGGCAAGGTGAACATAGATGAGATGCACTTTTACCTCATCCTAGCCAGCAGGATTTGGAAAGACCAACCATCAGAGTCAGCAGATTCAAAACTACTATAGCAGGCCGCCTCCTCCATGTCTTTTCCTCCCTCCTTCCCTCCCTCTTTCCCTCCCTCCCTTTTCTTTCTTTTCCTTCCTTCCTTTCTTTCTCTCTCTCTTTCTCTCTTTCTTTCTTTCCTTTCTTTCTTTCTTTCTTTCTTTCTTTCTTTCTTTCTTTCTTTCTTTCTTTCTTTCTTTCTTTCTTCCTTCCTTCCTTCCTTTCCTTTTCTTCCTTCTTTCCTTCTTTCTTTTCTTTTCTTTCTTTCTTTCTTTCTTTCTTTCTTTCTTTCTTTCTCTCTCTTTCTCTTCCTCTCTTTCTTTTTCTTGCCGTCTTTCTTTTCTGCCTTTCTTCCTCCCTTTCCTTCTTTCTTTTTCACCCTTATGTTTCTTTACAGGCAAAGATAAAGGACAAATCAGTTTTCCTTAATGAATAAATGACTCTATGCAAGAGAAAGGAGGAATGATCATTTAATAACTTTACATTATTTCCCCACACCTCCCTTATTTCTTTAGTCCCAAAGTGAACGTAAATTTCTGTTGGCTGGTATAATTTTTTGCCTGGCTCCAAAATGTTGTCATCAATTCTTGAAGGTTTGCAGCAAGTTTATATGTCTTTTGTCATCCAGCACAATTCATGCCTGCTTTTTCCTCCTGTGGCTTCCATACTAGGGAGGATTAAAGCCTATTTTAGCCTAAGCAAAACAAAGTTAAGAGGGTAAAATATGCAGCATGCAGAATCAAGAAATGCAACAATGCACTCAGAAGCCAAGGGCTTACTCTCCTCAGCTAATGCACCATTTCAAGTCTCTGTCACTGGCCTTCTTGCACATAGAAGGTATATGATAACTTTGAAAGAGATCGAATGGAATTTTACATTGACAGTGTCGTTTTGGTGGTTTAAAGTTTAGATGGAGTTGTCAAACCATTATCGTGGCTCTGCATCATAATCTCTAAAAGAAAATTACTGTATGTGAAATTAAAATGAATAGTTTCTGATTTTCCCATCTCTTTTCTATTCGTGCCTTTAGGGGGCCTTTAAGGACTAGAAGGCAGAATATTATGAAAGGAGATAGATATATTTATTCTACTCATGAGAAGGCCCAATGCTCTTGGCTTCGCCGCCTGTGAATCATCATGTCTTTCCTCCCTTGAAGGATAAATATGGCATTCATTCCAACCCATTTAGCCCATTATTCTTTTGTATATAAAATAGGTCCAATTAAGACATTCTTGTGTTAATTTCTGCATTCTATGTATGGGTAGAAAGAATTTAAAAATATCCATCACAGCAAATGTCTCAAAATGTTTCATGCATACTGAGCATACCACTCTTGCCCCCCTCCCCAACCCGAAGGCAATAATTCACCCAATCATGGAGATTTGTGATTTTGTGTTTTCCACTTACCTACATTAAGGCTCTGTGTATGCACAATTCAATATTTAGATGAAGCCATATATTTGTAAATATCTGGTGTTTTTACTAAAAGTTTTCATTTTTATCCAGATGTCTGACATCATAGAAAATCAGCCTAAGAATCTACTCTTTATATGTTAACTCATTCATGGTTATTCAAGCATACAAACAGAAAGAGACATGCTTACCTTGTTCTTGTCTGCATCCCCTGCCCCTCCTCAATGAGCGAGGGGGTGGGATCATCATGTTCTGAAGTGTCTAACTGAAATTTCATTATGTGTCTTCCACTGGTCATGGAAATTCATTAGACAAGCCACTCTGGGCTTTGATCTTCCATTTACTAGCCATATGATCTTGGGAAAGTCATTGAACTTCTCTTTGGAGCTGGCTTCTTCAACTCATAAAAATGAAAAGAACCCAGGGAAGAGTTGGGATCTTATAATTGCCAAGACACCATTGCAACCCAAAGTTCTGTGAATTTCTTTACTTCTACCTTGTATGAAAATTAACAGTTGATGAATATTATTGTGCCAGTGTCCCTTGTGTTATAATTTAGCGTACTTTGAGGTGATGTTGACATCTTGTGTGTAAGTTGGTATACAATAACCAAAAACATTGTTTTCAAAATTTGAAATAAAAGGACATTTTCTTTTTTTTTAAATTTTATTATTATTATACTTTAAGTTTTAGTGTACATGTGCACAACGTGCAGGTTTATTACATATGTGTACATGTGCCATGTTGGTGTGCTGCACCCATTAACTCGTCATTTACATTACATATATCTCCTAATGCTATCCCTCCCCACTTCCCCTACCCCACAACAGTCCCCGGTATGTGATGTTCCCCTTGCTGTGTCCATGTGTTCTCATTGTTCAATTCCCACCTATGAGTGAGAACATGCAGTGTTTGGTTTTTTGTCCTTGTGACAGTTTGCTGAGAATGATGGTTTCCAGCTTCATCCATGTCCCTACAAAGGACATGAACTCATCATTTTTTATGGCTGCATAGTATTCCATGGTGTATATGTGCCATACTTTCGTTACACAGTCTATCGTTGTTGGACATTTGGGTTGGTTCCAAGTCTTTGCTATTGTGAGTAGTGCCGCAATAAACATACGTGTGCATGTGTCTTTATAGCAGCATGATTTATAGTCCTTTGGGTATATACCCAGTAATGGCATGGCTGGATCAAATGGTATTTCTAGTTCTAGATCCTTGAGGAATCGCCACACTGACCTCCACAATGGTTGAACTAGTTTACAGTCCCACCAACAGTGTAAAAATGTTCCTATTTCTCCACATCCTCTCCAGCACCTGTTGTTTCCTGACTTTTTAATGATTGCCATTCTAACTGGTGTGAGATGGTATCTCATTGTGGTTTTGATTTGCATTTCTCTGATGGCCAGTGATGATGAGCATTTTTTCATGTGTTTTTTGGCTGCATAAATGTCTTGTTTTGAAAGTGTCTGTTCATATCCTTCGCCCACTTTTTGATGGGGTTATTTGTTTTTTTCTTGTAAATTTGTTTGAGTTCATTGTAGATTCTGGATATTAGCCCTTTGTCAGATGAGTAGGTTGCAAAAATTTTCTCCCATTCTGTAGGTTGTCTGTTCACTCTGATGGTAGTTTCTTTTGCTGTGCAGAAGCTCTTTAGTTTAATTAGATCCCATTTGTCAATTTTGTCTTTTGTTGCCATTGCTTTTGGTGTTTTAGACATGAAGTCCTTGCCCATGCAAAGACCCCTTGAATGTTGAGTGTTGCGTGTTGATGCAATTCACACTCGCCATATGTTTACTCCTTGTAAAATCTTTCTTGTGTATACCTGTTCGATAGAATCAGCGTGTAAGAAGCTCATGCAAAATATGTATCCTCAAGATCGTGTAATATTTGGTTACTAAAAAGATTCACTGCCAGAAGAGATACAACAAAGTTCCTCTGAATTATGAAGTAAAACTTTGATTTTAAAAATGTTGCTTTCCATTGAAAGGTATCTTTCTGCAAGGGAGAACATGATGATAGATCTTTACACAGGAGTGACATCCAGGGAGAGCATTTAGGGTATATATACAATGAACCTTACTTATTTTCTCTTTCTCTCTCTCTGAGTATATCTGTACATTTATATTTATGTGTATATATATTTATGAATATCTATAGTTTATATTATTAGAAGATGAGTTATTTATAACCTGAATTATGTTATTTCTGTGACTAACTCTTTAAAAGTTCTAAATATCTGTTTGAGTCATTAAAAAAAATCTTATTTTCTTACCTAAGGGACACTTGAGGTTTATAGCCTGTGTTAGTCTGTTATCATGTTGCTATAAAGAACTGCCCAAGATTGGGTAATTCATAAAGGAAAGAGGTTTAATTGTCTCACAGTTCACAGCGCTGAGGAGGCCTCAGGAAACATACAGTCATGGTGGAAAGGGAAACAAACACATCCTTCTTCACATGGTGGCAGGAAGGAGAAGTGCCGACCAAAGGGGGAAAAGCTTCTTATAAAACCATCAGATTTTGTGAGAACTCACTCACTATCACAAGAACAGCATGGGAGTAACTGCCCCCATGATTCAATTATCTCCACCTGGTCCTGACCTTGACACATGGGGATTATTATAATTGAAGGTGAGATTTGGGTGGGACACAGAGCCAAGCCATATCATAGCCTTGAGATTGAATGCATCTATTTTTAAAAATATACCATTTCATTCCTTTACGAATATTTTCCTTTATGATGACATCAGCAGAAATTGATACAAGGTGGATTTTTATAAGAGGGCTTCATGTTAGCTGGGACAGTTTATTTAGGCATGGTTATCATTTTCTTATGAAGAAACAGATTGACCAAAGGGATTCTGCTATTCGTAGAAGTGAGCAAGTACTGAACAGGGAGAAATTTCTAGTCAAAATGGATGCCTACTGAACAAGACTTTTGGTACTGAAAGAGTATTATGTTGCACCTTTTGTCTTGCTCATGACCCTAGACCCCACTGCCTGATAACCACCAGAAGGAAAGAACTCCCTATGCCACTGAGTGAAGTTATGATGCAACCTGTCCAGAGGCCAAAGAATATTAAATGAGAACACCCAAGGACACCAGAAAAAAATGAGATAAACATTCTTTTCTTCCTGTTTCTTCCTCAGCTTCTTATATTCTATTTTCCTTCACTATGACCTATTATTCATCTTCAAAATCCCTCAAACTGGCAGTTTTGAAGGATTCCACAAGTAGCCTTGCATACAGTCCCTCATGGCTTTCATAAAGACCGTGTCATTTGTCCTGCATGAGTCCCTCCTGACCTCTCTTATCCTGGGGCTACAGACTTTCTCCAAGATAGCTCAGGTGCTAATGTCAGCAAAACAAAGCTGATAATGATTGGTACTGTGTGTGGGAGTGCAGTCTGACTATTGAAACAGCACTAGAACAAGGACTTTGGACCAAATACATAGCTGAGCCCAGAGGTTGCATTATAAAAATGAAATCCCTCAACTTCCTTCCCGCACACACTTCACCTCATTTTGCTGGATGGCTCCAATGTCATTGATGAACATGTTCTTTACCAGAGCTGTTAACAAATAGATTGAGAAAAAGTGGGTTTCATCTTTTATTCCTGTTATTAATCTTCCAAAAGTTGGTAAGATGTCCAGAAGATGAGAGATAGTTGGAAGATGGAATGCTGCATTAATTTAAGACCTCTGTGTTGATAGAATATTCCAGATATGCCTTCTGTAAACAACTGTGTGGGAAAGATTTATCATAGTCCCTGTATCTGAACTCCCAGTTGCATAAGCTACATACAGAAGTCAAGCGGATGATATGTACCCAAATATATAACAACAGTTTTTCTCCATCTTGCCTCCCTAGAGGACTTTCCCAAACCACAGTCTTGATGACTGCTATTTCACACTTTGGCTATGTGATTTTATGAGTTCTGTGTGATCTACCAGCATATTTTTGTTTGCTTTAGCAATTTTACCAAGCAATACGTAATTGAGATTATTGTCCTGACAAAGCATTTTCATCAGTGTGATTAGAAATACATAATTTTGAAGAGTGACAGTAATTGCCACCCCAATGTGTACGCACTTTTGAACTTAGCTCAGAGGGACTAAGTCCTTAGAATGTCGATAACATGAGTGTGCAGATGTAGTCAGCATTGTCAAACTCCGGAGTTCAGTCTCAACAGAACTGTCACCAGGACTAGAGTCACCGGTGTCAGTTTTTCTTAGGGAAGAGTGTCTTGGGCCATTGGTTGCATAAAGTAAGGCTTGTCTCTCATTGCTACTCAGTAGTCTAGTAAGTGATTTTCTTAGGAAATCCATACTTTGTGGTTTGTGGCTAGCAAATGTGAAGGGGATGAGTTAGGTGGCAGGGGAGCTGTGTTTGTAATAAAGATTGTTTTCATTTTTCCAATAACTCTTCACCTTCGTACCATTGTTATTCATAATATGTGCCTTAGAACTCCCAAAATGTAAGGTAAGGACCTTTAAAAATATATCTTAATTCATTCATTTTAGAGAAAATGAAATGTACAAATTAGTGCATTTTATCTCTGCTGGTTAATTTCTGAATACCTCATTATGCCCTGGGTTCAATAAAAAATATATATATATATATATATATATATATATATATTCTTCTTCTAGTGATTTTTGGGTTGTAATATAGACTGATCTTACTCTGGAAAAGACATTCTCATCAGAAGACCTGGATTCCAGGCTCTCTAATACTAATTTTGAGCATGCTTTGTGATTTTGAGCAAGTCTTTTTACGTATCCCTACCTTATCTTAGCTACTCCTCCCTACTGGGACTTTTATTTTTCGTCTAGGAGATTTCTGGAACTTGTTGCCTCCAAAGGAAAAGCAGTGCCTCTTTAACTCTGATTTTTAGCAATTGTAGTAACCGCCCATTTCATGAAAACCTTTTATCAGAGCTGCCAACTCATACCATAAAGGATGGATTCACATTTTTCAACTCTTCTATTTTCTGGTCTGCCCTTTGTTGGTGATTTCAATGAGTATCAAAATAGAATCCTTGCACAAGTAACATAACTCTCAGATAGCAAAATGATGATAGAAAGCACTCTCAAAGGAGAGCTGTGCAAGGCAGTGAATGCTTTATGAGCCAAACAAGCACCTGAGTTTGGATGAGACGATTCCAGGGAGCTGTCCTGGTCTAGCTGCCATAGCAGAAGTGATGGCAGGAGCTAAGGACATACCAATTTTTATGCTTTCCTGAATCATGGGATCTGTGATTAGAGCAAGAGCCCTTTTATTGGACGAGCTTGGGACAAGTTATTGGTTGGCTAATCAAAAAGTCATTTCAAGCAAGGAATTATTTAGAAATTTTAACATATAAAGCATTTTGTTTTAATGTGTATAATATATATATATTCATTTTCTAATTTTTGGTGGTCTTTTTTGGAGTATTGGATGGCTTATTGAAGTTCCATGTTGACTTTTTTTGTATAAACCACACCCTTTATCCATTTCCAGTTTAAGTTTCTTTGAAGTGGAACAGGACTTACAGGCACTTGGGAAATGATCTCAGCAGTTTTTTAGTGATACATTTTAATCAAGTTTCTCCAGATATTCAGCTGAGTTTTTATAGAAACAGTAAGTCTGTTTTTCACTCATATTTAGTCAGTTTATCTTATATTTGTTTCAATTATGTAATCATAATAACAACTACAATTGGCATAAACTCTCCTGTGGTGAGAACGCAACTCAACTAACAAGAACATTGTGTTTCAGGCACTCTATTAAAGAGCCCATTAGCTGTGGATATTTAGCTTTTTTTGAGTAAAATGTGTCAGGATCATCCATTCATTTATTTATTATATTTATTGAGCTACCTACTATGTGCCAGGTACTCTGCTAGGTGCTGGGAACATATCGGTGATGCAATAAAATGCCACTGACCAGGAGCTTACATTCTAGTGGGCGAGTCAGAAAGTAAACAAGTAAATATAGCTATAGAGGTTTGTCCTATTTACTTTAGTCTATTATGCATGATTTGCAATTACTAAATTATGATGTTAACATGTCAAGAGCATTAGGACTATACTGCTAATTTAACCTTGTTACTTTAACATTGTCAATTGTTTACTTGAAATCCAGCACCTGAGTGATTGAAAAGTTTCATATTCTCAAGCCTGAAAGAGTCAAAGTGAAGTGGGGCATTTTTGTCATGTGATACCTCCCGATGCTTATAAAGTAGATGCAAACAGCAGTTGAGGCAGCCCTTTGCGAAAGCTCTGGACAATGATTTCTATTATTCAGTGCACATGGGTTGAGACTGTAGTAGTCAGGGTCCTTCAGAGAAAGAGAACCAGTAGGAGATAGTGTAGTGTAGGTAAATAGAGAGAGAATTTTACTTTAAGGGATTGACACACAAAATTGTGGGAGTTGGCACATCTGAAGTCTGTAGGGAAGCCAAGAGGCTGGAAATTCAGGTAAGAGTTGATGTTGCAGTCCGGAGGCAGAACTTCTTTTCTGGGAAACCTTAGCCCTTGCTTGTGACACCTTCAACTGCTTGGATGAGATCCACCCACATTATGGAAGGTTGACTTGACTTAAAGTCAACTTGTTGTGAACATTAATCACATCTACAAAATCCCTTCCCAGCGACACCTAAACTGGTTTTGACCAGCTGACTGGGGACCATAGCCTGGCCAACTTGATATCTGCAGTTTACCATCACAAGCACCTACTCTATAGGTGCAGCGCTCAGTGCTGGGAGCTGACAGGCTCAGTTTCTATGCTCAAGAGCTCTAAGTCAAGACTGTCTGCCTTGAGTATCAGAACCCTACAATGTAGTAGGGAGTCAATTGCTATTGTCTCGTGCAATGTAGTCCCAGGCCAACCTGTGCCAGATTTCTGGCATAGGCTGTTTGCCTATTCCTGCCACTCTCCTTCCCATGCCACGTTCTCATTCACTTACTCCTTGAACTCAGCATATTATTTGGTAGCCATGGTTGTATAGTATTATAACTAAGTTGTCACTAACCTTTTACTCCAACTACACTGTAAGCTCTTCAGGGACATTATGTGTTTGCATCCTGGCAAGGAGGCTAATGAAGATGAAGCAGGGGCTTGGTAGAAACAATTCAGGTGCAGTGTGTTGCCATTGATTCTAGTAGGAATTGCCCAGAGATTAAGAAATAAAAATAAAAAGTCATCAGATTAGTTCTAAAGGTTATAAAGATGGTATCATATAATATAAAGAAATCCACATGCTGTATTTTTCTGGGCAAACCATTGCTCTTTGCTGACCCTTAGTTTTCTCATATGTAAATGAAAGGGACAGATGAAGTGTTCTCTTTGCTCTAAAAGCCAGTGATTTTAATTGACTTCCATGCAGAAGACCATGAATGTTATTTAGTATTGAAAGAATGGCAAACATTTGTTTTTTCTAAACCTTTGAAAGGCTTAGAGCTTGAAAGAAATTGTTCTTTTTAAGATCTGTGTGAATTGGTGTGCCTTAAAAAAGTGAAATGATGTGTTTGTATCTCCCATTCCACTGTGCCTAGCTTAGTGCCTGGCACCAAGGAGGTGCATATTAATGTTTGCAGAAACTGACTGAAAGAAGAACTTAAATATTGGAGGGTTTATTTTAGCCCTAATATTTTATATGAATGTATTATCACTTCCATTATATAGTTCATATATATGTCCCACTCAAACATTTGAATATATATATATATATATATATATATATATATATATATATATATATATATATTTAACTTGGTCTAGAATTTAAACCACCTCAAATCATATGAGGAACAAGAAGAGTTATGTTAATAAATATATAGGTAATAAAAATAAAAACAAACAGATAATCTGTTTGCATGGAAGACTCGTGTAGGTATTATGTATTAACATAAAATAACCACAGAGTTTCAAACTGCATCAAGCTAGAAAAGCAACTCCAGATTCATAGTCCCAAGTGTGAGCCTCTCCTATCCCAGTTCTTTTGAAAATTTCTGTCTCTTTCAATGTGAGGTTTCATAATTTGGCCAACACATGTGCCTTTAAAGCCACAGGGTTGGTAGAAGGTCTGTGATAAGCTGGCAGTTTTGTTATTCAGATAGTGATTTTGTCATTGCAATTTGACAAAAACTACACATCTAATTTAATTTTTAAGATGTTTCTAAACCAGTAGCTCTAGACATAGCAAGCTAATGTCAAATAACATAGGCTTATTTTGTAAGGGCCAAGTCTTTAAATTTCTGACTTAGTGGGCAATTTTGAAGTGTCGAATAATGCATCTTCTCACAGTTAAGCTGCTTTGAATCAGCAGAGGTTTTGCAGTCCGCAGTGCCTTCCCCATCACCACGTCTAACCTCGTCACCAGCCACTTTTTATTTTGAACTCCTCTCCTTTAGCACCTAATTTTGTCATTATGTATACGCAAAACTATAATGATCTGGGTTAAAATGTGTTTGATTCCAACATAACTTAAAAAAAGCTTTCTCAGGATGTATCAGCATTGAAGTTGCTCCCATCTTTTAAAGCAGTGCAGCCATATTACCAGCATTATTTTACTTTGTATACCTGCTTCAATATATATCTTATATTGCCTGTGCAGATATTTAACTTGCTGATCATAGCAAAATGAGTTTCAATTGATTTATGTATATTTTTTCTTTATGTATAGATATACTTCTTATTGAACAATAATAACCAGAAGGAAAATAAGACTAGATTGTTGAAAATCAATGTAATTAGTGTTGATTTCTCTTTACATTTCTTTTTGTTTACATATCATTAGTATTTATAAAGCTAAAATAATATTCACAGTTACTTTCAATATAAGAAAAATTACTACTGCCCAAAACTAGACTATAGGGCACCCAAAATCCAGATGGGAAGTAAAATTTCTGTCACATGTCCAATTTTCCCCCAAATGGTAGCAGTCCTTTTTATACTTGCACATCATCTGCATCCTAAACATGTATTCAGAAACACTGATGCATCTAAGAATGGAGTTATAACAATTGTCCGAGGGTGTCTGGAATTTAGTTTGTACTTAGCCCATAACAAAATGCAAGTGAACATAAGAAAACCACTTCCAACATTTTGAGTCTCTAGTTATGAGCTCCATTTTCTCCATTGTTCTTTTTTTTTTTTTTTGCATGCTAATTAGATGAGTTTGTCTCTTGTGAATCTATCTCTGCAGGCTTCTGTACCATTTCCTTGTGTCTATGAGGGACCTGTCACTCTTCACTGACTTCATCTTAATAATTTGCTTTCCCTGTGGGCCTTGCTTGTCCACAGGGATTAGCTACTCCAAAGAAGGGATACCTAACTTGAGGCTCTAAGCTCAGCAGCCAGGCCCTGTCAATAGCTGTGAATAACTGACTTCTGGGCATTCAGCTGCACATGAGCTTCCAGAGGTGCAAGATTGATGTGTCCCCTGCTGGCTTAGCATGCTGGCCTGTCCTGAGACTAACGTGACTTGTAGAACTGTTACCTTGTCACTGACAGATTTGCTTAGTGGTGCTGACTTTTGGCCCCTTACTCCCCCCGCCAAAGAAAAGGTCAGTGCAGCAAAAGAAATCTTCAAAGGACAGGAGAGTGGTCACTCTTTCCAGTCAGAAAGAGCATGTAGCTCAGTCAGCCTCATTATCAGTCACATCTGGCCTCCCACCAATTAGAGGATACTTCATTTAGTGATCTAGTGCTGCCTGTCCCTTCCTCCTCTGGACTGGATGGACATCAAAAACTTCAGATGCCAGTTACCTTTCTTTAATTTCTCTAGTCTTATTAATGTGTTACTTTAAAAAAGTCACACTTTCTTTCCTCCATCAGAAAAATGTCTTTGTTCCTAAAGATAGAGGATCCTTCAGCCATTCTAACTTAGAAGGGAAAGGTAAAATGCATTAGTTCAATTTAAGCACCAAAGACTGTTATCACCAATGACCTGTTTAAGCAGGGTGTATCATGGGGATTAATGACAGACTCAAGGGAGCTGATGACCCACAGCCAAACCAAAAGGCCATTAACCCCCATCAGTTATTTAATTCCTGGGGAAAACCCATTTGGAGGTAATTATTGCTGTTATAAACTGGACAAAAAACAGAGGTGCACGAGTTATATTAATGAACCCTGATCATTTTATTTTATAATGTTAATCCAATAAAAAAGTAAATGGTTTTAAAAATTTGAGTTTCACTTTTTAATTTCTAAGGAAATGCTCCTTTGGAAAAATTGGTGGTGCCGAGAGAGGCCCAGCAGTTTGGTGGACTCTCCCCCTATTCTGTCTTCAATTCTTAATCTCAGACATGCTGAACTAAAGAGACATGGATGTCGGGTGGTACTGTCTTAGAGCAGCATCTCTCTACCATTTACTCTTTGTGGTTATTTGTGTTAATATTTAGCCAGACAGGCCTTCTGCTTGCCAGCTTGCACCCGAGTCATTTTACTCTCCTGGTGCGAGTTCAGGTCTCTTCTTCACTCCCTCCTCTACTCCCACCTTTGTCAACCATATTTGGCAAGAATGTACTATGTCCAAGGTGCTGTGTTCTATTGGGGGTAGGTGACATGGATGTATATTTGATATTAAAGACAAAGAGGTTAGATGATAGGATTTCTGAGATGAAAGGGGGTGCATTAGTTTCCTAGGACGGCTGTAACAAATTGCCACAAACTTGGTGTCTTTAACAATGGTTATATTTTTTTCTTACAGTTCTGGAGGCCAAAAGTCTAAAATCAAGGTGTCCAGGGCCACACTAGCTCTGAAAGTTTTAGGAAAGAATTCTTCCTTGCTTCTTCCAGCTTCTCATGGTCCCAGGCATTCCTTGGCTTTTGGCTGCATTACTCCAATTTTTGTCTCCATCTTCACATGGCCTTCTCTGTGTCTCCAATCTCCCTCTCCTTTCTCTCGTAAGGGCACAAGTCAATGGATTTAGGACCCACCCTAAATTCAGAATGATTTCATCTTGAGATTCTTAATTTAATGCGATGCTAAATACCCCATTTTCAAATAAGTTCACATTCACGGGTTCTGGGTGAACATATATTTTGGAGATCACTATTCAAAATACTGTAAGACTGGGCATAGTGGTTCATGCCTGTTATTTCAGTGCTTTGGGAGACTAAGGCAGGAGATTGCTTGAGGCCAGGAGTTTGAGACCAGCCTGAGCAATATAGCACTCCATCTACACAAAAATAAAAAATAAAATATAGCTAGACATGGTGTCATGCACCTGCAGTCCTAGCTACTCCAGAGACTGATGTTGGGGAATTGCTTGAGCCCAGGAATTTGAGGCTCCAGTGAGCTATACCATGATCCCGCCATTGCACTCCAACCTGGGTGACAGAGCAAGATTCCATTTCTGAAAACAAAAACAAAAAGCCAAATGCTACAGGAAGCAAATTCCAGGCAGGATCATTAGAGAAGACTTAATAGAAGAAGTAACCTTTACATTTAGACATGTAGAAGAAAGGTTTTTCGAGGTGGAGAGAATATCATGAGGGCAGAGACACAAGACAAAGGAGGGACTGTGGCAAGGATGGAGTTGCAGAAGGATTGAATGGGGGTCAGCTTGCCCAGGCACAGAATGTAGAGGACAGAGGAGTGAGGGGCAAATTTAGGAGATGGGCATGGGCCATATTGTAACCATTGGCCTGGGAAAGACTGAACACTGTAAAATAAGACAGGAGGCTTTAGAAATGCTTATAAGAGAAAGGTAATGAAAACAGGGCAGTAGCAGTATCAATTGATAGGAAGGACTGGATTCTGAAGGTAAAATGAATGGTCTGGAAGCTTGTAGATTTCATAGATGGATGAATTAGTGTGAACAAAGAGGAGTAAAGGGAAGGAGGCAAAGATGATGCCCATATGTCATGTCTGTGTGACTGGGGGTTTGGTGAAATTGATTAAAGAAATGAGCAACACAGGACAAGGAGCAAGTTTGAGAAAAAAATTGTATCATATGAACTTTGAGACATTGGAGGGCCAGGCAGAAATGATCCTCTACTAGGTGAGATTTCAGGGCTTGAGTTCAAGGGGGTATCACAGGTGTCTTTTATGTAGATTTGGGTGTCTTTTGTGTAGAGCACCCTTCAAAGCTCTGAGATTGGCCAAGCTGGCCAAGGGAAAGCTTATGGTGTTCGAGAAAGAGCAAGCACAAGGAGAGCCTTGGGGACTTCCTCAATTGAAGGAGGAGAAGCCAAAGGTGGGAAAGGAGGTTGTAAAGAAGAAGCCAGGGCAGCAGAATTCAGAGCTGGTGAGGCCCATTTTCCTGAAGCCAGGCAGGAAGATGTCAGGAAAGTGGAACTGCTTTGAAGTGAGAGACTGGTGATGGGGGGACAACACTGTGAATGTACCTAATGCCACTGAGTTGGACACTTAAAAATGGTTAAAATGGCAAATTTTCTACTATATATTTTCTATTATATATTAATATACTTTAATTTGAATAAAATATTAATGTAATATACCAAAAAAGTGGAAATGATCAACAATGTCAAATACTGTGGATGAGTCTATGGAGATAACTGGGAAGAGAAAGCAAACTACTTTTAAAATATTTGCCAGAGAGAACCAACCATGATTAGAAAGGTTATTTAGTTATCCCCAATCATCCTGATTTAGTTGGCACTTTGAAAAACATGTTAGCATATTGGGTTACTTCTTGTGTTGAACACTTGGCATTATAAAAAATTATTGGTCTGGGACAGGTAGGTAACCAAAAAAAAGAAAAAGAGAGATTTATTGGGCTATGAATGCATGGCCTCCTTAGAGCCAAAGTGGCCATACACATTGAAGCAGAGAAAGCTAGCTATGATATTTGTTTCTAGAAGTAAAATCCCAATTCTGATAGTTAATGATATGCTAATTGCTGTAAAGACATAGTGGCAGTTTCTTCAAGACTTTGACACCTTCTCCAGATTGATATAACAGCTGCACTGTATTGGAAAGCTACATTCTGCTTTGGCAGATGAACGGTGGCAGTCTCTAGCAGGCATCTCTCATGATTTGCTAAGATATCAGTTTGACTCTAACATTTTTTTTATGTGTTGGTTGGCATTGCCCATAGGAGTGAGCATTTGCTCCATAAGTAAATGTGACTTTTATCATAGTACTATTAGATATACTGAAACAAAATATGTATTTCCCAAAGTGTATCTCATTTTAAAGTAATTATCCAAGGAAAATAGAAACCTCATAAAGAATATTAATTGGCCTCAGATGAATTACAACTATATTACAAGAGTTTGTGTGTGTGTGTGTGTGTGTGTGTGTGTGTGTTCTGAATGATCAGCGAGGTTGAAGGAATAGGGAGAAGATGATAATCTCTCTATGTCTCAGTTTTCTTATCTGTAAAATGAGGGGACAAGACTGATTAGCCTCTGAAAGCGTACTTTCAACTGTAAATATTATGTGCTTCTAATATTGAGAATGGAACAGCAACAGACATGCCTAAAAGTTTGAGATAAAGCTTTATATGCTTTCAAGTGGCAAATTGTTAGTTTACTTTAATGAATCCAAACTTTATGAAGTCAAATATTTGATTAATTGCATCATTAATCTGTTTCTATCAGCTGATTGAAACAAATTATTTATTAATTTCCAGTTGGTAATATGTAAATTTATAATTTAATTAAAATCTCATTATGTATTTTTTAAGACAAAAGGCACATTGGTACAGAGTTTGATGAGTGAGACACAGACAATGCTGTAGAATCAGTTCAGCTGCAAGAAAGATAATTTGTTACCAGGCTCTGTGCAGAGGGAGAGCTGGGCCTGGGGCCAAGCTACTGGGCCCACTTAGAATCACAAGGAAGCTTTTTATAGAATGTGAGTTCCCTTGAACACTGACATGCTTCCTCGGTGAGTCTGAAAATTAGAACTTTAGAAGTGAGAAGGCTTCTCAAGATTATCAGGCTCTAGTCCGGCTCCCTGTCAGGTATTTGAACCCACAACTCTTGAGCCTGTTCAGTGGGCCAAGCAAAGCTTGCTTCCCTGTGGATGGAACCAAACTCACTGTCATACACCTTCTTCTCTGTGAACCCCCAGGAAGTCTGCTTTATCTTCCCCAAGCTGTGCTTCAGAGATTGAAAGACAGAGCCCCTATGCGCCCTGAGTCTTGTCTTTTTAAAGGCAAAATATACCCAGGTTTTTTAACAAGTGTCCACAGAACAGCATTGTGAGCCCACTCTGCTTTCCTTGAAGCTGATACATTCCATTTTACCTAGTTCCCTAGAGAGTACCAGACCCCACAGAAATGCCCCCTGTGTGGGGTCTTACCAGAGCTTCTCTGGTCAGGGTTACCAATTAAATGTATTTTCCGTAGACACCTGTGTGCACGTTAGTGAAGCATCTTGATGAGGGAGGAGGTTTCTCACACAAAGGGCCTGAAGGTAGCCATTTCCCAGGGGGCATTAAAGTCCCTCACTGGGCTTAAAAATGTGCAGGGGCCCACATCTTGGTGATTTGGTTTTGATTTTCTGGATAAATTTGGGGAGCAGTTATGAGTGAGATACCACAGATAAACATTTGCCTTTGCCTTTGTAGTGTAATTATTGACCATTTGGGGTAATATTTTTATTCCTTGTTTTCCTCAAAGACTTCCCTGATTCTTGCAGGTGGGAAACACTGAAGGTCACCTGGGTGCAGGTTCCAATGATGTTTCCAAGGTGGGAGACAGCTTGCCTCCGCCCATTGCCCTCACTCCTGACTAACAGTAGAACGTTTAGGACGTTTCTTTTGGGCACTTCCCTCCACTGGAGGAACGGATCTTGCAGACGAATGTCCTCTCTTGCCGCTCCTGTGTCCATTCCTGTCCCCAGCCAGCCTGCCCTCCTTTCTATGTTTTATAACTTTTCTGGGCAGAAAGACAAGGAAACCTGCTGGTGGAGTCCAGAGAATACATTCATCCCTGCTAACCTTTACAGGTTCCCCTCTCATGACTGTTCATCAAATCTCTGGTTCAGCCTGACCTGTTCTTCATAGTTGCCATTCCATGGTTTTCCTCTTTCTGTGAGCTGAGGTTCTTACTTACCCCAACCTGGGCAGATGAATTCATCTTCTGTTTCTCTAAGGAGATCAAGGTCATTTGGCCATTTGGCATGAGTTTCATAATCTTTCTTCCTCTCCACCTGTCATAGTGATTCTCACTGCTTCCAAGTATTTGTCAATCTTCAGCCCCTTCTTACTTTCCCCCACAGAGTAAGAAGTATCCTGATGCCGTCCCAAATTGGTCTCTCATTCTTCATTCTGCCAGTGCATTTGAGCACCCACGAACAATGGGATGATATTTTCCTCTTTAGGTTAGTTGCAGGGTTCCAGAAGATTGTATTTGTCTAAAGACTCAATACCAGAGAAGATATAGCCCAAATGGAATGTATCCTTTATCAGTCTAAGAAAGTAGTGAAATTATATTGATAAACGATTTACAATTACATCTATAGAAGAGGAAAAAAGCTCTCAATTTTGCATAAGATTGCTTTAAGAAAGTTTTTAGAGAGAGGAAATATATATGACTGTCATATATATATAAATATATACGACTGTCAAGCACATACGTAGAAGTACAAGGGCAATGCGCAAGCCTGACTGATTGAACTGGGAAAGATATAGCAAGAAATTTTCAAATTCAGACAGTTTGGTACCTACACAGACTGTGAAGAGAAGAATAAGCCAAAGAGGCCAGCTCCCTATTATCCTTTCCCCACACAACAAGAAGGACAACAGAGAAATAAAAGGGGCCAGATGGCTGTAAAGTGAGTTGTAGGATACCTCATTGCTGAGGACTTCATTCTAGTCTGCAGCTAAGTGACATTTTTACTCAGAGCTCCATTGAAAGGCAGGGGGAGGAGGGCATGGGCCAGAACCCGGGAGTTGTTGAGAAACTGGCTCATAACAGTCTTCCAGAGGAGTTAGGGAGGTAAGTGGGAGATAGCCTCAGAACAGCTCTTTTAATAACGGCCTAACATACTCTTGTGTTTTGGGAGATCACAAGGCATTCCACAAAGGCTCAGATCAGCTATGGTTCAAACTTCTGTTTGTGTGGATATGTGCAAGGTTGCCAGGGTGCCATGCCAGAGCCATGCCCCAAGAACAGTAAGAGACCATGTAAGGCACAGATGAATAACATGTGTCTTAGTGTCTATTTAAAAGCCTACCTTTGTGAGAAGAGGGATTCCATTGAAATGCAGCCATCATTTTGGATTTCACTGGTCTATGAACCTGGTAGTGAGAGACTAAAAACGAATTTGTATTGAACTTGAATGTTAACTTAATAATCAAATAAATACCTTCATGTTTAATGCTTAAACAGAATTTCATTAAAATTTCTTTGACGTTAAGCCAAATTTTGAAGTGAATTGGAACTGGTTTGCATTTCTTAAATTGGTCTTTCTTTGGAAATAATGAAAAAGTGTTAGAGTCTTGGCCGAATTCCAGTGACTGTGACTCAACTTGTTAAAGTTAAATTTTAATATTTACACATTACATAGTATAATATTTATACTAGGCAACAGATTGGGTGTGTAGAATTCAAAATAGGATACACTTTGACTTGGAATTGCAGTGTGGTAGTCATTACACCCGGAGAATTGGGGGTTATCAAATACTGAGACTGAGGCAGCCCAAGCAAAGGAGTTTGAAATATAAACACTGCTAAGTGTGCAGTTCCAGCTTGTACTTATGTGTTGGTTTTCATGACAATGTGTGCTTTGTACTCTCGCCGATCATTGATTTTACTGTTGTTGAGATACTTAGGGGAAAGCTGGCTTGTACATGACACCATCTACTAGGTTGGATGATAATGTAGTCAGTGAGGCTGCCAGTGACCTCCTCTCAGCCTGCCAGGAGCCAGGCTGGCTCACTACTGGAAAGTAGGAGAAGTTATGTAAAGATGAATGTAATCATAGAATCCCAGAATGTAAGAATTGCTTAGCACACTGGAAGCTTTCCAGTACAAACTCCCTGTTTTACATGTGAGGAAGCTGAGGCCCAATAGGGTTAAATGATCTGCTCAAGGTCACTGAGCTAGTTAGTGATAGAAAGATGGAAACCCAGGTCTCCACTTCTAATCTAGATAGATTAACTACCCCTGAATAGAAACTCACATGTAGTTACCTGAGATTGAACTATTCGAAGATATAGAAATAAATAATGGAGAAACTCCTGGATCAAACATCCCTAGATTTTTTGGCAATGATGTTGTAAAGGGCATTCAAGAGTCATTTATAGTATAGAATGCAACTGGATGATACTGCAGTTCCTTTCGAAAGTCAGGGTTCCAGGAGTAATGTGAAAAAATAGCAGCAAATACAAGATGGTGTAGTATTAAACTCTGAGGTCTAGTGCCTAGAGGGCAAGGGACTCAACACAGTGCCCTTTCTCACCCAGTCACGATCATACACAAAGGGATTACCTGGCCAATTTGTTAGGTCATGGGCACCCTGAAACTAATCTTACCGCTTGTCTGAAAGAGGATTCGACACATTGGATGAAACATGGGACAGTTTAACTGCATGACTACATGCAGCCTCTTCTACTCTGTGGTACTGTAATGTAAATCTGCCTGCCTCATCCCTCAATTGTGGATGTGCATATGCATGTGCACACACACACACACACATACACAAGCCTCATCAGCATTCACCGTACCCTTATATTCAGTCATATAATTGGCTTAATAGCATCTTGTTGTCCCTAGAAGATAAAATTGAGACAACCACTTACAAAGAAAGCATTCTGTCAGTCACTTGGCCATTTAGTCTCCACATCCTTCTTTATTTAATAACTCTTTCTACCTTGTGCCAAACCTTGGGCTTTCTTTGGAGGGCTTCCAAGTTACTTTTTTCCTAAACTAATCCCACACAGTCTGGAATATGACAGCCTTTTCACATAGACTGGATTGCTTGCAGACACTATGTCCTGTTAAGTTTGTACTGATTCATGAGCATTTTAAGTGAAACTTCCAAAACTCATTTTATCTGTTCAGCCTCCTGTTTACAAACCACATGATACAGGAATGCTCTTTTCCCTTCCTCTTTCACCTTTCCTTTCTCCCATGAAAAAGTGAACTAAGATCAAGGGTCAGAATAACCCAAAGGGTGGTAGAGAGAAAAGAGCACTAAATGAAGAGTCAGGAGACTTGGGCTCTGGTCCAAGTCATGCCACTGACCGGGTGGATGACATTGGACAGTCGACTTCCCTTTCGTGTACCTGATCTTCCCTAAAATGGAAAATGATGCCTTTGATCTCAATACCCTCTAATAACCCTTTGATTGAAGGTTGTTTTCACGCTCAATTTTCTCCTGTTTTCATGTTCCCGATTTGAACTACAATAAAGTGTTTTGCAGGTGTGTGGTGTCTTTTAGGGTAATTTTCCTTCTATTGGAAGATGTATCATCATCTCTATGGTTGCAATATCACTGAAACTCCTTATTATCAATAAAATGGATGGGTTAATATGTTAGATTTTATAAATGAGTAACCACAGATTTCATATGACTGTAATATGTAAACATGACAAATCCGTCTTTGATTGTTGTGCTCAAGTAAAACATAAGAGGGCAACTGGGGCCCCACTTATCTAGGGAAATCGAGCATCTAGTTATTTGACGTAATTTAAGCGTCTTGTGTCAGAGTCTTAAGCTACTTGCGTATGAATAGAAAACATTTCCATGGTCACTTTTGGATGGTTACTTTTGCTGAGTTTTACAGAATAATAATACCTTACATCTCTATGTAAGTGGGACCTGTTCCCTCTTCTCTCCCTCTCTCAAACATCTAGTGTCTCTTCTCATAGAAATAACAAGCATAAAGATAAATGACGTGTATAAAGCAATTTGTCTTCAACAGGCATTTTCACATACCTTATCTTATTTGAGGGTCACAGCAATCCCCGGAGATACTTAACTGTTGAGAAGAGTCAGCCTTGCAGAGCTGAAGTGGCTCAACTCAGCTCTCATGGGCATTAAATGGCAGAGCAGGTGTGGATGACACAGGACTTCAGGCTCTTCCCTTCTTCACGCAGTGGGCACTCTTCATGTGTGAGGTGGTTCTGAGAAGAGACATTTGAAAGTTTTCATAAATCATTCTCATGCATTCATTTGCCTCAGGAAGAATTTTGAAGCCCTACTGTATGTCATGTAATGGTTTGAGGCACGAGGATGACCACAGTGAACAAACCATTATACCTGTGTTAGGCAAAATAATGCCCCGCCTCCCCCAAAATGTCCATATCCATATATACATAATGTGAATACACTACAAGATAAAAGGGACTTTGCAGATGTGATTAAGTTAAGAATCTCTGGCTGGGGAGATTATCCTGGATTATCGTGATGGGCCTAAAGTAATCATAAGGGCTCTAATAAAAGGAAGGCAGAAGGGTCAGAGTGAGAGAAGGAGATGTGATGAAACAAGTAGGGGTGAGAGAAAGAGAGATCTGAAGATGCTGTGCTGCTGGCCTTGAAGATAGGGGAACGGTCGCCAGCCAGGCAGTGAAGGTGGTCTCTACAAGCTGGAAGAGGCAAGGATATGGATTCTCCCCTGGAGCCTTCAGAAGGAATGCAGCTCTGCCAATACCTTGATTTTAGCTCAGTGAGACCTATTTCAGACTTCCTACTTCCAGAACTGAAAGAGAATTTTTTTTTTGTTGTTTGAAGCCATTGCATTTGTAGTAATTTGTTACTATGAAACTGATGTAATACCTGTCTCTAGAAACTCATTATGTATTTGGGAGAATGGCAAATAAACAGCCCCATCAGAGAGGAATAAGTGACGTTGAAGAGAAGCTGCACAGTGTTGGGGACTGGAAACTCTGAATGCAGCCTGGATGAAAGGTGCAAGGCTTCCTCAAGGAGGCAACAAGGAAGATGAATCACAGATGTTTGGGCATTTCAGAAATTAGTGACTGGGGCACAGTTTTTTATGTGTCACTGTGCCCAGGGTAGGGCCACTTCAGAGGGAAATGAATAATAGCCTAAGGATTCTATTTACATTGAGGAGCAGGGGGCAGAGAAGTAGGGGGGCCCACCACTCATAGGATTCTGTATCCTGGCCCAGCATTAGTAGGGTTATCCTATCTGCTTCCATGGAATAAGCAAGCCCACAGCCTGGGCATCAATTATAGATCTGTGTAAAAGCTACATATATGCAATATATATGAGTGTGTGGATATATATATATATATTTTTTTTTCATTTAGTACTCCCAGCATATATATCAGCATAATATTCAATATCCATTAACTTAGGGACACACTGTGGAATTTGAAACAGCTGAAGCTTGAAGTAGATCATATCCTTTCTTTCCAGTCTGTGTTGGATCATACATTACGATGAATAGAGGCAATTATAGGCAGATTCAATGACAGTGCTGCCATTTATTGGAGTATAATTCCTCTAGCCAATCAGTGCTCTAAGTAACAATAAATTATGTTAAATTTCCAATATTACTTGAGCATGTCAAGGGCTATGGATCAATGAGTGTCTGATACTTGAAAAGCTTCAGCATTCAGTTCTTGTTGAATCTGTAATTAACAAATGAAACTAAACTAATCATAGTAAATTGTTCATTTGGCTACATTTTTGTTGTTGAGCACACTGAGTGCCGAGGAACAAGACTGTGAAGTGTTGCAGAGCATGGGCCTGCACTCTTCTATTTCAAGGTGCCCAACAGCAAATGAATGCATCTATCAAAGCATACGAATGGTGAGTTGCTGTGATAGAATGATTCATCCTTGCAGGATGCTGATTTATCTGGCTTGAACAGTATGTGTTAATAAGAGATTGTTTTATATTAAAAGGCAGAGTTTAATTTTGATAGATTGGCTAGCAATTTTCCAAGAAAATATCAGTAAACTGAGGGAGTTCTAAAAGTTATGTGTGAAATGTGTGTGAAACAGGTAGAAAAAACTCCTGGTGGCTTATGTGAATCAAAATTTTTTCCAGCTATTGTAAGTACCTTGGGAAAAAAAAAACAGACATAAAAGGCTTCAAAACTGCACAGTTTAGATTTAAAGACACAGTTATTGGTAGATTGTCCCACTCAATTATTTAGTCTTTTTAGCTTTTGTGCCTGAAAAATGACTTCATCTTGTAAAAGGCAATTTACATTAATCCCGGAATAGTGCTTAGGATCTTTAAATATTTCAGAGAAGGGCACGCACTGGTTCCCACATACCAGCACACTGTTTGTGATGTTCATTAAAAATATTAGGGACCACGATGTTCAGAAACTACTTAGCGTAATTTTGTTGTGCTAGTTAACTATGCACCAGTGATGCTCAATTGGGTCTTAGCATTAATACGCTCATAATATACAGAGCACTGCTTCCATATGGTGCATTGGGTAGAAGCATATTAAACATATTACACAAACAGAGCTCAACACCTCACATATTATTGATCAACAATGCACCAATTAGACAATACAATGGTCATGAAAATCAACATTGGCATATGTGCCCCAGGTCCAGATTAAAGTAGATGGATGGGGAGAAATGAAAATAGAAAAGGGGAGATAATTAAACAGGATGGCATAAGGCCGCATAGGTTAGACTGTTACAACAAACCCAAAGGCACAGTTTTTTATTGTCCTGAGGCACAGCACTGAAACCAATATTGTTTAAGCTCTAAGTGACTTATTAAGTAGACCTAGAAAATTTCTACTTTTAGGCTAGTGCTGACCAATAGAAATATAATGTGGGCCACAGATACAAGCCACATATGTGAGTTTGAATTGCAGCCATATTAAAAAGGAGTATAAAGAAACAGATGAAATTAATACATTTTATTTTTACTCAATGTATGCAAAATATTTCATAATGGTGTCTGTATAAAATTATTAATGCTATATTTAATATTGTTTACATACTAAGCCTTTGAAATCTGTTATATATTTTACACTTACAGTACATCTTAATACAGACTAACCACATTTCCAGTGCTCAGATTGGCTAGTGGCTCAGATTGATCAGTGGAGTTTTGGATTATTTCATTACGATTGTATCTTATCCTCCGGTTTATTTTATGCTCCTTCGGATAACTGGGGTTTTTTTTTTAGAAGGCTGGGAGGATGGGGTTGAATGTGTTAACTGCAGAGACAGAGCCTCAGAATAGTCCAGGAACTTGCCCCAGGTCACACAATCTCTAAATGGCAGAATCACTCTCGGAGGTCTTTCCACCACATGACCTCCTCCTTCTAAAAGTCCATTCTTTATATGTCCTTCCATATCCTTGTTTTCCATAAAAGCACAATTATGATCTATTAGCTAGTCAATTAATAATGATAACCCATTGTATTAGTCCATTTTTGTATTGCTGTAAAGAAATAGCTGAGACTGGGTATTTCAGTCCATTTTCACACTGCTATAAAGACATTACCTGAGACTGGGTAATTTATAAAGGAAAGAGGTTTAATTGACTCACAGTTTCGCATGACAGGGGAGGCCCCTGAAAGTTACAATCATGGTGGAAGGAGAAGGGGAAGCAAGGCATGTCTTACATGGTGGCCCGGAGGGGAGAGAGCAGGGGAACTGCCACACTTGAAAACCATCAGATCTTGTGAGAACTCCCTCACAATCACGAGAGCAGCATGGGGGAAGCCACCCGCATGATCCAATCACCCCCCAACCAGGTCCTTCCCTTGACACTTGGGGATTACAATTCAAGATGAGATTTGAGTGGGGACACAGAGCCAAAGCATATCACTTGGCGATTTATAAAGAAAAGAGGTTTAATTGGCTCACTGTTCTGCAGGCGGTTCACACATGGCTTGGCTTCTGGGGGAGGCCTCAGGGAGCTTTTACTCATGGCAGAAGGCAAAGCAAGAGCAGGCACCTCACGTGGCAAAAGAAGGAGCAAGGGAGAGAGGGGAGGTGCCACACACTTAAACAACCAGATCTCATGAGAACTCATTCACTATGGCAAGTACAGCACCAAGCCATGAGGGATCTGCCCCCGTGACCTAAGCACCTCGTGAGATTCGGTGCTTTTTGTCAAATATCCAAACTATATCACCCAAAGAAAGCTACTCTCTAAAAACCTTAAAATAATGTCCCTTTACTCTAACACTTAGGACCTCTTTCTACATTCTAGATGAACAGAATTTGAAAGCATTTTACAATGAGAGCAGGGGGTGGTATAGAAGAAAAATTAACTGCACCTGGACTCAGACAATCTGCATTCATATTCTGGTTTTGCCCCGCGTTACCTGAGTGACAGTGAATGCTAAGCAGTCAGCCCTTCTGGGTCTCAGTGCCTTCATCTGTGAAATGGGAAGTCAGAGTGCCTGTCTGGCCTATTTCTCAAGATTGCTGCAAGTTTTGTGTAAGATCATATTTGTGTAAGGAATTGCTCAGTGAAAAGTACCATGCAAATGGAAGAGTCTGTTGCTTTTCAAAAGAGAAACATTTAAAAATTCCGGTATGCCCCATATTTATTCATTTGTTTATTTGGTAATGACATCAATAATCTGTGAATTTACTCACCTTCAAAAAAAATTCAGCCATGACAGATAAGGCTAATATCATCTCAATATACCCCCAGCTCCGCCTGTCACTTGCTTAACTACCTACTGCTAGTTTGCTTGATACAAGCATTTAGTCAAAGAAAGAACATTTGTATTAAGACCCAGTGCTAGATAGGAGGCAAGCAATTGGTGCACACATAGTTTTGAATGGAAGGCTGAGCTGGTGACCCCAGGTAAGCAGAGGCCTCTCACCTCCACAACAGAAAACATTTGTGCCAATGGAATTGCTCCTGTGCTGCCACATATAACGTGTTTATTGTGTGTGTAAGGGTGTATGCATGTGTGTGTGCAGTGCCGAGGCTCAAGAATGAATTACGCACTAGTGGGTAAATCCAGTGGATCCACACAAGATGCAAAGGATAAACATGGCTCAAATTGAGTCAAAAAGAAAGAAGAAAAGCAAGCATTTTCTGTTTCATATTAATTGGTAGGATGTGGGCTGTAAAATCCTCTGTGGCAGTATTTGGTGTGCCGAGAATGTTTTCTTTATTCAATGAGGATAGTAGAGGAGAAGAAAAATCTGCCACTAAACACTATCATACCACCTTAAGTAGTACTAAAGATAATGATTCTAATGCAGATAGAGAAAGGAGCTGCTATTTCATCAATGATAGTAAGTTTTGTTTATGAAATATTAAAATATTAAACTGCAAGGCATTGTCCATTTTTATTCACTGTTCTTCAGAGAGCAAATGCAAAGTTACAGAAGAATTTTATTAAAAATAGCTTGCCTAGAAGAAGCATTGTTAACCAAATTACTATCGCTGATATCATTTACATGTGTCATGTTTCAAAAGAAGATTGTGTTGTTTTAATTTGCTTTTTAAACACCACAACAAGGTCTCCAAACATTTAAATAAAACAGAAACAGTTCATAAGAACAGAAGAAAACTATCTGAATATACTGGTCACAACTTGCTTAAAGCATTTCTGACAGCAGCCCTCTGTTGAAGAGAAAATTGCACAAATTGCCAGTTATTATCATTTTTAATAAATAAGCCGTCTACCTTCTCCCTCCCTCCCTCTCTCTGGCTTCTATGTGATTGTGTTCAACAAGCATATTTTCAGTGGGAACATTTCTATTACCAAGTGATTGAGCTCTGATTTACACATCAATTACCCACCTTCATGGAGATTTTCATGCTCCCCTAGCTGACATCAATGAAACATAACTGCGTAAATGCTTTATTTCATACCAGTTTTGGATAACTGAGACTGATAACTAATCATATCGAGAGACAACGTGCTATAATACACAAAACAATAAACATTTCCCTTTAAAAATCTCATCTATTCTTTATGAGTTAACCATTCACATGCTTATCTCAGTTGTCCATTTCTTCAAGGATCTTCCTGTCACTGCGTATCTCAAATGAAGTTAGGGTTTTACCCTAGAATACAAGCATTCGCAAAGGCCAAATTATCAGTTTCCAGCTTCCCCAAGGCGTAGAAATTCTTATTGTTTTCCTTCCAGTGTTGTAGATCTCTTGTTCACTCTTCCGTGTTTGTCCCATGGTTTCATCTTTAATACCACTTCATTCATGTGTACTTGAATTAGCTGAAGTGTTCAAGTCCCAGCTGGAACACAGCTGGCTGATTTTGTTTCCTACCCCAAGCCAACCTGAGAGTGTTCCTATGGCACTTTCCTCATAAAGTTATAACATGTGTTACTCTGCACTGCAATTGTTTTGGAATGGATTTGCCTCTCCTGGGCTGAGAGTTTCCCAAAAGCTTTTATTATGTCTTTTTTTTTCTTTTTTTCTGAGCACTAAACATGGTACCTGGCATGACATAGATATCCAGTAAGTGTTTGTTGATTAAATAGACAAATTAATGTATTAATTAATATTTGGTCAACATTTGTCACTAAACTTAGGTAGGAAAATATGTTAGCCTGTCATTTGTTCATTCATTCAGTTGAGAAATATTTATTTTGAGCTGAACACTGAGCTTGGCATGTTTCCAGATACATGGGAAGCAGAAATGCATTATTCCTCTCTAGTGACAGTTTCATTTAACACCCACAAGTTCTTTCAGACATAGCAGGAAAGGGGAGAAAGAAGAATGAGTTGGAAAGCCAAAGGAGAGTTGTGCTAGATAGAGTAGAAGGGACAGGATTAGAATGAATCGAGTGCAATATAGAGTAAAAAAGACAAGGTCTAGATGATCTGCACACACTGTGAGGAGGCCTGGAGATTTCATTGTGAACCGGCTCAGAAATGCAGTCTGTAGGTGCATGCATTTGGTAGTTTGAAATAAAGGTGTTGGCAGGGTTGGTTCCTTGTGACGAGTATTAGGAAGAATCTGCTAATTCTTCCTAATACCCCTGAAGTTTGAATGAAGTATGAAGTTTCTGGTAGTTTGTTGACAATATTTGGCATTCTTTGGCTTGTAGAAGTATCACTGTGATCTCTGCCTTTACCTTCACATAGAGTTCTCTCTGGGTTTCTGTTTTCACGTCTTCTCCTCTTATAAGGATGCCAGTCTTATAGGATTAGGGGCCCGCCCTAGTCCAGTATGATTTTATTTTAACTAATTACATCTGAAATGACCCTGTTTCCAAATAATGTCATATTATGAGGTACTGTGCATGAGAATCTCAACATAGGAATTGTGGGTTGACACAATTTAACTCACAACAGGGTTACCCTGATTCTAGTCAGGCACCTTGTTAGGGCAAGAGGGAGAAGTGTTACCTAGGGAAGAGTCACACCTATAGGTCCACATGAGAAAGCAAGCCTACAGTCATAACAGTTTGCTGCTGCCCTACTTTCATACTCAGGCTGGGGCTCTGCAGGAGTGCATGGTAGAAGGAGGCAGGGCCAAAAGGTTAAGCCTATAGGGGGTAGAATTTGCCTGGGCAAAAATTAGTGAGTGCAAGTGGATCAAAGGGTTTGTTGAGATGTGAAAACAGAGTCAGCTTAAAATTATCAATTATAAACTGCTCCTTAAGGGCATTAATTTCCTTAGTTTAAAAGTAATTAAGAATACTATTTCTGAGAAAATATTGTTTTAAATTAAGTAGTTATTGAAATTGCCTTGCTTATAGCTAAATGAAAATAAAACACCTTTTAAAAGTGTCACTTATGAGAAGCCAGAAGGTTATATTAAGACTTTGACTTGGAAAAGAATTCCTGATATTTAATGGGCGTAGAGAGGAAATACTTCAGGTAGCTTTTTCCTAATTTGAAAGACAGAGCTGATCTGTGTAAGTTGGCTGCAGAAGCAACTGGTATGGAACTTGGGACGTGGCGCATGGGATGAAGCCAGGACACATTGGGACAGGACAAGGGCTCATCAAGAGCAGAGGGCCAAGCTAAGCCTTGGGCCACTAAGCAGGGTACTATGCCTGCCTCACTAGGGCAGGCAGGCCTGAGGAAAGAGGAAAAGGAAGAGGTGAAGGAAGAGGAAAAGGAAGACCTCATCGATGACATCAACTGTGTACTCCTGAGCAGCACCACAGATTCCATAAACTGAACCTTGCCTCAAGCCAGAATTCAAATAAACCATGAAGTACTTTAGAGCCATCACAAGTATTCTAAGCTTGTCACTGCCTCTCTGCTTCCTTTCTCGTAAATCCATGGGACCATTTCTAGTTGTGGAAAGGATCCTCCTGAAGTAAATCAAGAATTAGATCTAGTAACTCTTTAAAGCTCAGCATTAGTATCAACTTTGATTAATTTAGATAGGGAATTATAAATGAGATTGGTTCAAGTTGACAGTAAAGAGTGAATGAAGAAATATTGGAAGAAACATGAAGAAACAGGAAATATATAAAAAATTGTTGCCTCTGATTGGCAATGGGGAACAGGGTGGATGCTGACAAGAGTGGAAGTGGTAATGTTTTATATCGATTTGATTTTTATGTACAGTAGTTTAAATTTTTGATCATATTCAAAAGTCATAAAATACAAATGAATACATTTGCTATATTCACTATCCGATTACATATTTGCTTGGTTTTTGACATCCATTCAAGGCCCCTACTAGTCTTCAGGAAGTATTTTTATAAGCTTCCAAGTCATTCAGTTGTTTGCAGCTCTCTTGGTTTGGCCATGTTGAGTGTGGGGCACTGGTAAGGCACTGGTTTCTGTTACAAATGGGTCAACGAGCCATATGAAGTGATAGTGAAGCCTCATTTTTAATTAATAGGTCAGAACTAAAGTTATTTTAAAATGATTTTCTATAAAAATGGAAATCAGACATGTAATCTAAGAGCATGTTATTAGAGCAGAAAAGAAACTCAGGGATCCTTAGATATCTATTGTGCAATAGAGCTGTGGTAGGGTATGTGCATATGGAAGAGGACAAGGAAGTGCTTGACATGAGATTCAAGGAGATAAAATCAGACATTCCATGGTTGTAAAGGGGTAACTGACACATTCTGAGCTGCTTGGGGGAGAAGCGAAGTAACACTTGTTGAGGAGATAGGCACCCCTCTCAAGCAGTCAGGGATATTGGACCATATCTCTTAGCCAACAGTTATAGTGTATGAGGACAAAAGAATTTAATTTCACTGGAGAGGTTGCTTTTAGAGGACATTTAATTGGCATACAAAGTGGTTGATATGCTGAATACTGCTGCAGGCAGATGGGAAACTTTGGCTTGCTAGAGTCATGGTCATTCTGTATAAAAGTGGCATTTGCATTAAAATGGAATCCCCTGAAAATGGAGTTTTAGTGCGCTCTTACAATATTTTTGACAATCAATATCCATTTGAGTGTCTACCTATGCTTGCTTTTCTGAGAAGAATGTAAACCGTGCTCCAATAGCCCCTGAGAAGCCGAGATATTCTGAAGATAGTTAAGATTTTAGACATACCTTCTGGATCAATTGCACTGTGCATGTTGTGTGAGCAGAGCTTAAATATGTGGATGTGCCTCTCTGTGAATAGAGTGCCCTTCTCTTCTGTGAGTAAGACTAGAATCTTCTTTATGACCAAGAGGGTGGCCTCTGGATTCTGACAGCCCCAGTGGTTACTGTGTTTTTGTACCACTGACTAATTGTGTGGTGTTGAGCATGTTAACCTCCCTGTGTCTCATGTATCTCAGTTTCCTCATCCGCAAAATGAGGATGGTATACCACTTCAGAGTTTTTGTGAGGATTAAATAAGATAGTACTCATAAAAGTCCTGGAACAGTGGCTGGCATAAACAAGGAATCAACAGGTAGTAACTATTAGTGTTATTGTTGTTCTTCTGCACAAGTCTATTCTTGTAATAACTGCTTTCACCTTCAAGGCACTTTTCCCAACATATACCAGCAATGTATATTTCTACATAATAGAATACATTAGTTCCCTAAAGGTGTTTGGTCCTTGATTTTCCTTCATGAAATAAAAAGACAAATGATCTCTTCAGGTTAAGTTTGTCAGATTTTGATATGCCCAAATGGGTCAAATAAAGAAATTTATCTATTAATATAAAGACCAGGAGTTATTTTCCATGTGATGCCTGGGACTCACACTGTGAGATCTGGATGCAGTTGGTCCAATGTATGCCCTGAGCCTGGAGATTTATAAAATCTTCTCTGGATGATTCTGATAGGCAGCCATAATTGTGAACCAAGTGATAGAAGAAATATTTAGAAACATTTACAATTTAAAGTTATTATTTTAAATTTCAGATCATTATTAATTTGTGAATTACATTTTCAAATTGACCAACTTAGTGTCTCTGTCTCAAAGGTCATATCTGAGTCTATAGAGAAAAATTTGTAAAGGATATCTAATGAAATTAACTTAATCTGTTACTAGAAAGACTTTAGACTTCAGCAACCATGAAATTTTGCTATGTTTTTACAGAGTAAAGAGGACCCAAAAGCTATAAAGAGATTTACATATCGCTTTATCAGGGTGTCAGTCATCTTATCTGTTGAATGTGAGCAGTCATTAGTAGTTTACAGAAGCCTTTTTTGATAACTATCATATGTAACCTTTACACTAACTATGCAGAGAAGACATAAAGTTAATTTTCATGTTCAAAGAAGGAAACTGAGGCTTTAAATGTAAAGCAATTTATTAATGAACAAGAAACTTGTAAGTGAAAGTGACAGAGCCTGTCCCAGATCATCTGAATCTGGATGCCATCTTTTTTGGACACACTGTAAAATTCCTTAAAGCTTTCTACCTGGGAACAACAGAATCTGTTTCTTTGATTGGCATCAGGTTAGGTTTTTACTAGGTTTTTACCACTCCTAAGTGTATTAAATTATCTTTGCAGCTTGAGTATTTGGTATTTGTTAGAGAGATGACAACGTCTTCTTGAGTGTTTGGTAGGCCAGTGAAAATAATTTTGTCCAAAGCCTAAGCCACACACTTTTTTTCAAAAAAGCAAATATGTTTTCCTTATGACATTTGCATTGTCCATTGCTTATTTATGTACAGAAAGGTTATTTGTGTTCAGTTGGAGGATGCAGTGACTTAAAAACCTCTGACCTCAAGGAGGGAAAAGTCTAATGGGAAACTTACAGAATCCTGGTTAAATCATTAGAAGAAAACAAGATTGAGCCCTCTTAATGAGCACAGTATATCATAGGACCAGGAATATCCATACAGTGGAATATTATTTAACTATAAAAAGAAATGAAGTACTGACCCATGCTACAGTGTGGATGTACATTGAAAATAGTATGCTCAGTGAAAGAGGCCATGCACAAAAAACCACATGTTGCATAATTCCATGTATATGAAGTATCTAGAAGTGGCAAATTCATTCAGAGAGAAAGTAGATTAGTAGTTGCTTAGGGCTGGGCTGGATGGTAGGATTGCAGGACAGGATGATACCTAAAAGTGTACAGAGCCTCTTTTTGAGTTGATGAAAATATTCTAACATTATATCATGGTGATGGTTTCAAGACTCTGTGAATATGCTAAAAACCACTGAATTGTACACTTTAAATGGGTGAAATTGTAGCTATATTAGTTATATCTCAATCAAGCTGTTATTAATGAAAAGAGAGGACTAGAAAAGAAGCAAAGCAGGGGATACAGAAACAAGGTAGGAGGGATGGCTCTTGGGGGGTCTGCCTGACTTAATTGGAGGATGATTAGACAGGCTTTGCAGATGGGCTGAATCTTTGCTTCCATTTTCAGAAATGGAGGGGATGAGGTAGTCCCAAGATGCTCCTACATTGAAATATTAAGCCTGTTTCTGCCAGGACTTCTGGACTATTGATGTCTACATAATATTAAAAACCACAGATTTAAAGGAAAATCAAAAACAAATTGGAATGATCAGATGGGCAGCTGTCTAGAGCTAAAAACTTGTGTGTTTCTCACCTTTTCATTCTCTTCTTGATTATTTTTCATGAGAGACAGTGTTTGCAGGGAGATAGTTCGTTTGCTGAAGAGAGTGGTGGTATGCTGAGTTCCTCATGAGTCCTGACATTAAATATGGCTAAGGAGGTTCTACTGGTTTTAGAAATTCCTTTCCAAGGCCACTTACCTTCTATTCTTTTGCACACCTCCAGATCCAAGGTTCTTGTGTTTTTACTCTATATGTGTAAAATAATGATGGCCTGTTTTGAGCTGATTTTATAGTTTTGAATTTAGCACTTTACATAATGTGGGTTAAGTTTGAAGGTATTGGATAGCAGAGATTTTCTTTTCTTAACAAAAAGAAGTTATGTAGAGATTAGATCAGTGTCAAATTCAAAATAGGACTAGGTATAGAAAAAGTATCACCCGACACTCTGGAACATATAATATGGATAAATATCTACACATGTTATAGAAGGCAGGGATTCATTCAGAAGAACCACAGGAAGTGAGTGATAGCTTATATTTGTCCTTTGGATTAAATATGTATTTTTATGCTTTTGCAAAGATATTAGCCAAATAAAGGTGTTTACTGTAGTTGGACTGGAAAACAAGTGAGGCTGAATTATTTACCTTCATGTACACCATTACTAGAGTAAATCATATATTAGCAGTATTTTAAAACAAATTTATCATTTTAAAATATCAGTTTTTTAAAGTTTCCCCAAGTGGCTTTGTAAAATAACCAAATTAGGTGAACAATGAGTATTAGCTTCTGAAATACATGAACCAAATGGACTGAAACTGGTTTTTACTCTCGCTCGCCCAGCCTCTTCCCCACAGGTGCAGTTAATTTTTATAATCCCTTTAGGGTCTGTACATTTTGATATAAGGAAACTAGTGGTTTATCTATACTCGAATCCAAATTAAATCCCTAAAGTTTTTCCCTACTGCCAATTTCTAATAAAATGCAGTCCTAAGGAAAGGTGACCAATGGAGTGCATGTGAAACTCATCTTCATTCTGAAGTGTGATGGAAACACAGGAGGCAGAAGGGACAAACCATGTAGCTTGGGAATGTGAAAGCCTGAGTTCCAGCCTCCCAGTTCTCTGACAAACCCGCTGTGAGGCCCATTACCTTACCTTGGTTCTATCTCCTCATCTGTAAAATGAGGGCACTGCAACTAGATGATTGCTAAACTCTCTTCCTATTATAAACAGTCTCTGTTGTAAAAGACTAGCCTGCATTGTCAGCCTGCGTGGGCTACCACTGTGCGCTAATGAAGACGGCATAATTGAACTTTCTAGATCTCACGGAATCTACATGTGCCCTGCATTTTATTATCCCACCAATGAACCTGAGGCTTTTAATGAGCAAAATGAGAGTTATCTACATACAAGATAAGGTTCAAGCGTCTGAGAGAAGGAGAAGGCTAGGAGAAGATACTACTTGTACTTGAAGATGGAAGAAACAGATTCAGATCTTCCTTTGCCACTAGCTTGATGACGGCTTGAGACAGCTCCCTCTGTTCATTTTTGGAGGGCCTTAGTTTCCTCTTTTGTAAATGAGGGCAGTTCCTCTGTTTGTGGTGGCTAGGGAAGCACACAGGTGGGTGAAATCACAGCTAATATAAAAATCCTGGGCCGGGTGCTGTGGCTCATGCCTGTAATCCCAGCACTTTGGGAGGCCGAGACGGGTGGATCACCTGAGGTCAGGAGTTCGAGACCAGCCTGGTCAACATGGCAAAACCCTACCTCTACTAAAAATACAAAAAATTAGCCAGGCGTGGTGGCTGGTGCCTGTAGTCCCAGCTACTTGGGAGGCTGAGGCAGGAGAATCGCTTGAACCTGGGAGGTGGATGTTGCAGTGAGCTGAGATTGTGCCATTGCACTCCAGCCTGGTCGACAAGAGGGAAAACTCCGTCAAAAAAAAAAAAAAAAAAGAAAAGAAAAGAAAAAAAATCCTATGATAGAGAGAAGCTTCTCACCATCATGCCTTACACCAAGGTGATTAACAAAGTAGTTAAATGGAACTTGTTCTTGTTTCTGACCTTTTCCAGTCAGCTAGTGTGGATATCAATGAAATAGCAATTCCAAAAAGGTAACCTGGAGAGAGAGAAACCTAAGGCCTTTGGTTAATTCATAGTAAATTTGGTTTTGAGTGGTCAGTTTTTATATTATCATAATGTGACCAATTTTATTATATCCAGGAGAAAAAAGTTGGAAAAATATCCTAACTCGGTAAGAGTGATGAATCCTTGAGTTGAGCTTTTTGGCTTAACTTCTCAGTATGAACATGGGTTTTCATGCTGATTGATAGGATCAATTCGTCCTGTCTTCATCACAGAATAAACTTGAGTTGTTCATACCGATGATATGATGATTAATTCAGGTTTTTGGCTTGAGCATTTCTTTGTGGGCTATGGAGCTCTTTTTCCTTTGGAAAGTAGGCCTGGGTGTGTAAAGATGTATCAAATTATCAGGGGACAGACATATACTTTCCTGCAGCCTCTGCAGGGCTCACAGGTTCAAACACAACCTGCCTGAATCATAAGAAATTTAATTGAGTAGATAAAGAGGTCCTCATAATTATAAACTGCAGTAGGTATAACAAGAGCCTAAATACATAGCTGTGCTTTTAATTAGCTGGTGCTTCAAATTAGTAATGTTGGTTTCAGTCAGAAATCAGTGACGTTATAAACTGAAAGCCTCATCACCATGTAGTTCATTACTCATTAGACCTCACTGTGTGAAGCCTTCAATACAACGCCATGCTGAGCAAGAAAGGAAAAAGTTGGAGATTTTTGGTTGCCTTCCAAGAGCAGTGGAGCTCTGTGGAGATTAAATTCATTCTCGCCAGAGATATGAGAATTAACTGTTCTTTGTTGGATGTGTTAAAAAATGCAGCAGGCAGTTTTGCTTGCAACAGATAACACCCGCATGCACACTCAATCTGCTATTCAAATTTGTGTCTGAAATTTGGTAGCTAATGAACTGATGCAAAATGCAGCCAAGAGCCTCCTAACAAATCAAAGCCAGGGCTAAAGCACCGAAAGTGCCCTTACTGCTGATCGTTTGAAAGGTTGTCATGCAAGCTGAAGCACGTTTCCTTTTCTTCTCCTTCTTCTTTCTTTTTCCTTCAGGGTTTTAATTATATCTTTCCCTCGGAGAAGGAAGGTAGTTTGCAAAGCCAAGAGACCAAAGCACTTCAGTTCTCTTCATGGGAGAATTAAATGTGATCTATGGGCCTGTCATTCTTAGCTGTCAGGTGCACAAAATGAACAGATAGCTAGAAAACTGACATCCTGCTCACATTACTCAGAAGGAAAAGACTTTGGTTCTTGTTTGTGTGTAGATACTAATCTGCTATGGAAAGCAAAGAAATTAAGTGTCCTTCTCCTTTGCAACAACCCTGCCCTCACTAAATATTGCTTTAACTTGTTACTCTACCCCCACCCCCATAACACCCAATCTTTCTTACATTTGGACAAATTGATGGGATTGGATTACACACAGCCAATTTATGGTGTTGAGGTACGGTCACAAGCGCCACACTTAACGGACTGAAGATGTTACTGTGCCTGATTGTTTCCATGTCAGTCTCAAACATGGAGACATTGAGACACACAGCAATTGTTTGTGGTTCTGAGTTCAACTTGTGAATGGAAATGAAAGATGATGCTAGAAAATCTAATACCTATGGAGGGCATCTGAGACTACAAATAATAGGCTGGCTTCCAGTATCTGGACTTGATATCTTCCTTGACCAGGCAAGGCCTAGATGTGGGGCCCTGGCTTTGGCTAGGACTCTGAAGGTTTTCTTTGCTTTACTCAGACAGTGATAACATTTGCTGAATATACTCATGAATGGTCCAGTGAGCTTTAATGTATCTGATGTTTGTATTATGAAAGTGTAATGTGCATTTAAACATCCTATAAATGTTGTTGCTGTTTTTTAATGGAGAAATGAGTGTTCTTTATCCAGGAGATAAAGTTATCAAAGTCACTTTGAATTTGACCATTCAAGGATTCCTGTGAAGAAAAGTGGATGATTAAGTGTAGTGGCATTGTACACTCCATGTTTATCAACATCTAGTTAAGCTGCACAGATAGTTTATGTTCTAGGTTCTTTGAGCAAACTAGCCTACCAATGACAGGTATTAAGGTTTCGGATATAGTCAAAGCCTGTCAACTGTAGTTTTATATCAGTAGATCTCTTGTAATTCCTTTAGCTATTATGTTCATTTGCATGTCAATTATCTAATTAAGTCTTAACATGGGACTATTAACATGGGGAAGGAAACCAACATTTATCCAACACCTGCTAGGCATTTTATGTACATTTATGTAATTTAAATTTGCTCAGTGTATATATACTCACTTTGGGTAAGGTTAACATCAAAAGCATGAAAAAAGCCCAGTGAATAAAATAAGATACACCACTACGAGATGTAGATTATGGCTTAATTTGCAGTCTTGCATGATGAAGAAAATAATTGTTTTCTTAGTAAGGAAGCATTCCATTCCATAAAACCGAAAGGCCTGGAATATATCTTAAATATTGTTTAGAAGCTTTTGATCCTCCAATGGGAAAGCCTGAAATGTGATCAGAGTCACAGTTAGTCTTTATAAAACATTTGTTCATTGAGGTCATTAAAGGCTTTTGACACCTCCTTTTTTTCATCCACAGTTAGTCATTTGTTATTCAAGTCAGACCCTTTTTTCTGTGAAGAGTTTCTCAAAAAGGCTTCCATTCACTTCTGAAGAAAACTGTACGAAGACCAACACCACAACAACCAAACACAAAGAAGTGTAGGTGATTTGGCAATTTATTTTTTTGTGGACTTCTGAAAATGCCCTTAAATTCTCCTGTGAGTTCATCAAAACAAGCTCACTTTGGCTGTGGGCTCAGGACAGAAATCCAATTTATCTTCAGCTCCATACTTTGATAATTCCTTTCCCTTAGGACTTTGTGACATCTGTGGATTCTGAGCCCTAGGTAGTTGGCAACACAATGTAACTTTAATTCAGTACCTTTCTGCACTGTGGGCTGACTTTTGGAGAGTATGTAATTGCTTATAATAATCAAAAAAGGACAAGGGAAGAGAATTTTGCTTTACTTGCTTGTCATGAATATCATTTCAAATAAGCAAGTTTTTGTTTTCTTCTTTATTCTGAAGAGCTGGTCAGGATCTTAAACTCAATAGGTGTAATGAAAAGGATTATCTGTTCTCTATGCAGTGTCAACTTGGGCAGCAAGTTGACTTGAATTTTTTTATTATTATTGACAGCAAGGAAAATTTAAATGACTTGCATGATTAATTAATCTTTTTCTCTTTTTGTCTTTTCCTTTTCATATCAGTCACTATGAACAAGACCGTAGTGCACTTAAAAAAAGGGAATGGGAGCGGAGGAATCAAGAAGTCCAGCAAGAAGACGATCTCTTTTCTTCAGGCTTTGATCTTTTTGGGGAGCCATACAAGGTAGCTGAATATGTATGTAATTTTTCTTTCTGGAAAATGGTTGCTTGTTACATTTTGGAACTCACTAATCAACATTTAATTTATGTTTAAAGCACCCAACTCATTTCCAGGGGAATATATTTTACAAGTGAAATTTGTACATACACTGTATTTGAGGCAACTGCAAGTTTCTGACGAGGTCTTCAGAAACAAATTTCATCTTCTTTTGGGAGCACAGTATGATTGAAGAGAGACTTGTCAGACTTCCTGTCTCCAATGAGCCCCTCTCTGCCCAACACTTCCTACAGCAAGGAATGCCCCCTTGACACTTTCTACTGCTGTGATTGTCAGTAGGCAGCTCCTGAAGACTTCATCAGAATGTCAATGGAGATGTCTGTTTCTTTTCCCAATCAGTGTCATCCATTGCAAGGCCACTGTTTTTCTTTTCCATTTTAGGTTGTTAGCAGCTCTTCAGTGGTTTGAGTGCTCTTTGAAAATCATTGTTCTAGAATAAAGGAAAAAAGCCAATCATTTTTCCTGGTGGTTAATAATCATGGGTTAGAAGATTGTCTCAACCAGAGGGGGGTAGTATAGCTAGGTTGAATTTCTAGTGGTATTCTGGCTAGTGTGTAGCTTCAATAATCATCAAACTGCTGTGTCTACAAGTATTGATTTTACAATGACTGCTTCTGAACTTTCTATTTGGGGTAGAGATGAGAGGCGACTGGGAAGAGATTATGACGGAAGAATCTTATTGAATTGCTGGCAGCTGGTTGGTTTTTATTGAAATGCAGTAGCAGTGTAATTTTCTGTAATAAAAATGATGTAAGAAGTACAACAATAGAGAAAATTTTCAAGAGCTGTGATTTTAGAAGAGTACCCTTTAAGGGACAGTGACTTCTGGAAAAGGAAAGTTCTTAAGGAAAACAGCATAGGCCCAAATACTACTTTGGGGTAGAGAGTAAGCTATTTGGATTGGTGACTGGTGAGACCAGGGTCTTGTTACCTTGTTCAAAGCAAGTAAGCAACTCTTGATTGAGACACTGCAGGAACTTTCAAGTTTGGTAAGCCTGATGAAGAAACTTAGGTCACCTAAGCTACTGGTTTTCAATCTGTCAGTAATAGTATGATCCCTAAAAAAGCAGTGTTCCCATATGAACAGGTTAATTTGTATACTACTTTGAAGGTATATATTTAGATATATAATTGGTTTAACAAACATTTATGAAGGTCTACTATGTGCTAGTCACTGCCTTACACCAGTGTACAAAGAGGAATAGCATAGTCTCTGTTTTCAAGGAGTTCCTAGTCGAGTGGCAGAGATCATTTGAACCAGTGATGGCATGCCTGCATGGTAACAGAGAGATAGCAAGGGAAAGATCAGCGAAGACTTTGTATTCAAACTCATTATAAAGAGTTTGAACATAATTTTTTACATGATGAAAAAAATCATTACAAATATTTAAGTCATGGTATGGCCAGGAAAAATGAACAGTTTAGAATGATGATGTTGGGCAGTGTGGACAGTGGGTTGGAGGGAGGGGAAACTAAGGAAAGATAAAGAAGCTATTGTAATTGATAAGGGGAGCTTATGTCAGGAATGATTTAAGGTAGAGTAAGGAAGTTGAAATTATGGAATTGGGTATCTAATTGCATGTGGGGAGTATGGAATAAGAATTAATGGTTCCCAAGTTTTTTATGTGAGAGGGTGGTGGTGTCATGAACAAGTTGTTCAGGAGGAGAACATGGTTGGTGCTTGTAGAGAAAAAACAATTAATTTAGTTTTGAGTGCGTTGGCTTTGAGATGCTAGAGAGATATCAGGAGAGAGCTATCCAGAAGGCTTGGATATATGGGTCTGAAACTCATGGGAGTGGTCAAGGGAGAAGTTTAGGTGTTATTGTCTTATAGGTATCAGTGGAAGCTGTGAGAATGCCTACCATCACTGAAGAGATTATGGAGTAAAAAGGAGGACAAACAATTCTTGGGAGTAGCACCATTTAAGGGGTAAAAGAGGTGGTGAAAGCAGAGGCCAGGAAAGGAAACTCCAAAGGAATGATCAGAGTGGTAGGAAGAGAACTAGGAAAGAAACATTTAATAGAAAACTAGGGAACAAAGGAAGGATTTGCTGTGCCTCAGAGAGGTCAGGAAAGGTAAGAACTTTAAAGTGGCTGTTTGGATTTGGCAGTTAAGGAGTAATTGGTGACCTTATGGAGAGTTGTTTTATTTGTTGATGACAATGGTCATTGTGGGATGCCAAACTGCCAGGGGTTGGAGAATAAATGGGAAGTGGTTAAGTAAAGAAAGCGAGACAGTCAATATAGATATGATCTTACAGAAATGTTTTGCATGGAGGAAAAAAGAAAGAAAGATAAGTTAGAAAGTAAAGGGAGGAATTATATAAAGGGAAGCTTTTTAGAAAAATGAGATAAACATGAACATGTTTAGAGATTGATGGGAAGCAAATAACTTCAATGGTGAATGAGAAGGTGGAAGATACAGGAGAGAAGGGTGAGGCTAAGTTGAGCAAGGTCCCGGAGGAGATTAAAAATAATACAAGATGGAGAGCAGTTGAGGAATCATGAGCTATGGGGTAGAAGGTGGGAACAGAACATTAGAATGAGAACAAAGCAGGAGAGGGGAAGGAAGATTGGGGAAGTGCAAGAAATCAGGGCCTCCATTTTCTGCAGAAAATGGAGGAGAGGTCAAAGCACGGTAAGTGTCTTATCCTTTCTCAAGCTGAAGAAGGAATAAGGAGATAAGTTTTACATGTTATCTTTGGATGGGTTAGAAAAATGAGCTTTACTCAAAAGGTTTATTCTTAAAATCCAATGTCCACACTATCCTCAACACTATAATGAGGTGAAGAACTCTTGATTTATTCTCCCTTCATAATTTTAAGTCACGATGAATTGATGGTCTTGTACCTTTAAGGTAAATGCCATCTTTTCACAAGGCCTGTTATATAGATCCATTTTTTAAATGTTAGCAGTGTCTTTTTGAGTAGGCAGTTGAAAAAAATCTGTTATCAACATTTTCAGAAGTTTTGAAAGCCATCTGTCTTGATATTACAAGGGTACATCAAGTAGAGACATAGATGGGAACATTTAGTATAGTGTGGGGCAGGGCCTATTGTGTGATTAGTAGCTTGTTACCTTTGTGCCTCCTGATGGGGAAAAACCTTGTTCTTTTTTTTTTTTCTGAGATGGAGTCTCGCTCTATCGCCCAGTCTAGAGTGCAGTGTGACTTACTGCAGCCTCTGCCTCCCATGTTCAAGTGATTCTCCTGCCTCAGCCTCCCAAGTAGCTGGAATTACAGGTGTGCACCACGATGTCCGACTAATTTTTGTATTCTTAGTAGAGATGGGGTTTCACCATGTTGGCAAGGCTGGTCTCAAACTCCTGGCCTCATGTGATTGCCCACCTTGACCTCCCAAAGTGCTGGGATTACAGGCGTGAGCCACTGCGCCCGGCCAAAACCTTTGTTCTTAAGTCAAAACTGTGAAGGAAAAGAATAATGCTAGTGATTGGTGACCTAATAATTATTTTTCTTTCACCCTTGCTTTGATGATTGGTTGTTATCTTGAGCTGCATCCACATTCAGGGTTCCCTGGGAGAACACTGAGGAGTAACAGAGTAGTAGAACTGATGTTGCACCTCCATAAGGCTCCCCAGACCAAGACTGGGCTGGATATCCTTGGAGTATCTGGACATGCCAGTGGTCATGGGAGTCCTAGAGCTGGCCCATGGTCCACTGGTAGAAACGAGGACATACCACAGCTCTTCCCTAAGGTAGCAGTGGGAGTGGTTATCAAATTTAGAATAAACATTCCTGATGGTGGGTCAAGACTTTCAGGAAAGTTCTTGCTACCCTGAAGCCTAAAACAAGGTCCAGTCATCCGTCCAATAGCGCCAGTGGTTCATAAATTAGCCAACATGAACACTGATCTCTAGGACCTATTATCCTTTCTTGGCAGAAAGGTAAATGGTGATCTCTCATGTTCCTGGCTAATTTCTTTCCCTTCTTTTCTTTGCCTCTACCACTGCCAGAATGGAGAGAATGTTGACCACCCCTAGATTTGGTTGGTAGTAGGGAACTTCTCTCTTGGGCTGCTTTTGTAGCATATGATTTTCAAATTGGAGTTTGTGTTATGCTTTTGAGAAGGATGTCTTCAAATGTGCCTGAAAAATATGAAGCCATTTGACTTGTCTAGGTTAGTGCACTAAGTTTGGTAAGGAACTGGCATGTAACAAGTGCATGCCAGCTTACTGTCTGCTAGGCACTGTGCTAGAGTTTTATGTGTATGCTCATTTAGTCCTTATAACAATGTGTGTGTTCATTTAGTCCTTATAACAACTGGGGTATGCAACTTTCCCATGTTTTCCATGAGGAATTTTAACTCAGAGAAGCGAGATGGCTTCTTTGCATTTTCATATCCTTATACGTGGCGAATTTAGACCTTGCATCCAGTTCTGTATGATTCCGTATCTGTAACAGGAAGTTATTTATCCTCTGACAGGATGTCAGAATACTTGATAAGCTTACCTGCTGGGTGATGGTGGAGAAGAAACTCCCTTTCTCTGATCCATAGGTTTTCTTTTTCCTTTCTGGATTGAATCATAGTAATTAATAAGAATAGTAATATTTTATGGCTCTTCATAGCCCAATGAGAATGAGGAAACTGAGGTGCAGAGAGGATTATTAAATGGCTTACCCAAGGTCATTTGTGTTGGGGCACATAGAGGTAGAGGCCAGATGGAGGCCAGAGCTACTCTGCTGACTCACATGGTTGTTTTAAGGATCACATGAAATAACCTGGGAAACCTTGCTTTGAAATCTGTAAAGTGCTACACAAATTCAGGTATTATCGTTATTATAATTAGAGTAAAGAAGGAAATAGAAACTTAGAGCTTAGAGAGATTAACTGCAAAAATACTAGAATTAGAAAAAGACAAATTACTAAATCACATGCTAGCTACAATAAAATAAAAGAAAAAAATGAGCTTCAAAACTTGAATTATTTTGCTACTTGTATTAAAAAGAAATACTATGGTACAATAGCTTCCTAGCACATTAGTCTTGCATGCAATGAAATTATACTACTGATTTGTAGATAGCATTAGAAACAAACTGAGGGAAGTTTGCATTTCCTGAAGTAATGAGAGGCAAAAAAGCTTAAATGAGGGAATGCTGTTAGTCATGAGCCACAAACCAGACATGTAATTTATGCCTGAAAATACTTGGAAAATGCATTTCCTGATGATAGAGAAATTGTGATTACTTAGAAAATAATGGCTGCAGAGGTTACCTTTAAAGAATCAACCAATTATCTAGACCGGGAAGTAAAGAATTAGCCAAATTGAAAGAAGCATATAATTGATTGAAATGGCTGAATTTCATTTTTGTCATGTTTATAATGTTCAATCAAGATTACCAAGAATATTTTGCTCCTTAATAGGATTACTAAGACTCTGGAGGGTGAAAAAGAACATTTAGTATGAATCAGAAGTTGCTATGGTGTATAATGAGAGTACATTGTGTAGGTGTGTATAAATGTATTTCAGGCCCCATTGGGTTTTCTATCCAGTGGTTCTCATATCTCCATCTTGAGAAATTTAAAAACTGATTGACAGTTACCCACCTCCAGTGGTGGGAAGGTAGAGTGCTTACTCTGGCGACCTGGACTGGACTACTAATTATGTGCTGATTGTTGAATGGTGAACTTCTTGAGGCTCTGTGTCCATGTGTCCTCTGTGCGTAACCCTGCCTCAGGAGGGTCTCAAATTTACCAGTGTCTGTCTTAAGAACTACTACAATAATTCCTACTTGTAGCCACAGAACATCTGTTATGCAAACCATATGGATCTTCCTTCAATCAGCAACTCAGAAAGCATCACCAGTGAACTCAACCTTGAACTGTGTGCTATACATTTCCTGTCACACGCCCTTCTGAGACAATTGCTCTATGAGGAAACTAGTCTAAGGGAGATGACATCCCTCTATTTCTCCAGGTTATCACAGCTTCACTCCTGTGTCATTACTGTGCAAGAAAGCTGCACGCCTGGATTGTATTAGCCTAGACCTCTAAGTCCACATGCAGACATGCTTTCACTGAGTTAGTCATCATAAGAAAAAGCCACATGAAGACATATTTGCATCATTTTGGAAAATGAGGCCCCAAAAAGTGTTACATTGCTCAAGTGTTCTTGTAAAAATATCAGTGAGAGGAATTCCTTTTCACATTTTATTATCAGACAACCATTTGTCTCATTTAATGAATTAGGATATGCTTCTTTCGATGAAAGATAATTCTATAACCTACGAGCTTTTCCTTTTTGCCTTAGCTACCAGGAAACTCAAAGTTCAATTTAATGTTCAATCATAGTAACCAAGTTAGCCTGATTTTTGCCTTCTATTATGTACCTTTGACTTCAGCCATTGCAAATTCTTTATTTTGATATAGACAGGGTATGAATTTTAATTTATCCTGTTCAATTCTGTAAAAATTTATTGAGTATTTGATTAGCACAGGACATGGTGCTACATCTTGGGTATATAAAAATAAGTGAAATGTAGTCTCTGACCTTTAAGAACTCATGGTTTTATTCAAGAAAAGATATCAAAAGTGTAGTATACACTATGTAGTAGAAGGTTGATTTTCTGGACTTATTGAGAGAAATTTCAATTTTCCTCTAATTTTGTTCACATAGACACAGTGTTAGACATTGGCCAGTTTAGAAATTCTTTTAATTTCAAGTATATTTTTAAAACCTAGATATGGAAAAATATATCTAAGCTTGCTTCAGAAACCCAGATCATTATAAGTAAATGTCAATGAAGAGACATTACAAAGTAGGCAAGGTTCTCCCTACTGAGGACAAGATGAACCTCTTTTATTTACTCCTGAAACAAGAACAGGAATTTGACTAGCTTGCTTGTAAGCAAATGAGCTTTCACATTCTTGAGTCCTGATTATGTTTCCCTAAGGAGACTACAATGACTTCTCAGGGCATGGAGGTATTACAGTGGTCTCTATGACACCTAGGGAGAAAGTTCTGATTTTGCAGAGCTCTGTTTCTGTGAAAGCCAGATAATGAAATGAAGGCATTCCAATGGGAAGTGAAATGGTGTTGTTTTCCCTTGTTGAGTCAGATCATTGAATATGGCCAGATATCACTGTTCATGAGGCAAACATCTGACCCAAGAGGTAATCTGTTTGACAGGCCAAAACAACCTACAAATGTTTAAAGCTTGCATCAGATTCTTGTTGGACCCTCAGCACAATGAAATTTCTTTGTTTTAAATTTAGAGATTGAACAGGGAGCCTGGTTTTGGCTACTGTCCATGTGGTTCATTGTGCAACTCAGTTGAAGGAGACCACTATATACAAAGAGTTTATTCTTGTCTGGGCTAAAAAGTAATTCCTGCCATTAAAAATGACAAACCTAGAGACTTTTAGGAAATAAAAGTGACTTCTACCCATCTATAACTTTTAAATATATCTTTCAGATGTACTTTTGAAAACAGAGTGATTATTCAGCTGAGGATTATACAGAATGTTAATTGTTTAATCACTACTTCAGTACTAAGGTTGTGTATGATGCAATATATGATTGGAGGATAAGCAAACTAAAATTGACATATAGTTATTTGACTTCTAAAAATATCTGTCCCTGACAGAGCTCCCTTAGCATATGTTTAGCATACTTTTCCTTAATCTTTGAAATTTATATTTCTCCTATTGCCCTCATTTCTTTGGAAGTGTCTCATATGGTTTCACACACACATGGTATGAGTTAAATACTTTTTACGGTATATGGAGATGGTGCTGATAATGAGGCCAAGGTTACTGGTTTGATTCTCTCTCTGTTCCTTCTTGGTATCGTTTGCTGGTTCCTCATCTTCTCTCAGTCTCTTAAAGGTTGATGCTTCCCAGGGTTCTCTGCCAATCCGTATCTTCTCATTCTATGTTTTCTTTCCCCAGACGACTTCACCCATTTCTAGCACTTCGCCCTCTATCCATCTGCATATCCTCCCATCTTTACATACAAAGGAAAACACACAGCCAAACAACAAGTTTAGACTGAGATGCTAGCCCTGGATAGGTATACTCCCTATGTACACTAGGAGACTGGGCTGTGTTAATGGCATGTGAAAAATCTTAGATGTTAAACAACTATCTTCAGCAGAGTGTACCAATGGTTAGATGGTCACTCCCTCCTGTGCACTGAAAATGTGCCCATGGCTTCTGGGACTTGAAGGCCACATAGGGTGGTATTTTTCCCATCCAGTGGCCCAGTTGCCAGATGGCTCCTTGAATACTGGTAGCCTTCTATCATTGCAACATCTTGGGCCAGGATAGTGCAGCCTAGGTACAAAAAGGTCCTTTGGCTTTCTGAATTCAGCAGCTTGTTTTGATAACCTCTTTGGCATATAAAGAGAATAAAGAAAGCCACTTTTGGGGGTGAACAACTGAGCTTTCATCAAAGTCATTTCCAAGTATACAGCTACCCACCATTTTTTAGTCATGATAACTTTGCTTTCTGTATTACAAAAACCCATGCAGGAGCATAATTATTTTAAAAACAATCACAGCCATTTTAATAGAACAAATACATCCTACAGGGGGTGGTGTAGCTGGTATACTGATTGTCCATAAAATGATTTGGTTGCCTCTCTAACTGCTATACATTAGGCTAACATCACTTTGAAAAGATAACTTTGTTTTGGTTTACTTAAACAACAGTTTAAATACTTGAATAAATTTTCCTTAATCATTGAAAAGACACAGAAGGGCTTGAGTCACTGTTGATGAACAATTGCATCATTTCAAAGTAAATGAGTATGAATCATCAATATGTAAACACAGTCATTCCAGAATATACAGGCAAACACTAGTAATTCATACAGTTCTTTGATTAGAAGGAATCAGATTCATTTTAGTCATGAGTTAGCTCAATTAGATGCTGTTTAATTCCATTCCTTTCCTAAACTTATTATAGTCATGGTAGCACAATGTAACTGATTTTCTTATCCAATAGCCTAAGCCTTTTTCATGGTATAATGTGGTGCGAAGGCTGATATGTCAAAAATTTATATAGGTAGAAAATTCCATTATAACTCCAATGATTGGTAAGCAGAAGTTGTTAATCACAATGTAGAATGTAGCAATTCAGCTCATCTGTCACAGAATAAGTTATTTTTCTAATAAAATTAATAAATGATGTAATTTAAAAGTTTTTCTCAATGAACATGTTTAAGGACTGGCTAGGGAGTATAAAAATGTTAATCATACCCGCTCATTCCAGAAGCTTTTTCAATAGTGTTCTTGATTTTTTTTCTTACATAGCACATGAAAAGCATGAAATTATATGGCAGCAAGACATATTTAAAGAACCCCGTATGATAGTCTACTTAGGGCATCTGTTTGAAACATTAACATTAGGAAACACAAACCTATTCATTCTCTCTCCTCCCACCCCCATCTTTTTGTTATTTTAGACAAACAAAGGTGATGCACTTGCCAACCGAGTCCAGAACACGCTTGGAAACTATGATGAAATGAAGGATTTGCTAACTAACCATTCTAATCAGAATCACCTAGTGGGAATTCCAAAGAATTCTGTGCCCCAGAATCCCAACAACAAAAATGAACCAAGCTTTTTTCCAGAACAAAAGAACAGAATAATTCCACCTCACCAGGATAATACCCATTCTTCAGCACCAATGCCTCCACCTTCTGTTGTGATACTGAATTCAACTCTAATACACAGCAACAGAAAATCAAAACCTGAGTGGTCACGTGATAGTCATAACCCTAGCACTGTACTGGCAAGCCAGGCCAGTGGTCAGCCAAACAAGATGCAGACTTTGACACAGGACCAGTCTCAAGCCAAACTGGAAGACTTCTTTGTCTACCCAGCTGAACAGCCCCAGATTGGAGAAGTTGAAGAGTCAAACCCATCTGCAAAGGAAGACAGTAACCCTAATTCTAGTGGAGAAGATGCTTTCAAAGAAATCTTTCAATCCAATTCACCAGAAGAATCTGAATTCGCCGTGCAAGCGCCTGGGTCTCCCCTAGTGGCTTCCTCTTTATTAGCTCCTAGCAGTGGCCTTTCAGTTCAAAACTTCCCACCAGGGCTTTACTGCAAAACAAGCATGGGGCAGCAAAAGCCAACTGCATACGTCAGACCCATGGATGGCCAGGACCAGGCACCGGACATCTCACCAACACTGAAACCTTCAATTGAATTTGAGAACAGCTTTGGGAATCTGTCATTTGGAACACTCTTGGATGGAAAACCCAGTGCAGCCAGTTCAAAGACTAAACTGCCAAAGTTCACCATCCTCCAAACAAGTGAAGTAAGTAATTTTTAAAGTTTTGTTTGGTTTCACTTTTTTTTAGTTCTCTGCTCTAACCTCTATAATCCAGTATTCACAAGCAGCTCTCATTTACCTTAATGAGCTGTATAGGATACTCTTCAAGTTCAGGGTCTGAATTTTGATCTTCTGTCACTTGTGACATAACTGATTAACATGCTGCAAATAGAGTTAAATCTCCGTAATTTGGAATGACAGAAGACAAGGTCGGTCTGACTGAAAGAATGACAAGTTGGAGTTATAAAATAGTTTCATAAAATACAGTTGTGGTAATACTATGTATAAATTAATAACATTTGAGATTATAATTGGTCATAAGTAGTATGAGGTTCATGAGAAAATTGCGAGTCACTATATGCCTTCACTACTCAGTAGCATATTCTAAACCTAAAATACAGAAGTTCCTTAAAGTAGAAGAATGTAGAACTGTGGTTTGCTGGAACCTGAAGTAGAAGGCGTTCTTTAAGAATTTTAGTTTCTTGAGTGATTACAGAGCTATTCCTTGGCAAGATCTTAATGTTATCTCCCGTATCCATCAATCTTCCCTTCTGCATCTCCTTCCTCCACAGGTATCTACATAGCCCTTTTATTCTACCTTCATCCTTTCTGTCAAAGCAAAAAGCATTACGAGCAACCAAAAGCCCACTGGTTTAGAATGAGTAAATATCCTACCCATCTCAGGAATCATTGCCTTGTAAAAGAGAAGTCCAGAGGCACCAAAGCCTCTTCTAAGGAATGAATCGCTAATGATTGGATTCCAGGCCTTGTGGCCCCTGGGTGGGGGTCATGCATGGTGCTGCCTCTCAGACACTACCATGTAAGCGGCTGTCTACTGCACCTCAAGCGTTTGATTGGAAGAAGCCACTGCCTTTAGATTGGATTCCTGTCACTGGTGACTAAAGGCTTGAAATAACACAGAGGAAGAAAGTAGGGTTAAATTCTTACTCAATAGGAGTGACAGGCAGTCTGTCTGAATGGTTGTAGATTCCAAGTTAGTGGTATCTGAGTTAGAGAAGTGTGACCCTGTAAGCACCCTGGCTCTCCTTCCTTTATTTATCCTCAGCAGATGCGGTGATTTCAGAGGACGATGGGAACATAAAGGGAGGGAGGCCTGGGGCTGTTGACTATATTTTCTGAAGGTATGTTTTTAATATTGTTTCATTTCTGAGGCAGTTTTGCTTTTTGTATCATCATTCATCAAGTCTTGTCAAGCTTCCTCTTAAGTATCTCTCTAGTCTGTCATCTCTACCCCCACTGCCTTTGAACCACCTGTGAGCCTTCAGTGGACTGCTGTGAGAGCCCCTCTTGACTGGTCTCCTTCCCTCTAGTCTCACCTGTCTTCCATACCATCCATGCAGGCTCATCTAACAGGCAGATCTGACCATGTCACTCCCTGCTTTTGATTATTCAGTACCTTCTCATCACTTCCAGGGAAAAGTCCAAATTTCTTAGTCACACATACAAGGCTCTTCACCCTTTAGTTTCATACTCCTTTTTTGGCTACATATTTCACTACTTCTTCATGTGCAGTTGAAATCCCAGCCATATGGGACTACCTGTGGTTCCCTGTCATGTCATGCTTTATCACGCTTCCTTGCTTTTTGGCTTGCTGTCCCCTCAGCCTAGAATGTCTTTCCCCACCCTCCCTTGTCTTCCTGGTGAAGTCCTGTTTCTCCTTCAGGTCTGGTCAGTTGTCACCTTCTCTGTGAAAGCTTCCCTGATCCCCTCAGCTTAATTAAAAACCCCTTTGTCTTGGCTCCTCTAGCGCCTTCTATATGCCCTGATTGGCACCGACTCCATTGTATTGTAGTGATTTAGTTATGTTTCTATCTCCTCTACCAGACTGTGAGCTCACTAAGAGCAAGGAATACCTCATTCTCTCTGTATCCCAAGCGCCTAGCAAATACTTAGCACATAGTAGATACTCAATAAATGTTTGTTGAATGAATGAATTTCAAAAATGGTTACTTGATTACATTTTCTAAGCCACAATGTTAATCAAATAACATGCACAAATGTGAACAATTGCTAGGAAATCCATCATGAGTTATATCTTTTTCAGTTGTATTCTGTCTGCCTGTTTCTTACTCTGCTCTGCTCCTGTTCTGTCATTGAGAAATCCTAGCCATAATTTCTACTGAATGACTTAATACAGGCTTTAATACTTAAAAACCAAAAAAGAGATCTGCTTTGAAAAAGTACAAGTATAATGGGAGGTGGGGATATCATTCTTGTTTCTTCTTTTGCCCTGGTATCTGCTGCTGTTCCCTCCTTACACAGCCAGAACTGATCTGCAAATAGCACTGCCCCATAAAGCAGTCTGTCAGCCTGTTTCCATACCTCATTAGTAGAGTGACAAATCACAGACCCAGCGAAATCCACTCTGTTGTAATTCTCTCTCTTATACATTCACAAAATGGCTGACCCAGATTCAGAAATGACTTCATGCTTTCACTCAGTGCTCTGGCACACCAACGAGAGGTACATTTTCAAAAACAGTCTGAGCTGTCATCAGCTCTGGAGATGATTATCCCAGGAGCAGCCTATGTGCATGCAGCCTTTGGTGATGGTACAAACAGACCTTGCTAGAGCTCTGTATGAAAAATGGGCCAGGTGCAATAAAGTCATGATAGGAGATCAGTGAAGAAAGTACTTATTTTAAAATATGGGTTTCAAGGAAGGATTTGACAGAAGAGTAGAGAGAAGCTTAAAGCCCTAAAGTCAGGGGCATATACAGAACCCAAGGGTAATGTGAAAACCAAAAATAGGAGGAAAGGGAAAGAGAGGTTACACGGCCCAACAAGAGAGCTTAGAAGGGTGCAGATTAAAATGCGGGCATAGATATAGACAGGGAGGAGCATTATGGAGCTTTGAACCTAATGGAATTTATGTGGCTAAAACTCTGACCAAGTCTGAAAATTCACCCTATTAAATCTTGATGCACTTTTCAAAAGCACTTAGCATTAGAATTCAGCCCCAGTTCCTGGCGCCAAGAAGTTTCAGGCACTGGGTTCTGGGTCCCTAGTCAGTGTAGCCGTCTTTAATGAGTGGTAGCATTACTCTGAGTTATTACCAAAAAGGCTTATCCGTGGAGCAATCACAGTATTTCTTTGAGTATTCTCAACTTTTTCCCTGGCTTTAGTGACAGGAGGTTGATGAGTGTTAGTGAAGTGCATTTGTGGGGAGGGTGAAGCAGGATGGGTTGAATGGCCAGAAAACAGACAACATTCTAAGCTATACAAATAAGCAGATAACATTATATTTATGAATTGAGAGATCACAAACTATTATTGAAATGTGATGTGCAAGTGTGTGTGCCCATGTTTGTTTATGTGTCCACATGTTGAGTATATAGTGGGGAAATTTTTATTTTTTATCCTTGAAACATTTCCATGCTTCTTAGAATTTCTGTATCAACAATAAGGATATTAGAAGTATAACCAACTTTATTGCAAAAGGTCAGCTTTTCAATTGAGGCATGTCATTTTAACAAATAATTTGTTTAAAAACTTTATGTTGGCCGGGTGCAGTGGCTCACGCCTGTAATCCCAGCACTTTGGGAGGTTGAGATGGGCGGATCATGAAGTCAAGAGATCTAGACCATCCTGGCCAACATGGTGAAACCCCGTCTCTACCAAAAATACAAAAAAATAGCTGGCCATGGTGGCAAACACCTGTAGTCCCAGCTACTCGGGAGGCTGAGGCAGGAGAATAGCTTGAACCTGGGAGGCAGAGGTTGCAGTGAGCCGAGGTTGCACCACTGCACTCCAGCCTGGTGACAAAGCTAGACTCTGTCTCAAAAATAAATAAATAAATAAATAAATAACAAAACTTCAGGTCATAGAGTTTATTAACGTTCCTGGCAACAACAACAACAAAATGCTGATGTGTTCTGCAGTTGGGGTTAGAAGAATTTTCTCGGAACTGCATCTGAAAACAGTAAAAGGCCTATTTATATCAAGTGGAAACTGAGGGTTGCTTGCAGATGGTGCTTTATTAGGAAATGAATTTGTTAATAAACGTAGCTTTATACATGATTTCTTTACAGAAATTTTTGTTTATTTTTACCTTAGGATAAAAATCTGCTGGTGTAGACAGCTCTGCATTTTGGTGCAATTTGTTATTAGTATAGCTTGCCAAGTGAATAATCACATGCACATGAAAGGATTGATATCACATATTAAATGTCTCCATCCTAAGTCAGTAAGCTTTTGAAAGTACAAAACTAACGTGTAGAGTGTCATATCCCTAAAGGGTCATTTGCTTTACATGCTGCTCTTGGCTGTGATCTAAGGCTATCTGAGGCTCCAATTGCCACAAAACTAGTGGCCTTAGAAAACTTTAATAGAAATGGTGTGGGATTTGTCTGTAGCTTATTTTAGTGGTTAGCTTTGTCAACCAGCTGAAAAATTATTGCTCACATTTGTGACTGTGCCTGTTTTGTTTCACACCCTATGCAGTGAACACTGTGAGTATAATTACCTTTATTTATTGTGAGTTAGATAGTAAACTCAGGTCCCTTGTGTGAGAACTGCAGAGAATGCTAGGATATTACCATTGATGTTCTAGATATGTCCATGCAGCTACACAGAAATGAGACAGCTGCTTCAATGAATGGAAGGCCATCCAGTTGCTGTTTACAACTCATGCTAAGAATTTTTCACTTGACGTATTAGTCTGTTTTCATGCTGCTGATAAAGACGTACCTGAGTCTGGGCATTTACAAAAGAAAGATATTTAATGGACTTACAGTTCCACGTGGCTGGGGAGGCCTCACAATCATGGTGGAAGGTGAGAGGCATATCTCACATTATGGCAGACAAGAGAGGAGAGCTTGTGCAGGGAAACTCCCCCTTATAATAACCATCAGACTTTGTGATACTTACTAACTGTCATGAGAACATCACAGCAAAGACCTTCTCCCATGATTCAATTACTTCCTATTGGGTTCCTCCCACAAAGCATGGGAATTATGGGAGTTACAATTCAAGATAAGATTTGGGTGGGGACACAGCCAAACCATATTAATCCGCCCCCAGCCCCTCCCAAATCTCATGTCCTCACATTTCAAATCCAATCATGCCTTCCCAACAGTACCCCAAAGTCTTAACTCATTTCAGCATTAACTCAAAAGTCCACAGTCTAAAGTCTAATCTGAATCAATGCAAGTCCCTTCCGCTTATGAGTTCATAAATTCAAAAGCAAGTTAGTTACTTTCTGGATACAATGGAGGTACAGGCATTGGGTAAATACAGCTATTCCAAATGGGAGAAATTGGCCAAAACAAAGGGGCTACAGGCCCCATGCAAGTCCAGAATCCAGCAGGGCCGTCAAACCTTAAAGCTCCAAAATGATCTCCTTTGACTCCATGTCTCACATCCAGGTCATGCTGATGCAAGAGGTGGGTTCCCATGGTCTTGGACAGCTCTGCCCCTGTGGCTTTGCAGGGCGTAGCCCCCCTCCTGGCTGCTTTCATGGGCTGGCATTGAGTGTCTGTGGCTTTTCCAGGTGCATGGTGCAAGCTGTTGATGGATCTACCATTCTGGGGTCTGGAGGTTGGTGGCCTTCTTCTCACAGCTCCACTAGGTGGTGCCCCAACAGGGACTCTGTGGCAGCTCTGACCCCACATTTCCCTTTCACATTGTCCTAGCAGAGGTTCTCCATGGGGGCCCTGCCTCTGCAGTGAACTTCTGCCTGGGTATCCAGGCATTTCCATACATCCTCTGAAATCTAGGTGGAGGTTCCCAAACGTCAGTTCTTGACTTCTCTGCACCTGCAGGCTCAACACCATGTGGAAGCTGCCAAGATGTTGGGTTCCATTCTCTGAAATCACAGCCCAAGCCTAGCCCCTTTTAGCCATGGCTGGAGCAACTAGAATGCAGGGTACCAAGTCCCTAGGCTGCACAGAGCAGAGGGCCCTGGACCTGGCCTATGAAACCATCATTTCCTCCTAGGCCTCCTGGCCTGTGATGGGAGAGGCTGCTGTGAAGACCTCTGACATGCCCTGGAGACATTTTCCCTATTGTCTTGAGGGTTAACATTTGGCTCCTTGTTACTTATGCAAATTTCTGCAGCCGGCTTGAATTTCTCCTCAGAATATGTGATTTTCTTTTCTATTGCATTGTCAAGCTGCAAATTTTCCAAACTTTTATGCTGTGTTTCCCTTTTGAAATGGAATGCCTTTAACAACACCCAAGCCCCCTCTTGAATGCTTTGCTGCATAGAAATTTCTTCTGCCAGGTACCCTAAATCATCTCTCTTAAGTTCAAAGTTCCACAAGTCTCTAGGGCTGGGGCAAAATGCCACCAGTCTCTTTGCTAAAACATAACAAGAGTCACCTTTGCTCCAGTCCCCAACAAGTAACTCATCTCCATCTGAGACCACCTCACCCTGGATTTCATTGTCCATATCATTATCAGCATTTTGGTCAAAGACACTCAACAAGTCTCTAGGAAGTTCCAAACTTTCCTGCATTTTCCTGTCTTATTCTGAGCCCTCCAAACTGTTCCAATCTCTGCCTGTTACCCAGTTCCAAAGTTGCTTCCACATTTTCATTTATCTTTTCAGCAGCACCCCACTCCTGGTACCAATTTCCTGTATTAGTCCATTTTCATGCTGCCGATAAAGACATATCTGAGACTGGGCAGTTTACAAAAGAAAGATTTAACGGACTTACAGTTCCATGTGGCTGGGGAGGCCTCACAATTGTAGCAGTAAGTTAAAGACATGTTTCTCATGGCAACAGACAAGAGAAGGGAGCTTGTGCAGGGAAACTCCCCCTTATAATAACCATCAGATCTCGTGAGACTTACTGACTATCACGAGAACAGCACAGGAAAGACCTGCCCCCATGATTCAATTACATCCCACCAGATTCCTCCCATGAAGCATGGGAATTGTGGGAGTTACAATTCAAGGTGAGATTTGGGTGGGGACACAGCCAAACCATATCACTTGAGGTATATCACCAGTTTATTTTTTTGTGCATTCTTATGAAAATACAATAGTACTGAGTCCAAGGCTATATCTGGGCTATTTCCAAACCCATCAAAATGAAGGGATAACTTTATACTTTTAGGGTACCAGAAAAGACTCTTGAACTTAGTATTTGTCTTATAGCTGTGGTGGAATCTAGAAAGCTTTATAGTTTCTTCTCTGCTAGTCCATCCCCTGGTAGTTGCATTTTGTTTATGCTTTTTTACTAACTCTTCCAACTCACTGGTCTCATTGGTATTCAAATTCATTTTCTTATCATATTCCTCCTAACTTTCTCTTCATATTCCCCCTAACTTTAGTGTCTCCCTAAGCTAAATGAAGTTGTCTCCAACTGAACATGTGTAGTTGATAGTAATACAAATAGAATACCTGGCTTTGCATTCTTTGTGATGGGAAGGTTGGAGATGCTAAAAGAGAAGTGATTAGGAAAGGTGTCCTGAGGAGGGGAGACTGAGACCATTCTCACAATAGCAGGACTGATTTGTCAGTCAGGGACACATAGAGGTAACCAGGGAGGGTTGCACAGAGAATGAATGGGAAGTTTGTTTTGAACTTGGCCTTTAATATTGGGTGGTATTAGAGTAGTTCAAGAGGAATCTGGAGAGCAGTTCATATGTGTGCGTATTAGTCATATTAGTGATGGATAGAGATAATAGCATATACAGAAAGGGGAAGTGAGTAAAATGTGAAGTATATTCTAAGGATAAGCCAGTTCATCTGCAGCTGCGGGTATGTGGGACCAAAGTGAGAGAGCTCAAAAGCCAGACTGTCACTTATCTTGAATTTGTAGGCAATGTGGCAACCAGAGTGTGATGCTGAACTTGACACGTTACTTTCCCTGTCATCCTAGGAGACCTAGGAATTCTCTCAAGACCATTGCCATCATCAATTCAAGCAGTAATTTCTGAGCTTTCCCAGGTTTGTTCTCTACTTCCCTACAAGAAAGGACATCTCAATTCTTCTCTTGTAACCATCCGTTCTTTCTCAGTGTGCTTACCCAAGGATTTTTCTAAAGTAATGCCGAACTGGCTATTTTATACCATACTTTTCTTCCCTTGGAGTCCTTGTCCTCCGTTCACCCCCTTTCTCTTCCATTTTTTTCACTGGCATTAGTCAAACTCAGAGATAGATCTCAAGGATGGCTTCTTAAAGAGTATGCAAATACTTGGGATTTTTTTTCTTTCTTTTTCCTCAAGTCCTCTTCTTTCTCCTATGTATTTTTTTTCTTTTCTAAGGCTGTATGCAAGTGGTTCTAGCCATCAGCATCCTAAAACAATGTCAGTGATTTCAACATGCCATTGTGTAGGTAGATCAGAGTATTTGGTTTCAGTGCATCTTTCTTGGTGCACTTTGCTTTTAAAGCCTTTGCCATTGTTTAACACTTTTTTTGGTTGGAAAGAAACAAAAAGATTGATTTATTCTTACTCTGTTTTAACAAAATTTAATTCTTATGTTATACACATTTCTGTCATCATTATTAATAATGATGCAATTTAAAACAGCACTATTTGATAATTTTAGTGATTCTTCATGAGGCAGTTGAAAATAAATCTCTACTTTGGAAAGTGTGAAATATTGCAAAGCATAGTTTTAATGAGGTATACTGAGATGTGGGTTTCTCTTCTGGCCTGAACTCTGTTTGTAAAATTAAGAGAGTTATTTTGCCTTTCTAGGGCTTTTGTCACATGAGGAGATTAGACTAACTCATTGGTGGGGTTGCTTACAGCTCTAAATCTTCTCTTTGTAGTTAAGCCCAAACCTATCTTGTTTGTATAGTAATTTCAGCCATTATCTCCCCCACTCATAACCCTCTAGGAGTATCCACAGTAGAACAGCATGAAGGGATCTGAGCCCTGCCTGCACACATTCAGAACAGTTTCTGACTTTGTAAGACTAAGTAAATATGGGCAGACTCAAATTGGATCTTTTTAGGGATTGACTACCAATTCAGCTGGGTTATTCTTATATTTCACCTTTTTTTTTTAAGGTAACAGCTATATGCTGCATTTTACCAGAAAGTACCAAACTGTAGACTCAGCACATAGCCTCCTAATCCTTTTGTCACCACCCACTAAAATAATGAAAGATAGAGAACTCCTATTTTCACATTACTTCTAGGAAAATATTTTGACAGATTCAGTATGCAGTAAAATGGTAAGCTTTTGTTAAGTGTGTTCCAAATCATCTTGTTATCACTGGATATATCGATTAGTTCAGTACTTTCTGAGCCAGTCATAAAAAAAGACTTCTCTCGTTCTGCATGAAAGAATAAGAGAAATTGAAAGGTAGATAACCATATTGATTCAACCCAAATAGTAAATGCAAGGGGCTTTAGACATAAGTCATAAATCTCTTTATGGGAGTTGTAAGTCTGTTTGGTATTTTCTATTTGACATGAAAGAAAATAATCTCTAATTAACCATCATTTTAAAGTGAACTATGCTTTGATTTGAGTTTATAATACAGGTGCCAATAACATAAACCTGTTACCTTTATACTTTGTAGTTTACAAATGCCTTCATATGTCTTATCTTGATCCAGTTCTAACGGGGTCTGGAATTATCATAATTTTCTTTTCTGCAGAAACTTAGTCTCAGAGAGGCTAAGCGTCACTTGCCTAAAGGCACACAGCCAGCAAATGGCTATGGCAGGACCCGGACCCAGGCTTTTAGTGATACTTCCACGTGGCATTTGGTGTATGGTGTGCTACTGTATATGTATGGGTTAATTTTCTAAAAGTAGCTCCTCTACTGGCACGTAAAGGGCAAGAGAATAATGAGCTGAATCCAGCTTAAGTTAAAATTCCCTTCTTAGGTTCATATTTCAAAAGTCTGGGACCAAACACACCAAAAAGAGCAATTTTTCTTGTGGTATTACAGGTTATAGTCATGTGTTTTTCATTTACAAATATGGTGAGAAGTAGTGTTTTTGCAATATTCCTAAATGAGTAACATATGACACAACTTGTTAGAGGACTTTTTCTTGGTTCATAAAGTTTCTGAGTTTTTGTGTCTTTAGTGGGATGACTTTATCAGAAATCCTCAGACAACACAGCTAAAATCTAAATTTCTGTGGTTGAAACACAGCCACCCTCAAGAGAAACCTTAGATGTAAATGAGAGGTCAGTAAAAAGTGGGTATGAAACTAATTGCTATAGAGGGAGTAAGACTTCTCTCAATTGTTTGAGCCCCTGAAAAATAGATTAATTTAAAAAAAACTGTCTAGGATCATCAAATTGCAAAAGTAGTTAGCAAGGAACAGACAGAATTTGTGACATTTATTCATAGACACTAAATGGGTGAGTGTCGCTCTACCTCAGCAAAAGAATGCAGATGGTCCATAGACAATCTACTTCAGAAAATAACTGTGAAAATAAATGAACTAAGTAGCTGTGAAAGTTCTCTGAAAAATGTGCAAGACTCTGCAAATGGGAGGCATATTAGTTTCCTGTAGCTGCAACAGAATATCACAACTGAGTGGCTTAAAACAAGAGATTTATTTGCTCACACTTCTGGAGACCAGGAGTCCAAAAAGATGCCACACTCATTCCCAATACTCTAGAGAGAATATTTCTTTGCTTTTAAGTAGCTTCTGGTGGCCCCAGGCATTTCTTGGCTTGTGGCAGCATCATGACAATCTCTGCCTGCATCTTCACATGGTCTTCTTCTAGGTGTGTCTCTCTGTGTCCTGTTCTTCTAAGGACATCAGTTATTGGATTTAGGGCCCACCTTATATCCCAGATGATTCATGTCTAGATCCTTAACTACCTCCATCTGAAAATACTATACATATATCCAAAAAGGTCACATTCTGAGGTACTGAGTGGACATGAATTTTTAGGGACTAGTATTCAACCCTGTATAAGAGAGGTCATTCCTCCCACTTTTCAGACTAAGAATAGAGGGAGTCTATGCTGTGCTCAATGTGAAAAGCCTAAGCCAGTCTTTTGGAGGGAGGTGGGCTTCTCCATCTCAGAACTGACTTCAGGTTTAGTCCACAATGCTTCTGAGCCAAATCTTTAAGCTGTTCAACTTGACTGCGACTATGAGAAAGACAATGGCTCTGGATAAACTGTTAAAATATAATTGTGCAAAAATGAGATTTAAAAATCTTTTAAGGAAGTATAAAGTTTCTTTTCACTTAGATAATAGATAAAAAATAATTTATTAGTACAAATTGACTTTTTTGTGAGCTAGAGCTAGGTGGGCAAACCTTTTCTGAAAAATAATTATTTTCCACTATACGGGCTATATGGTCTGTCACAAATACTTATCTCTGCTATTGTAGCATGAAAACAACCAAAGACAGTACATAAATGAATGGATATGGGTGTGTGCCAATAAAATTTGATATATGGATACTGAAGCTTGAATATCACATATGTCCATGTGTCATGAAATATTCTTTTCCTCTTTTACAAACATCTTACAGTGTGAAAAATACTCTTAACTTGGGAGCCAAACCACATCAGGCAGTGGGCTGGATTTGGCTGGCAAAACTTAGTTTGCTGACCCCTGGGCTAGATCTAGACAAAGTTTCACACAGCAGAACACATTTTGCTTCTTGTGCCTGTTATCAACAGGAAGATGGCTTTTAGAAAGTGGGGAAAGTCAGTTTTGTTCTTGTACAGAGCAAAATCCTAGAGTCAGGAGAGGTATCTATAGTCAAGGAAGAACTGGCCAAGGGAGTAGAGGCTTTCCCAGGTCTAGGCCTACAGACAGGTGGATGTAAATGTTGTGTACCCAGGATTTGAAATACTCTTTAACACCACAAATCTCACCCTCCATTCAAGACAATCTTTTTTTCTTAGTGACTTATAGGGTGAAGGTCATTTTACCTTTTGCTTCCTTAGAATTAGAGTGTCTGGACTCCCAGCGCAGGAAACCATTTGCATACCCAGTCTTAGACTCAGAATCACAAGATGTAAAAGAGGTGACCACAGAGATAACTGCTAAAAGGAAGCCAGCCCTATTATTTTATCTAAGGAGAAGGTGGCCTAGGCCAAACCCAATTGACATTCTGGAATCCCCTATAGATCAGAAGGACAAAAGCATGTATTTGACTTGGGTGTGGGGAGGTAGAGATTTCTAAGATTCTTGGAAAAACAAGTCCTCTTGTATAGCCTACGACTTTGAGTCAAATTAGGTGAAAGGGTTGATGGTCTGTGGCAGCCCCTACAGGCTTTGCATAGCTGATGTGTAGGGGTGTTTTAGTATGTGCATGCACATATGCATGTGTTAGGTGTCCCTGTGTCTCTTTGGGGAGGGGGTGCTGAGAAAGCCAGTGGACTTCTGGAGGAGGCTAGAAATTATGGCATTCTTGGTACTTTCTGAAATTTTTGCCCAGCAGGCAGGGAGATATCTAGGTTCCTAAGTGATGTAGAATGAAGGAGAAATAACAGACAGGATCTGTTTAGTTAAGGCTTTAAAGATGAGGTGAGGTTCAGCAAGGGCTTTGGGAAACACATGGGTTGATGGAGAAAAAAAAAAAAAAAGGAGGCTGTATCTTAGATGTAATGAACTGCATAAAGCCTTGAAAGTTAGCGGGGCTGTAAGGTCCATGCTTCCTATGAATGGGATCATGTCACTCACGTCTTAAAGTAGGTATCATAGAAGAATGCTCCAATGATGTTGCAGTTTCATGAAGAAGTTTGGTGTTGGGAGAAGTAGCTGCTATGCTGTATAGTTTCAAAGTCACTGTTCTCATAGAAAACAGGGTGAATTGTGACTTCTGTCACTGTTCTTATAGAAAGCAGGGTGAATTGTGACTTCCAGAGTCAGTTAAGGAGATGGCCCCAGTTCTAGATTGAACCTATGCTTTGGCCTTCCTCTGCTCGTCAGGTTCTCTTATTCATCCAGACCTTGAAGTGAACTTACTGGGGAAGCTGATTTCCTCTGGGACATCCAGAAATGCCTTCCTTGGGCATCTGCTGGATATGGAGACCAGGATGTTCATCCTGAGTGGGGTCTGACTAAATGTTCTCTCCTGTGTGTTGAGACCCCCAAAACTGCCTTTCGGCAGTTCTACTCTATTTAACTTGAATAAATGTGGCCTTCAGATTCTTGGGAAGATAAGAAGCTCTAACTTCCCTTCCCAGTCAAGATTGATGGATAAAAAGGGCCTACACCAGAGATGTAAGCCTGAACCCACAATCCACATATATTATAATAAATCTAGAAGGAGTGGTCTTATTCAATACTGGAGGAAAGCATTTAGCTCAAGGACAAACATTTTAAAAAACCTAGTGTAACATTTTTGAGTGAGTAGTTCACACTGAGTTTGATACTATGAATTGTGATTTTTTTTTTTTTTTTTGAGACGGAGTCTCATTCTGTCACCCAGGCTGGAGTGCAGTGGCACCGTCTTGGCTCACTACAAGCTCCGCCTCCCAGGTTCACGCCATTCTCTGGCCTCAGCCTGCCAAGTAGCTGGGACTACAGGCACCCACCACCACGCCCGGCTTATTTTCGTATTTTTAGTAGAGACGGGGTTTCACCATGGTCTCGATCTCCTGACCTCGTGATCCACCTGCCTCGGCCTCCCAAAGTGCTGGGATTACAGGCGTGAGCCACCACGCCCGGCCTGTGATTTTTTTAAACTCTGAAAATATTATCTTACAGACTGTTGGAAAGATTCACTAGATACCTGTAAAGTCCAGTATTTTCTTTTATTCATTCATTTACCAAATTTGCATTGAGTGCCCATTGTGTGCCAGGTACCATGCCAGAAGCTGGAAAACTGAGATGATGACATGTTGCCTTATCTTAGGTAGCTTAAGTCCGGGGATATAGACACAAAAACGGAAAAGCCACAATGAAGTATAATAGAACAGTGTTTGGTATTCTCTTTAAGCAGACAAAGAATAGCTATCTGAGGTGTTTAGAAAAGCTTTTTCAAGGAGGTAGTAACTTGAGGCTAGCTCTTCGAGTATGATTGGAAGTTTTCTTGGTGAAGAAGTGGAAATATAAGCTTTCCTGCAATGTAAACCCACATCAAGTTGTAAATTGGCTTGATGGCTTCTGGGATTCATGAGACACAAGAGTCAGCTGTGTTTGGAGAGAAAAAGGAAGATGGGTTGGGAAGACTCGGGGCTTGGTATCACCTCTTCATGATGGGGAGTCTTTTAAATCATTAAAAGGTAAAGGGTATAAGGTATAATCATGGTAAATAATGTTTCAGAAAAGCCATCTTGACAGGATGATTGGCAGGGGAGTTGGGGGAAGGGAGATTCCCTTTCTGCCTGAGATTCGAGGCAGAAAGATTGAAAAGGCTGTTGAAATATTCCAGGCCAGAAATGCCAGCAATTTGAATTAGGGTCATTTCTGAGATAGATTTTTAAGTCTGATTCAATGGAATCCAGTGATTAATTAGATGGGCCATTGAAAGGAAGCCCACATAGAGGAATTTAAAATGATGCTGAGGTTTCTAGCTTGGGCAAGCAGTGGATGGTGATACCATTACCCAAGATTCCTTTCTTTGACACTGAGAGCTTCAGAAAGCAGGTAAGTTTTTCCCTTTATCTCTTTTATTGTCATGCTGTCATGATATAGGCTTTGAATGTCATGATATTTGATTAATGTTTGCACAGTGCTTCTTGTTGTAAAGCTATGTACAAAAAATGATCATTTCCTTATGCTTCATTGAAAGATTTATTTCTTACAAATGGCCTTTTTGGTTCACCACTTAAAAATTAGTGTCTTACCTCAGAGAGGTTTGATAGTACTTTAGAGAGCATGGGAAAATATGCTGAATATTTTCTTAGAAATCATAGAAGTGATAAGTTTCTATTAGTAATGCAGTATATTAAATATTAAATTATGTTTTGTCTTTTGTAGTTTTTGAAGTCAAATGAACACATTACCAGTTGAATTTATCTTGTACTGATAGCTGTGGACTTTTCTATGATACTTCCTGACTTTGTTTCTTTTAGACTGAAGCTGGCTACACAGGGAACATGTTTACAATGGAGAGTGGGAATGACTTTGCACTCAGTACTATTCTCTCCCTCAGTCCCTGTGATAAAATATTGATGGAGAAATCGCATCCTTTGATTTTGGTGGAGTTGGTGTAGGGTTGTTCTGACTATCTGTATATAAATTGTTACCTCAAAAACTGTTTGACTCAGCTCCCCTGCCTTTATTTGGTGACCATGGACATTGCCTTTTAGTTAAGATCAGTGAATTTCTGGTGGTAGAAGCAGGAGGAAAGAGTGGAATTGAATGTACAATATTTTTGCACTCCATAGTTCCTAGGATTGCAATTATGTTTTTTTCAAATATAGAGAAATTAATCATAATGTATTTACTTGACTTTACTTATGCAGTCAGTCTCAGTTCTCAACTATTTGAAATACTCTGTACCTCCCATATACTTTTGTATTTTGAAATTGCTGTAAACACAGAGATTTTGAGATCTGAAAGCTTCACTTCTTGCAATGAAGAATATAGAAGCCTGGCAAGAGAAGGCCTCACCAAATGCCTCACCTTGGCTAATTACAGAACAGAGCCTTGAACTCTCCACCCATAAATCTGGGCATTAAGTGAAAAGAAAAAAAAATCAGCATTTTGAAGAACAGCTTATATTCTGTTAATTCACATGAATTGAAAGAGCAGTACTCTGAGAAAACGGAATCATTATTTTCTTTGAGTGGGGGCCAAGGAGTGGCAGTAAGACTGTGGAGGTGATAGTGGCACTATTTATAAAATTACAGATTCTTGATTCTGAGAGGGCTCTGCAAAGCCAGCCAGTCCAATTGGCTTAATAGAAACACATTAGTCCGCTTTTAGGCTGCATATTCCTCACTCAGGAATGAGAAAGTCCTGAAAAGTCACAGGTGAAACCTTCATCTGAGAGAGCTTGCATCAAAAACAATCAAGTGCAGTGTGGAACTTGGCCATTTTCCATAACCCAAAGATACATATAAAAGTTCCTTAGTTGGTAGGCTCCAGCAAACATATTAGCCATATGAAAAAGCAACATCTAACTTCTATATTTTGACTTATGAAGGAAAAGGCCTCCCTGTCACATAAATATGTTCATTTCACCTCCTGTGGGGAAAAGAAAGGAAATTGTAGCTACAGTGTGTTATTGAATCTTCCTGAAATTAGCCTTTAGAGTTTTAGAGTTTGGTAAGATTGAAATATTGACTGCCAATGCCTTCCACACACAAAAAACAAAAAAGTATTCTATGTTTGCATCAACACTCGTTCAATGCTGAAATACAGCTAGTCAAAACCCATGTTAAAGTTTTTCATATATTACATAACACTGCTGTATAATACATTAAAATACATACTGGATTGGAGATAAATTACTGAAGAAATACCAGATTTTGTTTGTAGGTTTTAACTGCAACATAATTCATTGTGTGATTTACATAGGTAGACATAAGTACATTTCTTTCCAAACTATATAGCAATATACATATAAAAGCTATAAAGTAAAAAAAAGCAAAACCATACTAGATGACTGCTGAGAAAAGATGAATGTTAATTTTTTAAATAGCATTCTGATAGTAATTTTAAATAGCAATCTGATAGTAATCTGATAGTAAACATGATACAAGAGAAAAGGTTTTACTAATAGACATTTAAAAATTATGTCTTCATAAATCAAGAGGATATATTACTTAGAGCTAGAAATAACAGTGCCATGCTTCCTGTTTTGAATAAGCCATTATGCATTTTTGTCTTTGCATCCCTATTTAATTTGTACGGTGTTATTTATTCCAATAATTAGTGTTAACTTTCTTGGCAGTAGGCGTTATAATTACCTTTAAAATTTAAATGGGATAAAAATGCCTTGAGAACATGGTTTAGGAAAACTCTTAATATTTATTTTCACTTGTCTCTTTAATTATTCATTTATGTAGTATTTGAAAGAAAATCTTGAGAAATGGAAGACCACTGACAGAATTACTTCCCAGATGAGCAGACTTGGTTTTTCAGTTGGTTGGGTGACATTCTGGACTGCTGAGGCATTAGTGATGCCAAATGGAAGCTCTACTACCCATTCAACATTGCCAATCTAAATACATTTCACTTAGAACAGCACAGGCCACTTTTTCTTATTCTCTTTCTTCTGAAAATAAGTCATTATTTAAAATAAGCCATTATTCTGAAAATAAGCCATTCACATGACTTCTGATTTCAAATATACATATGCAGGTGATTATTTTCCTAAATATATAAATAAATTTGAAACTAGTTTATAATCTTGATAAATGCTGTAACTCTGAATAAGCATACTAGTCTCCAAGAAAATCAATGTTTCAAAAGGTGGAAGGGATAAATCTAGCCTGTCCTCAGCCATTAAAAAGTACACAAGCAATGTCAAGGTAAGGTTGACAGTATTCATTCATTTATTATGTATTGAGCACATCTACATGCATAATATAGTTTTAATCTTTACAGGGGGATCCAAAAACTTTAGAAGAAGAGATGACTGGATTTTTGCCAATTCCAGTCATAATACCTGGCACAGAGTAGGTGCTCATTAAATACATGCTGAATAAGTGAATACATCCCCTGGAGAGCTGAAGAGTTCATAGCATATCTGAAGCAATTAGAGAATAATAATAAGAAAATGTGTATGCAGTTGTGTGATAACAAGTTATAAAATAAGGGTATTGCATGTGCAGGCCTTTCTTGAAGATGACGGCCCAGAGATTGACCAGAAACAAGTCTGACATTTGAGGAAGTTAGCCTTCGAGGTGAGAGGAATTAGATAATCAAAGATCAAGAATAGGAGTAAGCATGGTTTCGGTAGGTAACAACCAGTCACTAAATTAAAAAAAAAATCAACTTCGTTTGACCTTTATCAAGCACTTATCATATGCAGAGTATGGTGCTAGGGCTTTGAGAGACACAAAATTGGAAAAGATTGTGTTCTGCCTTCAAGAAACTTACATCTAGCAGGACAATTTTGATATATTCACAATAACAGCAAAGCAACAAAATGAAGTAAAAAATCAGGGTTGCAGGAGAGTTCAGAGTACCCTGGGAGCCCAGAGCAGAGAGAGGTGCATGCTGGCAGGTGGATTTAGGATGGCTCTAGGGAAGTATGGTATTGGCATCTGCACTAAGCCCTACAAGACACTGGGATGAAATCATGGGCATTCATAAACTTTTGGGGCCTTCATCCTTTCTGAGAAGCTGGTAAAATCTCTACCCCCATGTCTCAGAAAAATGTGACTTGGAAATACTCAAACCATTTTTCATGCAATTGCTTAGGCTTCCTGAAGTCAAACTGTGGACCTCCAAGGGAATCCATGTACCCAGAGTTGAGACCTTTGGTGTAGTGAGAGAAAACTTGCTTTGGAAAGGGATAGAGCCATATTTAAATTGCAACTGCTACCTTTAGCTTTGTGATTTGGACAAGTTTCTCAAGCCTTCAGAGTCTCAATTTCCTCATCTGTAAAACAAGGATAATAATACTTACTTGAGATTATTTTAGCATAGAACAAGTTAACAGAAATCACCGGATCACACCAGGCACCAAACACATTCTACTTTTCACAATACCTTGGGGCTGCTTATGTTTTATTGAGAGCAGGGGAGTTGGCTGCATAGCTGGGTTATTATCAAGTGCTGTCTTTTTTCTATCCTTTCCTACCAATTAACAGATTATTTGTATTTTAGAATAATCCTCAACATGCAAAACTTTATGAGTACACAGGGCAAAATTAACTGAGAAATATCCCACACTGGATTCTTAGGATAAGAACACCAGAAAATGAGCCTAAATGTTCAGTTGTAATGTTGATGATCACAGTGTGCTAAAAGGTGTGTGTGTGTGTGTGTGTGCTTGTGTGTGTCAGTGTGTGTGTGTGAGAGAGAGAGAATGAAGAAAGAAAGGAAAGAAGAAAGAAAGAAAAGAAAGAAAGAAAGAGAAGAGAGGAAGAAAGAGAAAGAAAGAAAGGAAAAAAAGGAAAGAAAGAAAGAAAGAAGGAAAGAATGAAAGAAAGAAGAAAGAAAGAAAGGAAGAAAGAAAGAGGAATGGAATGTTAAAATGAGACTTTAGTAGCGTCTCTGTTTTTATTTTCCCCACCAGAGGGCTTTGGGCTTTCGTAGGCCTCAGGTATTTCCATCTTCATGTATTTCCCCATGGTTTGTTTTGATTTACTGATGGATGGCTCAAGATTTTGGTAGAAACATGCATACTCACAAAGAAACACACAAACACACACATACACATGCACAAAAGCATGCATAATAACAGAATAAAAGCAGCAGGTGACAAATACATACTTTAGCTGTTGTACAAACTTATAATGTAGCTTTACAAACATGATTTTTAGTGAAGAAATAAAAGAAGGGTAGTGATGGGTAGTTAGGTTTAGAATCAAAAGTTACTCAGCTGGTTGTTGTACAGGTGACTCAGTTTGGCTTTGTATACTGTGAACGTTTTGATTGCAGGGCTTAAAAATATGTAATCCTAATTTTAAGAAAACTAATGGAATAAACACTCATTATGCACACAAAAGCCCTTCCATTCAGCTTTTCATTGCTTTGCAGTTATTTTCTCCAAAATAAAATGAGTAATTATTTGGAAGTACTTTCAGCACATGCACCATGTGGGCTAAGCTTGTTCCCGACATCTACAATCCTTTGAATGGAAGTGCCAAAGGCCTCCTGCCACTATGGGCCACAGCCAAGTGTCATGTGAACCTGAGTCTCACAGGTTACATGGGAAATAAAGGACAGCCAGACCAGCCCGCTTCTGGGAAAGATGCAAAATGCAGGAACTAGAGAACAGCGATGAGGTGTTTTTGGAGACTAGGCACCAAGTACGTATATCTTATGTTTAAGGATGGGTGGACAGGTGAATGGATGGATGGATGGATGGATGGATTGATGGACATTTCAAGCAAGCCTAAAGACATAGTAAGTTTAGGATCTACATAATGGCTCACCAGGGCATGCTAATTTACTTACATAAAAAAGGAATCTTTTTCAAAACATTATACTTGTGATTTGGTTTACCAATAATTAACATTCTATATTTTTTAGCAAAAACGTATTAAAAATGTTCCTAACTTGTATTATTTGGATGTGTTTTTTTTCTTGTACTGAGAAATTCCAAAAAGTTTACTTGGATAGATAAATACCTAAACCTCATGTCTTTGGTAGAGTGTATCAGGGAATTGTGGTGCTCAGGAAATGGCAGATATTATTCTCATTATTATTATTGTTAGAAGGACAAATAGTTCTAGAGTATCAGGAAATGAGTGGATATAGCGTGGTAACACTCTTGTCTTAGGTGACCTGAGTAGAGAGATCAACAGAGGACTTTGCCATCATCTAACTGATGAGTTGTGTGGTCTTGGATTTTCTTGTGTTGGTTACACATACACTGAGCAGGTTGCATCTACCCTCTGAGCTGACTTTCTCAGCTGTATCAGAGGGAGAAGTAATCTTTGCTTTTTACTTTCTTTAAAAGGCCGTGTGACTATGTCCTGAGGTTGTGGATTGTGAGTGCTGTGTAAACTGTGAAGTGTTTCGTGCTTGCAAGATGAGGGCTTCATACATCTTCAGTAGAGCTCCCCAGATGCTTTTATCTGTGCAATTAAAATTACATATGTGTTCTTTTCAATTTCTATGGTTGCAAAAATGAATGTATCAGTCTACGTAATACTCAATGACAGAATGGATTTACTTTTAAAATACCATGTTTTGAGCTCTAGCTTTGCATATTTATGAACTTCTGGAGTTGTCCATGTGGATGTTTCCTATGCTACCCTGCTTTCTTGCGAATGAAGAGGTCTGAAATGCTTCTGGAGTACTTCTATGTCAGTTTTGCTTATATGCATTTAACATGTTGGTCTTACAGGGGAGACATGTCTTTTTTAAGTATAAAGTACATATTTCTGGCCTTTTTCTTCCTTCTCTATTGATAAGTTGTAACTGCAGTTTTTGTTTGTAGGCTTTCCAAGCGTGGTGATTTTTCATCTGATTCAACCTTTCTCTTGACAAAACACCAGCCTCAAATGCTTTTGCCCATTCCTGGTCAAGGCTTAGACTTGCACCCTTCCCTAGTGGCAAGAGACTTTTAGTTGGCTTGTTGCCTCTCGGAAGACTACTTTCATTGCATCACTGACTTTTTTTTGGCTTTGGAGGCTTGGGGAACTATTTAGAGCATTTATTTATATGAGGCAGCATTGCCCAACAGAAAGTTACTTTCTGTGGACTTTCCATCATTAAGATGAATTTGTGCCTGGTATACATTAATTTCACCCATACTTAATATCTCAGAAGTTACCCTGTGAGACAGCCTGTGCAAACATTTTAAATGAAATAGATCTATGTACAATCTAGGTCTGAAAGGCATTAAAAGTTTTTAAAGTGTCGTCATTAGAGAAGAAGCTATGGAGGCTACTTTTAATAAGAGTTATGACAAAAGACATGTCTCTGACATAAGAACAACATGTTAAATGCACAGAAGCAAAATTAAGAATAGATTATTATTGTCATAAACTAATTAATGCATATTATTGGCCCTTACTAATCAGAGGCTTTCAAATTAGAAACAGTTAGCTCTGAGATTTCTGACATTTTTGAATTTAGCAATGTCCAGCAGTGATAATTTTGAAGGAAGCTATTGGTTGGCCTTTAAGTTTGTACCTTCAGCTTCAAATTCAGCAAGTTCATGCAATATTATATGGGAGCCTCGGTAGATTTTACTGAAAATGTGACACATTTCTTCAAAAAAGTTTTAAAAGGCAATATTTCAAGTTTGATTGATAAAGGAAGTATCCATAAGTTAATGAGGCAGTCCCAATTTCTAACCTGGGCCCTTTCTTATAAGCACAAATTTCTGTAACTGCTCAAAATAGCACTTAGGCACTTAGAACAAATATATACCTGGCCCACCTACACACCTATTTGATTTTCTAAATGTTGGAGCTAAGCTCCTAAGATTGCAAATGAACCTCAATAAGCAAGTATCAATTTAAAGAATAAGCATCCCAGTAGCTAAATTGAGAAGTGCAATTGTAATTATTTGGTGAAATAGAAATCAGGTCATTGCAGCTGCACATTGTCGTAGAATAAGCTCAAAAGGAAAATGTCTTCATTTTGACTAACATTGCCATATTTTAACTTTGGGATTGTTATAACTTGTTTTTTCACAGGTATTATCTGTATTATGTATGTTTAGGAATCAAAGCAGTTCTTACATTTCAACAGCTAGGTAAAAATAAATGTGTGTAATTGTTGAAAAGTATTTTTAGTGTTTAAGGAGAAAGCAATGCTTTTTTGATTTAAGTAGCATAACTCAGGCTGGATTCCGCAGTAGACATCCCTGACTATAGACATTTCTGTAGGCAATTAAGTGCAAATTAAGCATGCTAAGACCCAAATTAGAGTCAAATCTGATGTGAGCCAATTTACTCTGAACCACAGTCCTGGAGTGAGAAGTGATCTGCTAGGTTGCTGCTTAGCTCAGATCTTGGTGCTACCTCCACTGGGACGGGAGGAAAAGGGGAGATGGAAGGAAGAACAATGACCAGTGGCTTAAAGTAATTTAATAATTAACTTTCCACATTGGTTAATTTGTGCATTATTTACACAAAACCAGAAACATTTTTAACCTAGTGAATTATCCCTGCCCATAGCAGGAATTATTGGAGGATGCCACAGGAATATACAGGGCTATTGAAAGCATCTGCTTAGGGCCTTTAAAGCTTGAACCATGATAGCAGAAATGGTGACTTTATTTTTAAATGAACTTGAATTTTTGTTTTTTAAAATATTCTATTAAGCATTCAGTATTATCATTAACTAAATGACATTCCCAAACTCTAGAATGGGAGAGTAATTTCTCAGTGGAGAAATAGCTATTCTTATACATAATAAACAACAATGATTCTGGTGAAATACTATTGTAGATAGGAACCATTTAGGAGCCAATGTTCATGTATATGTAATAGTTTCAGAATCTAATGTTCAGAATTTCCAAATATCTCCCGTTTTCTGCATAGCTACCTCCCAGACCCGTATCAAAATATCACTTAATCTTCATTTTTTAAAAATTACCGGTCTATTTATCTCTTTTGTAAATTTTCAGGACTTTGACGTAGAATGTGTCCAGGTGAAAATATATTACATTGTCTCTCTCTTTCTCTCTGTCTCAGTCTCTTTCTTTCTTTCTCTCTCTCTCTCTATCTCTCTCTCACACACACAGACACACACACACACATACATACATATACACACACTCCTATCTGTAACCATTTTTCTTCTTTCTTTTCTTCTCAGGAGATTTTAAGCAAAAACAGCTATGAATTTTTCTATTTAACAAATACCAACATGGAATTCAGTAATATATTAACAGTGGAAATTTTGAAGTCTGTGAATTTTTTTTAGCAAAGCCTAAGTGAATCTGTGAGAACTAATAAACATGATAACAAAATGTTGCGTCTCATTAATTGTTTTTATTCTGACAAATTCCTGATGATTTCATATATATTTGAGGCAATCCAGAAATCGAGCAATGGGGTGAAACCATTGATCTTATTTTACATATGCTGAATGAAAGGCCCAGGAAGAGAGAGATGCCGTAATTGACAACAGTTCTTCTGACTCTCACATAAATGTATGCAGCAGCAGTGCCCTTGTCTTTTGTTCTTCCTTCATTTAGACTGAGTCAATCCATCAGCACACATTGATTGAGCACCTACTCTGTGCTAGATAGTGATAGGGTGACTGTATGAGTTATTGTTCTGAGCAGGACAGTTTTGAAAGTGAAAAGGGGCATAAACCAGTGAAACAGATGCCCGACTCCAGCTGAGGGACCTTTGACAAGTGACTTAGCCTCTCTCAGTCAATTTCCTCAACTGGGGATGATGATAATATATGTATCAAGTGGCATGTGTATAGTGCCTACCAGTACCTGCTACACACAGTAGGCCCTCCAGAAGGTTTTGATTTCTTCCTCTTTCCTGGAAGCATTCCTACTTCTGGAATCCTGGGTGTTTTTGTCCAATACTTAATGGCATTTACTGAATGCTGCCTCCTATTGGGGTCCTTTGGGTGCATGCCTGTATTCTGTTAGTGCTGTTTAGACCAGAATTTCTTGGAGAGCTGGGTCTATGTCTTTTTATCTTTGCATTTACTCTGATGCTGCTAGTTAATTAATTAATTCACTAGCTATTTATTGAATACTCTCATTTAGCAAATAATATATATATATATTTAAGATGAGTACAGAAAGATAGGCAAGTAAAACAAACCTGTGTCAAATGAAAAAATAAGAACCTGTGGAGCTTAAAGGATTGATATAGTCTCTATAGATACTTTAACGCTTAAGCAGTGGCTTGTGACTCTAGGGGAATTTTCCTGACTACATTCAGATGTGCAAAGCATCAGTTTTGTTGTCATATATGTTGGCATTTTCATTAGAACAAGAAGATAATAAATACAAATAACCATCTCTATATCATAGGGTTTCCTTTTTTAAAAACAACAAATTATCAGGTTTCAGTTTCAACTATTAAAACAATCTTGCGAAGAACTTATTTTTAAACCTGTAATTTTGTCAATTTTGAGATTTATTTCAATTTTTTTAGATGTCCAAAAAATAATTTATGCAGATTACAAAATCTAGTTTTCACATGAAGGTATCCTTGTTTCTTTATTTTTAATTCAAATCAATTAGGTACATATCAATGTGTTGATTTGGTAGCAGAAAATATAATATGTAATACCTTTCATACTAGAAAAAATGTTGAAGGGCATATTTTCAAATGTCATTTAGCTGATGAGATTTAGAGTTTTCTACATATTTACTTCTTAAGATGATATTGGTACTTAAGTAAGAGCTCATTATTTTAAGGCCTTTGATTTCCCTTCTGCTTGATCCTTCTGTGAAACCAGAAGCTTGTGTCTCTAGCTTCCTAGTCTCTTTTTATGCAATGTGGATTTTTTTTGGTATGTGTAGCACAACCAAGGATGTCAGGAGGTGTGTCGCTTTGTTTAATACACATTGATGTTTAAACATTTAAATATTGCTAAAGAAAACCAGCTGGCAAATAATTTAGACGTATGTATGGTAAGTCATTCCTTTTTCCTCTTTCTCCGCTTATCCCCATCTCTTTCCCTTCTTTCTGTATTTGATACCTACTGTGCACTAGACATCAGATATGTATATGCAGCTGCCTTGTACACATCTCTATTTGGATGTTCCCATTGGGACCTCATATTCATAATAATTAACACTGAACAGTTGATGGCGCTACTATCTATGCCAGAAGCCTGGAATCACCTACAATCCCTCCCCCTCCCTCATGTTCTATAGCCTATCAATCACCAAATCCTACCTTCCTCATTTACTTTGAAACTGTAGTTCCAACACTTTGGCCATCACCTTACAACAGGTAAGCATCATGACTCAGCTGATTTCTGCTGCTGGTTTTCTTACCTCTGGCCCCACACTGCTGAACCCCTGCCTTCTCCACGTTGCAGCCAGACTGATCTCTTAGTGCCACCCATTGCCTAAAGAAAGAAGTCAAACCTCTGGAGATCCCCTTGTGACCTGGCCCTTGCTGCCCTTGCCAGCTTCTTCTAACTTATTGCCTTCCAGCTATATGAAGTGTGCCATCATACTTTTACCAGCTAATCTCAGTTTACTCTTGATATCCTTTGGGAAGACTTCTCAAAGCAGGTATTCCTCTTTTCTGTTCCTGCAGTTTTTGTAGTCCTTACGCCACTGAAACTCGCCTCACATTCTATTTTGATTGCCTGTTTACATATGTTACTCTCCCAATAGCCTGGAAACTCCTTGAGGGCAAGGAGTATAGTGAAATTAATTTATCATTGTATCCCTTGTACCTAGCACAGAACGTAGCACTTAAGTAGGGGCCTAATAAATATAGTCATGAATCACTTAACAACAGGGATGCGTTCTGAGAAGTGCATCATTAGACAATTTATCATTTTGTGAAATATGATGGAGTGCACTTACACAAACCTAGATGGCATAGCATACCACACACCTAGGTTGTATGGCATATCCTATTGCTCCTAGTCTGCAAACCTGTATGGCAAGCGACTATACTAAATACTATAGGGGCAACTGTAACACAATGGTAAGTATTTGTGTATCTAAACATGTCTAAACATTGAAAAGGTACAGTAAAAATACATTATTATAATCTTATGAGGCCACCATGACATATGTGGTTGGTTGTTGACTGAAATGACTGTACTTGCTGTAGTGTTCCTTGTTGTATTAGTTTGTTAGGTTGGCTATAACAAAGTATGTACTACAGCCTGTGTGGCTTAAGCAAAAGAAACACATTTTCTCCCAGCTCTGGAAGCTAGAACACTGAGACAAAGGTGTGGACAGTGTTGGTTTCTTCTGAGCCCCCTCTCCTTGGCTTGTAGGTTGCCATCTTCTTTCTGTGTCTTCACATGATCTTCCTGTGCAAGTCTGTGTCCTAATCTCCTCTTCTTGTAAGGACATCAATTAGATTGTGTTAGGGCCCACTCTGATTACCTTGTTTTGCCTTTATCACCTTTCTTAAGGCCTTATGTCCGAAAACAGTGACATTCTGAGGCAGTGGGGGTTAGGATTTCAACATACAAATTTGGAAGGAGGCGACAAAACTCAGCCCATTGCACTTGCCCTTCAGATATTTGCAGACTAGTGCTTGATTGTCCTGAAGGCCTGTCTTACGAGATATGAATAGAAATGTTTGGAGTGGGATTTTCACAATGGCCTCCTGGAGTGTCTGTGGTTGGGAAGGTCCCAGGTTTTAAGTGTGTGTGGTCCCCAGGACCACTCCTGGGCAATGAGTAGATCTCTTTTTCTAGTTCATGGATTCAACTGGTTTGATTGCTTGAGGAGCAATGATGATAGGCTGTGTTCAGGAAATCAGAGTTGAACAGATGTCTTTTAGTAATATTGGCTATACTGCCAGATCTGAGGGCTTTTCCTTTACTTTCAGTGCCCAGTGAATGATATTGTAACTGTTTAGAATGTGACTATTATCAGAATGCAAACATGTTTGAAAAACTTTACCCTTAGCGTCTCTGAATTGACTTACTACTGTTAAGGCAAACTTGGATACTCAGAAAGTATTTGCCTGGCTTTGTTGCATTTTCACCTTCTTGATGAATGGAATCTATTAGTTATTTGCTTATTCAGAAACATGTAAATCATCTATAGCCGATTCTCTCTCTTAGTGTGTTTGACTGACTGACATTGTCTGCCATCTCTCAAGTATTCTTTCTGTATATAAAATCCTAGACTCCTGTGCAGTTTAAATATAAAATTAAAATGTTACCAAAAGACTCAGGTATTTTCAGCCTGGCCTGACAGCCCATCTTATGGAAGGCCTGTTTGAACTGATGGGCCCTTGATGTCAGCAGACCCAGACTTTTCAGGTCAGAGGAAAGAAAGTGTCTAGAATCATAGATCTTACAGAGAAAAGAGGCTACTTGCCTGCACTGCAGTTTGTAGTGAGGGACTGTTGTGATCAAATAATCAGGAAAGAGCATGCCTCAAATTGTCAGAATGTGTAATCATTTTATGCCAAGTCAAGGATAACTCAGTAACTGAGCAAAAAGCTTTTTGTTTTCCAGTTAACTAGTTAGTTACAACCCGCTCTCTGGCAGTGTGGACCATAGAATCATAGAACCACAGAGAATGTAGCAGTAAGGACCCATAGATACCATCTAGTCTAAACCTCATTTAGACATTTAGGGAAATTGAGGCCCAAAGAAGAGAATGAACTTACTCAGGACTATGTGTTGGGCCAGAGACTGAGCTGGCACCTGCATTTAGGTCTCCTGACCCTCATTCCAGTCTCCTTTCTTCATTATATCAGAGTGTTTAGGCCTCTGCCAGCCATCTCACCATTTAGAGGCACTATGGCTTACCATCTCAGTTGAGAGGCAAGAGTGTTTAGCAGTTAAGAGCATGTGCTCAGGGGCTAAACTGCCCAGATTTGTATCCCCTACTGGCTCTATGACATTCAGCAAGGCACTTCCTGTCTGTATGAGTTTGTTAGCATTACCAGAACAAAGTACCACAGACTTGGTGGCTTAAACAACAGAAATTTACTTCCCCACAATTTTGGAGGCTAGTAGTCTAAAATAAAGGTGTCAGCAGGGTTGGTATCCTCTGAAGGTCTCTCTCCTTGGCTTGTAGATGGCCACATTCTCCCCGTGTCTTCATGTGGTCTTCCCCTGTGTGTATCTTAATCTCTTGTTCTTAGAAGGGCATTAGTCATTTTGGATTAGGGCCCACCCACATTCCCTCATTTAATTTTAATTACCTATTTAAAGACCCTATCTCCAAACATAGTCACAATCTGAGGTAGTGGAGGTTAGGACATCCATATATGAATTGGAAGGGGGCACAATTCAGCCCATAACAGTGTGTCTACGCCTCAGTTATCTTATCAACAAAACAGGGATGATAATAGATTCTACCCCAAAAGGGTGTGAAGATTAAATGAACTGGTCCAACATAGAATGCCTAGAACAGTGGTAGTGTGGGTTGTTAATTCATAAACTGACAACAACAGAATCTAGGATTTTCATTTCATTCGCAAGTATGAAATCTAAGTGTTTAAAATGTCAAAACGTTTTTCCTACTTTCATTTACTTATTCAACAGTTGTTTATTTTATATTTGTGTATCTTATATTGTGGTAGTTGCCATTCTGGTCTGAAGAAACTCATAGTCTAGAGCGGAGACACATGATTACAATGTGTACAAAGTGCAATGAAATACTAGCAGGGAGTCACTAAGAAGAACTAATTTGACCTAGGTGAATCTAAAAGGCTTCCTGGAGGATGTGAGTGAGGAGCCAAATCATGAAGTGTGAGTAGGAATTGGTCAGCAAGCCAAATGCAGGAAAAAATTTAGACCTAGGGCACAGCGTGAATAAAGTCTAGGGAATGTGGTGGTGAGTGGACCCAATGTAGTTTGGTACAGCTGGAGTATCAGCTGTGTTGGGGAAAGTGGCATGTGATGAGACTGGACATTTTGCCATGCTCAGTAGGTTAGACTCATATTCTGTACGTTGAAGCTGGCTAATAGTGATGGCTGACATTACTAATTGATTGCATCACTCATTCTCACTAATCCTGATTGAGACCTTAAAATCCATCTCAACACAGCTATTTAGGCAACCATCACCACTCAACTGGAGTTGGCCTGTATCCTAGCTGTAGACAGTGACAATTATTAATGAATAAAATTAAGTCAGAAATATTCATTTTACCTAAAACTACTAGACTTGAGATTATTAGTTTAAAACTGCATAGTTCCTTAGGTTGCAAAAATGTTCTTTTTTTTTTTTTTTTTGCCTGATTTGTAGATGTGATAGGAACATTCCTTGGAAGAACTGTAAGTAGATAACATATAGTAAATTGGGTTTACAATGATTTTCTAAAAAAAGGAAAAAAGATAAAACTGTCTCACATTTTGATCTGAATTTATCAGGCTCTTGAAGTTCATGAAATGTTCAAATACATCATCATATCATGACCATTGGAATCTTGGCCTAAAACTCAGCATCGGAAAGTTTCAAGGAATGATACGTCTTAGCCTTTTTGCTTCTACTAAGGGATACATGATTTTCCTCAAGAATGCAAACAAAGCAAAATCTTTAGGATTGCCCTCTATCGTAATAAGGCAAGCATTTAGGACTGGATGTATTGGTCACAAGACCCACAGTATTCCAGAAAACTTGACCTGCTTTTCTGTGTGCCATCTTAATACTTATGTTTTTGTTCAGAAAAGAAAAGGTTCCTGTTAGGGAGATAAACTAGATTAAAATGATTATTCTCAGTTTTGGTGAGTTGTATACAATTTTTATAAATCATGTACTATTCATTTCTGGCAAGATAAAGTCATTTATTTTGTGTCATACATATAATTATATATAAGCATATAAAACTTACATGTAGTTGCATGTTCTATTTGCTTTCTTAGGTTTTCTCTTATATGTGTGCAGAGACAAAGGATGGTATCAATGAAGCCATCTCAGGTCAGTTTCTTGAGGAAATTGACTCTGAGATGAAGATTTTTGCATGTGGGAAGGTTCTTGGGGAGTGCATTTATGGTCAACACTTGTGAAGGAGTAAAGAAAATGAAATGACTCTTTTTTTTTTTGATTTTTTTTTTCTTTTTTTTATTATACTTTAAGTTTTAGGGTACATGTGCACATTGTGCAGGTTAGTTACATATGTATACATGTGCCATGCTGGTGTGCTGCACCCACTAACTCGTCATTTAGCATTAGGTATATCTCCCAATGCTATCCCTCCCCCCTCCCCCCACCCCACCACAGTCCCCAGAGTGTGATATTCCCCTTCCTGTGTCCATGTGATCTCATTGTTCAATTCCCACCTATGAGTGAGAATATGCGGTGTTTGGTTTTTTGTTCTTGCGATAGTTTACTGAGAATGATGATTTCCAATTTCATCCATGTCCCTACAAAGGACATGAACTCATCATTTTTTATGGCTGCATAGTATTCCATGGTGTATATGTGCCACATTTTCTTAATCCAGTCTATCATCGTTGGACATTTGGGTTGGTTCCAAGTCTTTGCTATTATGAATGATGCCGCAATAAACATACGTGTGCATGTGTCTTTATAGCAGCATGATTTATAGTCATTTGGGTATATACCCAGTAATGGGATGGCTGGGTCAAATGGTATTTCTAGTTCTAGATCCCTGAGGAATCGCCACACTGACTTCCACAATGGTTGAACTAGTTTACAGTCCCACCAACAGTGTAAAAGTGTTCCTATTTCTCCACATCCTCTCCAGCACCTGTTGTTTCCTGACTTTTTAATGATTGCCATTCTAACTGGTGTGAGATGGTATCTCACTGTGGTTTTGATTTGCATTTCTCTGATGGCCAGTGATGATGAGCATTTTTTCATGTGTTTTTTGGCTGCATAAATCTCTTCTTTTGAGAAGTGTCTGTTCATGTCCTTCACCCACTTTTTGATGGGGTTGTTTGTTTGTTTCTTGTAAATTTGTTTGAGTTCATTGTAGATTCTGGATGTTAGCCCTTTGTCAGATGAGTAGGTTGTGAAAATTTTCTCCCATTTTGTAGGTTGCCTGTTCACTCTGATGGTAGTTTCTTTTGCTGTGCAGAAGCTCTTTAGTTTACTTAGATCCCATTTGTCAATTTTGTCTTTTGTTGCCATTGCTTTTGGTGTTTTGGACATGAAGTCCTTGCCCATGCCTATGTCCTGAATGGTAATGCCTAGGTTTTCTTCTAGGGTTTTTATGGTTTTAGGTCTAACGTTTAAATCTTTAATCCATCTTGAATTGATTTTTGTATAAGGTGTAAGGAAGGGATCCAGTTTCAGCTTTCTACATATGGCTAGCCAGTTTTCCCAGCACCATTTATTAAATAGGGAATCCTTTCCCCATTTCTTGTTTTTGCCAGGTTTGTCAAAGATCAGATAGTTGTAGGTATCTAGAAAACCCCATTGTCTCAGCCCAAAATCTCCTTAAGCTGATAAGCAACTTCAGCAAAGTCTCAGGATACAAAATCAATGTACAAAAATCACAAGCATTCTTATACACCAACAACAAACAGAGAGCCAAATCATGAGTGAACTCCCATTCACAATTGCTTCAAAGAGAATAAAATACCTAGAAATGACTCTTTAGAGTTGTCCTGAATTGAGGCAAGGTGCCAGGGTTTTTGTTTTTGTTTTTGTTTTTGTTTTTGAGACAGAGTCTCGCTCTGTCGCCCAGGCTGGAGTGCAGTGGCGCGATCTCGGCTCACTACAAGCTCCACCTCCTGGGTTTACGCCATTCTCCTGCCTCAGCCTTCCGAGTAGCTGGGACTACAGGCGCCTGCCACCAGGCCGGCTAATTTTTTGTATTTTTAGTAGAGATGGGGTTTCACCATATTAGCCAGGATGGTCTCGAACTCCTGACCTCGTGATCCACCCGCCTCAGCCTCCCAAAGTGCTGGGATTACAGGCATGAGCCACTGTGCCCGGCCAAGGTGCCAGGTTTTTAAGCCCCTGCATCAACTAGTAATTGGATTTGGGCTGCCCCAGGAAGTAGGCACAACTTTGAGTCAGGAGCTTTCTTAGGGTAAGGGAAATTCTTGGAAAGGTGACTCAGTGGAGGGCAGCCAGCAGCCCACTCTCCCAGAAGATGAAAGAATTAGTGTTTCTGCTCAGAAAGAGGCAGGGATCTGGGACACTTGGAACACACCATGGACGTGTTCATCTGGACAAATATGAATATCCTTTGCATCTTATGGAAACCTGTCTTTACATTGATGGTGGTACATTTAATAGATGTTTAGCTTATGATTTCCCATGTCTAATTTTAGTTCTTCTACCACTTCTCTCCAGAGTGGTCTGATATATGCTTCTTTTGCTTATATTGTCTTCAGTTGACTCAACTTGATGTCTGTTTCTGGCTCTGGCCTCCTGGACTAAGCCACATAAGAAAAGGCCATCATTTGCTGTATATTGATATAATTCTCCCTTCTGTACACATCAGATCTTGTCCGCCCAAGGAAAGGAAGTTAGATTGCCCAGAAACAATCAGTCATTTCAATGGAATGCATGTTCCTGGCCTCACCTGGCAATAAGTTATTATGTGGCATGAATTTACAATGAATTCAACTTCCTTTCCTCTTGCCATACTTCAAAGTGAAAGTAAAAAGCTGAGTTCCATTTAAGAACCAACCCAAATGTCCAACAATGATAGACTGGATTAAGAAAATGTGGCACATATACACCATGGAATACTATGCAGCCGTAAAAAATGATGAGTTCGTGTCCTTTGTAGGGACATGGATGAAATTGGAAATCATCATTCTCAGTAAACTATCGCAAGAACAAAAAAAGCCAAACACCGCATATTCTCACTCATAGGTGGGAATTGAATAATGAGAACACATGGACACAGGAAGGGGAACATCACACTCTGGGGACTGTTGTGGGGTGGCGGGGGGAGGGATAGCATTAGGAGATATACCTAATGCTAGAGACGAGTTAGTGGGTGCAGCGCACCAGCATGTCACATACATACACATGTAACTAACCAGCACATTGTGCACATGTACCCTAAAACTTAAAGTATAATAATAATAAAAAAAGAATGAAACACCAGCAGACAGGAAGATGTCCAATTGGCTGGGACCAACTTATTGATTATCCCTTATGAAGAAGGCTTTATTAGATGGAGAGGACTCTCAACTCAAGGGTGTGGGACTATTGCATACAATTTAATGTCCATCAACTTTGCTAGATAGGGGATGGAGGAGGGTCAAGTGGAGTTCATAAAGTTCAATAGCTACAATCAGCAAATTTTTTAGTGTTTTCAGTCTTAAAAGAAAACATTGGCTTTGTTGTGCCCAAATCATCTGTGGTTTGTTTGCATGTTTTGCTGCTTTAACTCCAAGAGATAAATGTACATAAGCACTATGTGTTCATCCTGCTAATGTCATTTAATTTAATGAGTTTAGAAAAATTACTTGATTAACCTTTCATAGTAAGGGTTTTGAGAATTTATGTTTACATTTTAAATTTGAAAATAAAATAATCTGTCTTCAACCACGAACAAGGTATCATAAAGCACTTTTTTTTTTTTTTTTTTTTTTGAGATGGAGTCTCTGTCACCCAGGCTGGAGTGCAGTGGCGCGATCTTTGCTCACTGCAACCTCCGTCTCCCGGGTTCAAGCAATTCTCCTGCCTCAACCTCCTGAGTAGTGGGGATTACAGGTGCCTGCCACCACGCTCGGCTAATTTTTTTGTCTTTAGTAGAGACAGGGTTTCACCATTTTGGCAAGGCTGGTCTCGAACTCCTGACCTCAGGTGGTCCACCTGCCTCTGCCTCCCAAAGTCCTGGGATTACAGATGTGAGCCACCACGCCTGGCCTTCATAAAGCACATTTTTAACTACCATCCAGCCGTTCCAGTTACCATTTGTGTGGGCTAGGTTTTACTTTTAGCTTCATTTCAACTTCACCAATAATCTTTTGAGAGCCTATTAAGTACAAATTGTATTTGTATGGTCAGGCCCCATCTGGTGACAGGTAGAGAGACTATGCATTTGGATGTTGCTGACACCTGGTCATGATGGAATCTGTGCCATTGGAAACAGAGGCCCAAGTATGTCTGAGATAATGACACTCTAGTGTAATGCATGTATATAGAATCCGAAGACAGGCCTGATGAATAACAATACCATCTGACAGCAAATAATCAACGCAGGAAATTTAGGCCACAACAGCTTGCTTGCTCTTTACACTATCATGGTTGATTGGTTATTCTCATCACCCTTTGTTTAAAATCATTTCAGAATTAATTGGCATTCATTAACGAAAGTCTTTGCAGTGGAATTGCAGAAACAGTCATTAATGTAGCTAATAAACATAAAAAAGAAAAAAGGTCCTATTACTGGGTCCCTACAGGCTGTTAACTAACATTTTGAATAAGAATACATAAACATAAATTAAACATTTTTCAAACTGCTAAGAATGTGGGAATTTCACATGGTGGTCTGTAATAATGCTTTGAACTAATTTGTTCCTTTTTTAACATGTAGTTTAGAGAAAGTGATTCTGTTTAGAAATTATTATCGTGGGTGATCTCTCAGAGAAGCCAGGGCAAAGCCAGAGGTAAGCCATCTTATCAGCCAATAGATTTTAACTAAAACTAGAGCACTCAAATGTAAGTATGACAATAACAAAGTCTAACATCATGGAGTTATTGATCACTTAGTAGGTAGGTTTCTAAGGTATAAACCTTAATGAGATTTAGAAAAGCACTCATTCCACAAGACAAAGAAACAAATCTTTCCTTTCAAGAAGTAATGCTTTATTGATCAGGTGCCTCAGTTTTGGTTTATCAGTGTTGCATAATGTTGTATAATGTTGCCATTAGAACAAACTCCAGAGAACATCCACATTATTTTGGAATGATGAAATGGTGCCGACTTCTGTTTCAGTTCAAGGGCCTAGGGCTTATAAATATTTTCAAATTAGTTCTCACTCATAGGTGGGAATTGAACAATGAGAACACTTGGACACAGGAAGGGGAGCATCACACACCAGGGACTGTTGTGGGGTGGGGGGAGAGGGGAGGGATAGCATTAAGAGATATACCTAATGTAAATGAGGAGTTAATGGGTGCAGCACACCAACATGGCACATGTATACATATGTAACAAACCTGCACGTTGTGCACATGTTCCCTAAAACTTAAAGTATAATAAATAAATAAATAAATAAATAAATAAATAAATAAATAATATTTTCAAATTAGCTTCTGACTCATATCTTTATCTTCATATACATAGCTCTGGTTAACTCCAAAATGCACCATTCTAGCAGAGCCTGGATAGAAAATCCATCAAATTTTCTTATTCTTCTGTAACATGACTAGGCATTTCCAGTTATCCAAAGGGAAATGGAAAAAATGGCATAAAGTTTTAAAACTTTACTTTCCTATTTAAAGGATATTTGTGTCACATGTCAGTGTTGTGTTTTTAAGAACAAGACAAGGTATGGAGAGAGTCTGTGCTCTAACACCAAATACAGTAGAAACTCCCTTAACTCATCACCCAATTCAAAATTTGCAAGATTAACCAACACTCTCTGAACCCTGTGGGAAGTATGCTGACTGCTGCCCATGATATATACATTGTTGGCCAGAGGCAATTTTTGGGTAGACTGCCACTTCTGCTCCCAAAAGTTGAATTGGATGGCTAGTGGGGGCTAGTTGTGTTTGCTCCCAACCCTGTTAATGCCAGTCATACATATTATTGTAGTTATGTAATTAAATTTAGTATTGCATAAACCAAAGAAAAATGAGTGGAAAAGAAGAAAGTTGTTTCCCCTATAAAATGAATGTTTTGGAAAAGTTTAGTGGTATCAGTTTCCTATTTCTTCTCAAATGTCTTTAAGTTCCTACTCCACTTTCAGGAATCTCAAATGAGCAACCTTAGAGCATGTATTGTAGATGTGTATGTTGTGGAAATCCAGTCAGTGAGTCTATACTCAAAGGCCTTGGCCTTGACTTAAAAGATTTACAATTTTATGGATGAAATTATAATATAATTTTTAATATACCAAATGTTGTGATACCCCATTTAAATACAATCCTTTGATTTGATGGCCAACTGAGGGTTATAATCAATTCCAGTTGAAAGAGCTTCTCCTCTAACTGGAGAGTATCACCATTGTAGGCTGAGATTTACTGTCTCAAATGAATAATCAGTATTGAGCGTTATAGATCTTGCCTTTATGTCCTGCTACTACATCTACAGCAGATGGGTCAGGCCATTTACCAATCTGATCTCCTCAGGCACATTTCTTTCCCTAGGCCATTGTTCATACCATTTTTCCTTATATACAATGTTCCTTCTGTCCCCACTTTTTTCAGTCTTTCCCCTTCCTCTTCAACAGGAGACATTTATCTAATTCCTAGTTCCCATTAGAAAAAAAAAAGAGCCAATTTAGGTAAATTTATAATTCTGAACTTTGGTTATTTGAGGTTATTTGATGTATCATCTTCATACTTGAGTAGCTGAGGTCATGGGTCTGCAAGCACCTGGTGGGGTTGTTGTATACAGGATGCAACAGAGTTCAGCCCAGGGCTCTGAGCCTTTTCTACATGGAAAATGATTTTACTGCATTTATAAATGATATGACTATAGCTGGTTTGAAATATATGTCATAGCTTTAGGCTAGAAAAATGTTTTGTTAATGTATTTGAATGTAAAATACCAGGACAGGTAATTTATAATGGGATATTGATACACTCTTAACAAATTCCAGATCTCCTCAGAAGTGCAAATGCTGAATGTATTGCAACCATGTATAATTGTATTATGGCAATAAACATATACGTGTGTGTCTAGAGTACACATGTCATTGCAGGCGTCATAGTACAGTGGATTTATATTGAACTTTGACTAAAGTCAGTCCTGATTTCATTTAAAAAATTGTGTTAACCTTTGGTAATTAGAATATAAAACCAGGAAGACTCAAAATTGTTAGTCTAACTTTTGTTTATTGACTAGAACATGTAAATGGCTTTAGGCATCACAAAAGTATTAAAAAAGTGGCTTCCTATTGGGTCTTTGATCCATTTTAATTTATTTTTGATGCTGTATGCAGTTTCTGAATATCTTTTGTGGCTTGTAATAAAATAGCCACAGTGCAATTTTGCATGTATGTCAAGCGATGCGTGACCTGCTATGCAAATTTAATACCAAGGTGCCAAAGCTGAATTCATAATGTTTCTCAGCTACAGAGCTGTTTAAGGCAGTTTAGAAATCAATGAATATGTAATATGAAGGTGATAAGACCTAAATAAAAACCCTATTTATCTACTATGAAAAAGTATTTATACACAGAATACTTAGCACATGCAAAAAATGGACAGAGTTTCCAATTATATGGTTTGCATAAACAAATGTTAAACTGCATGCTCTGAGTAGATAATAATGTGGCCAGTCCCTCTGCATTGTGCTTTAAACTTTGAAAATGTTTACAGATGTGTTTCCCCTCTTAAGATATAAATAAAACAAAATGTGCAGCTGAAGCAGTGGGATCTACTATGAGTTCTAGTGTTTTTGTTTTTTTTTTCTGTATTTTATGTTAGCCTAGATTCTATACTTGATATAGGGCTGAACTTCTTTAATACCAGGATAAGCAGACATGTGTTTTATGAAGTCTTGTGCTTTATTTTGCAATAAGAAAGATCAACTGACAGTGATTGATTAAAGTGAGAAAATTCTAATAACCCAGGTTACTGTAGAATGTGTAATATTATTTGGATCTGAACTTCTGATATGCCACTATTTAAATCTATATGATGCTATTGTTTCTGTTGGAGTGGTTATGCCATAATTCTGGTAAACATTTGAGGAGTTTGTATAGTAGCTGACTACAGTGTGAGAAGAGATTAACAGGGAAGACAGGACTTGATTGATGGGAGTCAGTCCTGGCTTTTTATCATGGGAAAAATATATTTGTGCTTCTACCCAGAGAGAAGGATAAAGCAAGTGAGTGTGTTTTTGTATGTGCAATGTGTGTGCTTACATGTATATGGAAGTGCGCATATGTATACCTGCACATGCATGCATTCACACATACACTCAGTCTGTACTGTTTATGACGCCCCTGCCAGTCAGATTCCAGACACATTTATATCCTCTGGTTTAGAGTAAGCTGCTACGATAATGACAAATAGTGTTTAGAGCAGTCAAGGAAAATGTAGGGGTGATATTTGAAAATAGCATCTATAATGCCATCTGGGTGGTGCTGATACTTTGGAGAGCATGGAATACACCTATCTAGAGGGCAAGTGCTCTCAAAACAAAGTCAGAAGAAGGTCTGTATGGTAGGGAAAGTCATGACTCTTGGTAGATAATGATGAACTTTCACTCAGGGTCTGTATTTAGGTCTTTGAAGGAGGAAAATCAGTTTCTAGAAATTTAGCTCAGTTAAAGCCACAGTTGGTCCTTAGATAAGCTGCCAGAATAGACACCACAGCTAGAAAACTGATGGGTCCCTGTCTTTGAATTTTTACTTGCCATATGTTTCCTTTGGATAGCAGCATACTCAATAAGAATGCTTAAAAACCCGACAGTAATTCTAAGGAAGGCCAAAATAAAGAGCAAGTATAAGTATATCCGATCAAATGTCAATGTTTTAATGTTAAATTTTATTTAGATTGTTTTGGGCCATTGTATTTTCTTTTAAAAAGCTTAAACACACAGTAATTTATGCATTTCACCTGAAGGTTACATATCGTTTTACAAATGGGATGTGATTTCAGGCACTGTTCATCCTGTTTAAGAAATGGAGAAACTGTCAGGGTATGTGATGTGATTCTCAAAATATCAGTGACATATTTGGGTTGTGGAGACTGATGAAATGGAGATGTGGCAATTACCAGGGTCATTTCAACAACGGAGACAGCCAAACTTGATAATTCAGACAAAAAATTATCTACCTTGGCCACTTTCATTGAGCAGATGAACTAAAAAGTTGCCAAATCTCAACTTCCTGATGCTCTGTTCAAACCAGCCTTCCCTGCAACAGGACTAGGCAAGCAGGCTGACTCCCAGGGCAGGCTCTCGTTCTACTTAGCTTAATTAAATGTGCCAGGCACCCGAAGTGGTGGAGTTGCCCAAGGGAGTATTTGAGCCCCATATTGATCCAAAGGAAGGGAGTACTGTTGAAGTGTGTGTGTGTGTGTGCGCGCGCGTGTGTGTGTGTGTGTGTGTGGTGATTGCGGGGGGATTCTATTCTGAAGTGCCCACCATGTTTCTAAAAGAGCCTCGGTCCTGGCACTGAGGCACTCCATCCTCCACAAGCTCCACTCCCCTGATATGTTCTTTCCAATAAGCTCTTCTGTCCTTGGCTTTTTGCAGATGCTGCCGTGAAGAGGAAGTTAATAACAGGTGTTTTGGAATATAACTACAGAAAAGCATTAAAAATTGTTGTTGTTGTTGTTTAGAATGAACATCTGTAGACTCAATTATTTTTCAAGATTCTAATTTACTGCTGTGCAAACTACAGGGCAAATTATATTATCTGTATTTAGCCCTACTCTGTTGCTATACTCCTGAGAATTTAATTGGCAAGCAAATGTCCTGTCAAAATGCCTTCTGTGGCTGGAAATCTTTCTAGCTCTTAGAGATTATAAGGCTCAAAATTAACTAGAATTCCCCTAATAAAATTTCAGTTTATAATTTGGGGCCTTTGCCCTTTGTATTCTGTGAGAACTTTTTGGTAGGTATGATGGGGGAGAGAGAGAGAGAGAGAGAGAGAGAGAGAGAGAATGTGTGTGTGTGTGTGTGTGTGTTTTGTGCCCATGTGCACATGTGCTCACACCATTATGGTAAATTGCCTTGGTGGATTCCACTCAGCTGTGTAAAAATCTGTAATTCTGGCAGGAACAATTACATCGTGTCCATAATATTGAAATAGACCTCCTAGGTTTAGAGAAAAGTGGTTTTTCGCAGACAAAATTGTGTTCTAAGGGATGTGCTAGTAAGCATTTTGATGAGCACAAGCTTATGTGTGGAAAATGTTCGACCCATCTCTCAACGCCTGGTGGAACACTCACTAGTTTTAACATTTAAAGTGCTTTTTAAAAATGGCACTTTAAAGAATCATATAGGGTCCTCCATCTGTTCTGATATCCATTCCTTCATAGATAAGAAAAATATGTTCATTGTTCTAGAATTCATTGCCATGATAAATGACAAAATTTCCAGGGAATTTATATAATGTCCAAATGAGGAAAGCCAATCCAAGAAGAATCTGCATTGAAAATATAACCATTATTTCCAACCATTATCCATGATTTCGGATGTTCAAAAATAGGAACAAAATTTTGAAATTATTTTAATACTCTACAGAATAGCACTATTTTCCTGAAGAAACATTTTTCTAGAATCATTGCTTTAGAATGTAGTTTTCAGTGCATCTTTATTGGGAACACATTGTGGTACACTCACACACTCAGTTTTAACCCTGAAGTGTAATTTACTTGGCACTTAAATTGATTTTATTTGTGGTTGTATGTCTGTGAATTAGTCTGTAACTTACTGTGAAATTTGCCATCTCTGCCGTGATCAACCCATGAAATTTATCATCTGTCTCTTTGATTTACACGAAACTCCATTTATGATCATCAAACCCAATTTACAAGTGAACAGTATTAAACTAAAATTCTGAACATTGAAGCATTTTGACATTGTATTTGCTGTGCATTGAAAAGGTAAATTACAAGTGTGAACCATGTATAGATATTTTGACATTTATATTTTTAGGTTTCATTTGATCTTAAGTGTGCCATTATTGTGAATTCATTTGCTATTACTGGAAAAGTACTTAATATAATGGATTCATTAGGTATCCACGTGGATGTCACATTTTTTATATATGTTCTACTATAATTTTGCTTCAATTCCGCTCTAGAATTGGTTGATGGATTCTCTCATAACTATAGTTCATTTCTAAACATCTAAAACTCCTAACTAAATTTTCTCATACTTAAAATTGTTTAACTATATGGCTTGGAAATAGGAAATTTTACTTGGTCCTTGTCAGAAATATTGAGTAATGGCAGTTCCATTAGAATGGCGTTCATTGTTGATAACTGGGAACAATGTGGTGCAAATGGTGTTAAGGAGACATTGGTGAGGAGGAAAAGAAAAGAAATGCCATTTCCAGGTAAGTTTTTCTGCATCTTTTTTGGTAAATGCCACCATACCGAGCCCTCATTTGTTCTTGTCTTTTCTTAATGCTTTATCTGTTCCTTCAGTGCTGCAATCAGGCACAGGTGGTTCCCTTCACCAAGTGAATGAATATTTAGTGCTGTCAGGAGTGTCCCATGAAAAAGCCCTTCCAGATATCTCCAAACTAGGCTGATTTGTCATTTCTGAACAGGGGATTCCTGTGAGTCACTTCTACACTTAAGCAAAACCTAACCAGCAGAATTACCTAACACTGCAGTTCAAGCCCATATGATTAGTGATGAATCTTCCTAGGGCATTTTAAACAAAAGTGGCTTCATATCCAATTGTACTGGAAAGGGCAGACAGTCTGCATCAAAGCTTTGGATTGTTGAGAAACAATAGCATACGGTTATGATTTTAGCTTGTTTGTACAGCTACAGTGAACTGTTTGCTCGAGGTACGATTTCGGGTAAACAAGCCCCTCTAGACTCACTTGGAAAAGCAAACAAGTTCATTGAAACTCTTTGCCTATTAGGCTCAGGAAGAAAACTGAGGCTGAAATCTGCCAATATTTATAATAGAGTATTTGATTCAGTTTTATCTTATAGTAAAACCAGTCAGAAGAGACAAAGAATTTGAGGGACCAGAACAGACAAAAGTACATATAAAAGTATGTTTAATAAAGGCATAGTGTCAAGGCATTTAGACCTCTCTATCCTACCTTCAGCATTTCCTGTTACCTTTAACAATGTGGTGATTCTCCACTCTAATATCAACTGCAATCTTCTAATTTCAGGAATAAATTGCATACAAAAGTTATTTTCATATTACAGGGCCAGGAAGACAAAGGAATGCCAAGCCTGGACCAAGATATTCAGATTATAATTTGTTTTCTTTTTCTAAATCCTCACTAACCATGAACCATTTCTCCCATTCATGAACTGGTAACAGGTGTCATGCCAAATGATTCTTTTAAAAATAATATCTGTTTCCCACGTTGCAGGTGTGTGCATATCCCAGGAAAAATAATTGTCTGATTTATATGGATCCCCCAAGGTACATTAAACTTGGATATTAAAACAGTAGGTTTATTCTAGGTGAGGCATGGATTTAGAAGTTTAGTTTTTGTTTCAGAATTTTTGAGAGTAAATCTCTTGCTTTAGAATTACTGATGCAGTGGAACAGACAGCGTATCAATGGTTGATTCTAAGGTAATAGAATTTAATACAGCTCACTGTATGGTTCACAGCCTTTTCCTCTACCCTCTTCTTGCTACCTATGCTAATCCTTCCCAAATCCTATCTCCTGTCCACACTTAGATTTCTAACTTTATTTTATATTTTCACCTGGATACCCTACACATAGTAAAAAACCCACTAATTTTATTCTTAAGAGTTTCACTTATTAGTTATAATTATTAATGGAACCTTAAATAGGCCAGAAAAATAGAACTCCATCTTCTTTTTTATTGAGACAGGATCTTGCTCTGTTGCCCAGGCTGGAGTGCAATGGCACAATCATGGCTCAGTGCAGCCTTGACGTCGACTTCCTGGGCTCAAATGATCCTTGCACCTCAGCCTCCCAAGTAGCTGGGACTACAGGTGCATGCCACCACACCCTGCTAATATATATATTATAAATATATGCCTATAATTATATATATATTTTATATATATATATTTATATATGCCTATGATTAGGGTGACTGCAAGTGGTTTTGGAACATAATTTATTTTCAGAAAGTTTGTATGTTGGGTGAAATAGGAAGTACTGGAAATCCTATATATATATGTGTGTATATATATATTTATATATATATGTGTGTATATATATATTTATATATATATGTGTGTATATATATATTTATATATATATGTGTGTATATATATATTTATATATGTATATATATATTTATATATATGTGTATATATATATTTATATATATGTGTATATATATTTATATATGTGTATATATATTTATATATATATGTGTATATATATATTTATATATATGTGTATATATATGTGTATATATATGTGTATATATATTTATATATGTGTATATATATATTTATATATGTGTATATATATATTTATATATATATATAATTTTTTTTTTGAGACATAGTCTTGCTCTGACGTGCAGGCTGGAGTGCAGTGGCACGATCTCAGCTCACTGCAACCTCCACTTCCCAGGTTGAAACAATTCTCCTGTTTCAGCCTCCCGAGTAGCTGGGACTACAGGTGTGAGCCACCACACCCGGCTAATTTTTGTACTTTTAGTAGAGATGGGGTTTCACCATGTTAGCCAGGCTGGTCTTGAACTCCTGACCTCAGGCAATCCACCTGCCTCGGCCTCCCAAAGTGCTAGGATTACAGGTGTGAGCCACCACACCCGGCCTATTATTTTTATTATTATTTGTAGAGATGAGGATCTCACTATGTTGCCCAAGCTGGACTCCAACTCCTGACCTCAAGCAATCCTCCCACCTCGGCCTCCCAAAGTATTGAGATTAGAAGCAAGAGCTACCGTGCCCGGCCCCCATCTTCCTTTATAACATGATTTGTTTCACACAGGCACCCAAGCATGGCACATGTATACATATGTAACTAACCTGCACAATGTGCACATGTACCCTAAAACTTAAAGTATAATAAAAAAAAAATCTAAAAAAAAAAAAAAAACCCTACCTTCAACAGCCAATCCAGTACTGCCTGACAATTTACCAATTTATGATGCATTCCTCTTTGGATATTTTAAATATTTTAATTGTAACATATATCCCACTTCAATTCTTATTCTGATACTTCTACCTTTTCTTCTATAATGTGTATTCCTTGAATAGATCATTTATTATATTCATCATGGTATCCCCACTCCCCAACACAGTATCATTTACACAGTGAGTACGTCATAAATGTTTGTGAATCAAGTCAACTGGAATCAAATGGAATCCAAGTATATAATTGCACAAAGTCAAGGTGCCACAGTCAAGACCTCATAGCAGAAGCAGTACACTTCTTAGTGGTTAACATGGGATGTAGTGATCAAACAGCAAACAGAACCTTAGCCAGGAGAAAGTGTATTATTTTCCAAAAGGGCAGTGATCACGTTGCAGTTGACTCTATACTGTTAAGACTGTGCCACAGGAGTTTCACTGAGGACTGCGTGCCACAGTTAAAGGCACCATAAACTGGAATGAGTTGAGAAGAATGTGAGCAGAGGACTTTGAGCTTTTTCATGTGAAGCCAAATCAGATAACTTAGGGAACAACGGACTTTTCATCATATATCTGACAGTCTGTTGAATGGAAGGGAAGAGTAATATGGCTTGTTCTATGTGGGTATAAGGAATGAAGTCCCCATCAACTGATGAAAACTTCAGCAAGGCCAGTATTGGCTGAGTGGTCAATAATGTGTGCCTCATCTTGAGTTAGAGGAAGTATGAGTTTTCTGTCACAGAAAGTGTGTAAAGAGAGGCTAGAGAAGCTCTTGAGAGGGGATGATTCATAGAGGAGTCAAGTGTAAGATGAGGATCCTCATCAACTAGAGGTCTACAATTAAGAGATCCTTCTGACTGTGCAATCCTGGGGCTCTATACATTTGCAGAATTAGGAGATCCTTCTAACTATGCAATCCTGGGGCTCTATACATTTGGGAGGAGCCCTCCTTATCATCTCATAAAATATTTGTGAACTTCAGTTTTAGTTGTACATTTGATCCTCTGTAAATCAACTGCACTTCTTAAACCCTTAACTTATTTATTCTAGCTTCTGATATCACTCCCTTCACTTCAGTGCAAGAATCATTTGTGCTCTCCAGTAATTAACTCCAAAATCTTGTTTCTCAGAGCCTTGCATTAAAATTGCATTTTCAGAGGTGAGTGCTTCTGGTAGCCATTCTAGCTACAGTTCATCCTGGGAAACTATATGGACATGATGTCTGCCATTTGGGAACCTGTCCATTCAGCAAGAAAACAAGTGATTCACCTTTGCATATGGAGCAATAGAATTGTAGGCCAGAGGAACTGTTGATAGCTTCTGTCAAGGGTTCTCCCACCATTGAATCCACCAGCATCACTATTGCCAAAAAGCTATCTGCCGTGGTAAACTCAGCTATTTAAAACTTTGAGAAAGCTCACATGTCATACGACATTCATGGCACGCGCTTCCACTACTGTAATACCTTCACTTTATTGGAGTTGTCCCAGATACATTTAAGTACCTGTGTGATTCCTTTTCCAGATCAAGAATGTTCAAATTAGGATCAAGAGGGTGTGTTGATGTGATAGCCCGCACCAGAATATAAGGATGCTCTTTCTTTGAGGCTTGGAATAAAATGAAAGAGAGATCACTTGAAATGCTTATGGCTTCCTATGCCCTTATTTCAGCTTTACTGACCATTTGCAAGGATGTTCCATAGTTCATGAATGCAACTCACATTTGAGTGTAGTGGGGAAAAATCATTGGCCAATTTAAAAAGTCATTGTCTGCAAATGTTTTGACGGAGTTATGCCTAAACAGAAGATTCTCTTTTTAGGATAGATATCATTCTTTCATCCTGTCTGGTGTTAGAGCCAAGCTGCTTCTTTCAGTAGTCTATCGTTTCTTTTGAGGACAGAGATTATGTCTTGTCTTTCACTATGTAGACATAGCTTATCAGAGTCTCTTGTACTCATAGTAATGGCTTTGGACCCATTTACTAGATTGAATGGTTTGAATTTGTTTTGGAAAGTTGTGATCTGTTCTAGTTTTTATTTCAGTTTTAGTTTCATAACAATAGCTCTGATTTGCAAATTGGAAGAATCTAGACTGTTAGAAGACTGTCAAAATAGAATGTGAATATACAGAGACACCATCTAATTCTCATTTCTAGGGATAGTAACATGGTAAGTTCTAATGTTGCCCTAAATACATATTTTTGAGGAGTTGAAATCATTCTGCTTGCTGTATTTGTACAGAGATATCTTTTATTCAGTTTTATCTATTCGTTGTAGAGACTAAAATCTGTGTATTGTAGGCATTAACATATTAATCTTTTTAAGTTCTCCAGAATAGAATCTTTTTGGCACTTTCATGTTTGGAAATTATAACTCGTAATTAGGCATATTATCACTTTATAGAAAAACAATATATCACTACAGAACTGAAAATAATATATATATTTTTTCCTTTTTTTTTCTCATTTGGGGGAAGGAAGGTGGTTTACATTGAGTATCTCTTATTTGCCAAAAAGTGTGGGAAGTTTTTTTGTATACATCATTTCATTTAATTTTTGTGATTCTCTGAAGCAGGTGTTATCATCATCCCAATTTTATTAATGTTCAAACTGAGTCTCCAAGGGATTAAAGTATCTGGCTTGAGGTCATAGAATAAAGGATTTAAACTAAAAATCTGTCCAGTTTCCAAACCAATGTTTCTTTAAACTACAATAAATCCATGCAATTGGGCTTGTTGTCTGTGTCATCGTGGTTTGTATTAGTGTTTTACTTTTGATCCAATGTCATCATTAGAATTTTGCAATGCCTCTCATTTATTCTAAGAATAGCTCATATTTAAAGAAATGCAGAAAGAATGGCCACTCAAATTTTAATGGTGGTAATGTTAGAGGACGGAATTGCAAATGATTCATCACAAATATAAAATAAGCGCATGAAATAAAAAGAACAAAGCATACTGTTGGAATTACCCTGCAGCCCCCTAAATCTTTTAAATCCTACTAACTTGCAACCACAATTGTTGGCTTATTCTTGTTAGTACTCCAGTATTTCAATTGTTGTTTTTTAATGCTTGCTCACTCATTGTTGCAAAATGTTCTGGTAATTGGATCTTTAAAAAATCTTCAGAATATTATAGATGAGCTTGTTTGCAAATGTGCACATATTAGAGTCTGAACTGTGCACTTTAACCATTCTAGAGATATTGAAAACATGCTAGAAAGTTATGTCATGGAATAAAAAGGAGCTAAATCAAAGATTTAAGCTGCCTCCTGTCACTCCATTAGAGACAACTACTCACATGTACCATTGTGGTCTAAGTGAAAGGTAAATCTTACAAGTAATAGCTTTATTCTCATATTCTTTGATCAGCTGAACTCAGTTGGAACTATATAAGCAACAAAAAAATCCCCATCAGGTTAAATCTTTGCCTTTCTTCTAATCTAAATGAAAATATTACAGTCACTAGAAATATGGTAATATGGTGCAAAATGGATCACTTCAGGTCAAGATTTCATGGGTCAACTTGTTTGTTTAAATGTAGTCCCAGATACTCGAGCGACTGAGGCAGGAGAATCACTTGAACCTGGGAGGCGGAGGTTGCAGTGAGCCAAGATCATGCCACCGCACTCCAGCCTGGGTGATAGAGTGAGACTCCGTCTCAAGAACAAAACAAAACAAAACAAAATTAGACAAATGCTACATTAATGTTTGGGTGGTAAGATTCTATTTTGAAGTCTGAAGTTTGCAGATATGCCTATAGATTTTTGGAGTTTACCACTTTCTTATTCTGTATCACTAATGAAATATTTTAAATTACTATATATTTTACCATTTTTCTGTATTTAGTAAGAAATTTGCATTTTTGATTTGATGTAACAAAGGTTTTAATGTAATTTATGTTAGATTTTGCATTTTTTTCGTTACCATTGTACTTTAACCTGACGGAATGACTGATCTCTTTGTATTAGTATTGTGAATAATACTAATAGACAGTGTGGCATGGTAGAAAGGGTAGCATACTAGTGGTCAGGAGAACTGGATTGAATACTTATTCCAAAGTTTGCATGTTCTCTGAAGTCAGGAAGGCATTATTACTTATCTCGCTTCAATTGTCTGGCCTGTAAAATGGGAATTGTAATACTTGAACTGCTGGAAGGCAGAGTTTTAAGATAAACTCTCTTTAGAGGGCTTTTCAAAGGTACTTAATGGCCCTGAGTCAATGATAAACCTAGTATAAATTGAGAAAGCCTAAAATAAGAATAGGTTCATGACCTATAAATACTTAATCTAAAAATCATCACTTAATGATGATGATCACAGAACCTAGAATAGTCATGGGCTATTTAAACTGGAAAAATGCCTTACTCAACAGATTCGGAAATGGAGACCCTGTTAAATAAAGTAAATTGCCCAAAGCCAGACACAATTTCTAAGAGGAAGATTCCAATTAGAAATTACGCATTCAACTAGTGATGAAATTGATCAGGTTGTTCTCATTGCATAACTGACTTGGATTAAAAAATGGCACAACAGAACTGAAGACAAATAAGGCTCTTAAAATATATGCAGTGATAAAATGGATCTCTTTCAAAATGGATGATTCTCTGCACCCTTCCTCTCTGCCTCCCTACATAGCAGTTTCCATCCATCACATAGGCAATATAGACTTGAGAGCAATACTTATAATTTTTCTAGGCTTCTGCTCCATCTTTCTGCTTAGACAAATGGAAACATTTAAATTCTTATGATTTTATAAATAACATAGCATTACATATTTATTCTTGTGGCAAAACATATATAACATCAAATTTACCATTTTAACCATTTTTAGTGTACAATTCAGTGGCATTAAGTATGTTTGCAATATTGTATAACCATCATCATTATCTATTTCCAAAATTTTACTTTTTTGTCACCTGAAACAAAAAGTCTAATATAAAACACATTGAGAAATAAAATATATGTTGATTTTTGGAAAATTTGTTAGAGTAGTGCATTAACCTCATGTAGATAATTTGCACAATGGGTTTATGTTTCTTTTTCTGTTAAATTCAGTTTAAACCATGATTTATTTGCCCTAGGTATATGTCATAGACCTTGGAGGCAAATTTCACATATTTTTGAGTCTGTGAAATAGTACCAGTTTCATAGGTTGGGCCAAGGTCAGTTGACTGGATGAACTGTAAGAATTATCTATCTTAAAAATAACGGCTGGACTGGGCTCATTTTAATACTCTTACTGATCACCATTTTCATATATTGTTTAATTATTTAGAAACCTTTTTCTGTAATGAATTACACCTGATTAAATTATTTGCATTACCATGTGTTTAAATGTGCCAACCATAGTCAAATATTATCATTAAAATGCTTAATTTGCCAAGTATAGAGTCAAGAGCAACTCAGTAAATAAAGGATGAAGAAATTTTCTCTATGTAGAATAGTTTTTCCTTTGCTTGAATATATCATAGTTAAAAATTTTTCTAATGGAGAACAAAGGCTAGAATCCAATTCAGCTCTGGAAAAAATATCATTTTGTAAAATGGATAAACTGCCATTTTTCTTACCCAATGATTCATCATGTATTTCTAAATTCTGATAAGAATTGTTACAAGTCTTTTCTCTAGCATTATTAGAAAATCTACATTATTATGTATGACAGACCATGTCAAAATAATTGTGTGTGGGACTAGTCTAGGTTAAGGGGAATCGTATTTGATGTTACTAATTTTCACATTATTTCACCTATAAAAATTCTTCTAGCAGCAAAAGTTTTATTGCACTATATTTCAGAGTCTCTAATTTATTCATGGGATAAATGTTTCATATAATGGATTTTCAAGTAAATGTATTCTGAAATTCATGCATAACCATGCCTGCTCTAAAACTATAAAAATTTGGTTAAAATTGAGGCATCTCCTTATTCCCCTTGGAAAGTATATTGGGGAACCTGGAAGATTTTATGCTAATGAAGGCAATATGGTTCAGCTTTTCTTTTTATCCAATATATTTCTTTTATTGAGTTCAAACCATTGTCCTAATTAATAACTTTAAATCGAAGCACTTCATCAATTGTATTGAGGCACTACTACTGCTTAAAAGGTAGTATGTGCTAGGCCCATCCTGTGTCATTCAACACATGCCTTGTGATAGAGAAATATGTTCTACATTTTCTTCTGAATATTTTGTGTGGTTTAAGAGCCCTCTGCCATATGATCTTGTATCTGCCTTTCTTCCCTCACTCACTCCCTGCTTCATCTCCTCCTTTGGATTTTTGTAGTGGTGGTGGTGGTTGCTCATCTCGATGCTGTGCTACAGTCTGTGGGCATTGGTAAGGAGCATCTCTCTGGTGTGATCCACACACAATAAACAGACATGAATACAAGTAATGGTTTAAAGCATGCAGTCACATCTGCCTCCATCTTCACATGGAAGGGTGGTCTGAGGTTATTCTGGCAGGATTTTATTCTACTATTTGTTCAATTTGCCAATGTAAGAGATAAACATAGGATTTGGAAGTATAGAGTCTATGTTTATCCTCAATACCAAGAATTCTTGTGCCTTGGGAATGTTGCCGTATGCCAAACCCAAGGTATTATATTTAAAGATTAATTTCCTGAAAAACCCTCATTTTCAAAGAATAACATTATATTGCATTTGTAAAGTTGTAAAGTAGAATTTCATATATAAAAAAATCTGTATTCACTCCCCTCAAGACAGCGAAGAAGGTCACTTTTCCTAGGGAAAAGAACAACACAAATTTTAAAAGATCACACAGTGTATGTTTCTTTGCCTAGACAGCCTCTTTGGTTTGGAATCCTTCCCTGAAAGATGGGCAGTGATCAGACTGGGCAACCCCTCCCTCAATTAAAAATAAAGAAAAAACAGTCTATTATGTGTAGTTTTTAATGAGTATAAAACTCAATATGCAATGAATTCAATATACAATGAAATGTCAGAAATACAATATATAATGAAATGTTTCATTTGAAGAGAGAGGCTGTTGTGCATTTATACTCATTCATTCATTCACGCATTCAGCAACATTTATTGTGTACCTACTATGGACTGGTCACTTTTCTAGGTTCTAGGGACATAATAATGAATAAGACAAGTCAGGACTCTGCCGTCTTCAAACTTGCATCCTTGGAGCGGTGGCAGATGTGTATCAGAGAATAATGAAAATAAGTGTGTAAAATATAAAATATGTAGGATGATGACAAGTGCTATTAAAAACATGAAATCAGGGAGGGTGTTAGAGAATGGCTCAGGGGCTCAATTTCTAAGAGTGGTTAGGAGAGGCCTAACTGATGTGACATTTGAACAAAGACTTGAAGGAGGTGAGGAAGCAAGCCATAGACTATGTGTGGGAAGAGCCTTCCAAGCAAGGGGAACAGCAAGTGCAAAGGATGTCTGAAAAATATAAAGAGGCCATAGAGGCTGGAGCAGAGTACTCAAAGGGGAGAATGGCAGCAGATGAGACAGGGAGGGGAAGGTTGTTTCCATTTTGGGTAGATAGAGAACAGGTCTTGGAGCAGCATCTTGCAGACCATTTATAAGGGCCATGGATTTTACTCTAAGTGAGATGGAGAGCCGTTGGAGGGTTTTGAGCAGCACGAGTGAGGCACCTTTGCATGGCACTTTGGTGGTTGTAGAAATGCGTCAAATTTTGTCATTTCTCTTGATATGATATAGTAAACTTCGATAATGGGATTTTATAAAACTCATGTCTCTTAGGGCTAGCACCTTCAGTGTTGGGGGAGGTTGGTCTTGCAGTGAAGAATGCATAATGTGCCCTGATTAAATAATTAGCAATAAATTTTACAGAAAATACCTTCAGCTTAGGATTTCCAGTACTTCCTATTTCACCCAACATACAAAATTTCTGAAAAATAAATTATGTTCCAAAACCACTTGCAGTCAGCCTAATTATAGGCATCTCTATCTCTTCTATCCATTGGCAGGAATAAACTTGAAAAGGCTGCCCACTTATTGAGTCTTGAGTCCAAAAATCAGTGTGAGGTAGTCAGTTCTCAAATAAAAGAGATTGGGAAGAAAGCAGGAAGAGGATTGAAAAATTGGCCTCCTCAGAAATGCACGAAGGGGACATTTGCAGTCTTAAGGGGCATATTTCCTAGTACCGTGTCTTGTAGGGGCCCTACTGAGGTAAATGAGTTAATCTTAGTCTGTTTAAGAAGTTCCATTATAATGGTTCTTTCAGGGTATGAAAATGCAAAGAAGTGAATCTTTCGATGACCAGATGCATAGAAGCATGTTTTAAATGACTGCAATGTAATTGATATATGCTGCCATCAGTTGTGACCCAGGTAATAGTGCAGCTAAAATAATTTCAAGTGGGTCAAGATATCCCTGGAGTACTTCCTGCAGTGTTATAAAAATCTCCCAGCAATGTATCTTAAGTTCTGTAAATCATGTTAAACTTAATGAAACCTTCTGCAAGAGCATTCCATTTCTATGATGCATTTAACTGCAGTTGTTGACATGTTGTATCTTAATTGAAGAAATATGTAAACTTTTGATTAATTGCTTGTGGTACCGGGAATATAAAATATACTGACCACTTTTTTAAAGTAAGATTTAGGGTATGTGTCTTTATGTATAATTGATTACTCCCTAATTAATTAAAATATGCTCCTTTAGACTTTGTTTTCCATCTCAGACTAATATTTGCATTCCTATGTTGTGGATTTAGTTTATGATGCTTATTTTTTAAGATAGAAAACTCTGAAACTCAAGGCTGACCTGCAGTATGTTCATCATGTTTATTCTTACTGCTTTGGCGCAGTTGAGTTTGATAATAATAATGCTAGCTTAGTTCAGTCAGATTCAGTGCCCTTGGAGTACCTACTCTGTGCAGTACTGTGTTTTGTGGAAGTCGTGCAGTGTCTTCAATTGAACAAGTATATACCATGGCTACAACACACAAAATTTACTGAGAACCAAAATTTTATGCCAATGGCCTGTCGATAGTCTCCTTCCTCCTAAGATGTCGCCTCCAGAATGTCAGGAGCTTCCTCTGTCTCATTCGCTTCTGTATCCCTAGCCAGATTGACACATCAAATTAACCATCATAGTGCTGGACACAGAGCAAATGCTTACTGCATATTTGTTGAAAGAATGAATAAATGTGAGAACAAACATTTGCTATATACCTACTGTGTGCAGGGGTCTAGGCCAAGTAGGTCACAGTCCCTCCTATTGAGTAGTTTAGTCTTGATGATGTGGGAAATGAGGCTGAAGACAGAAATCAGAGAAACAAAAATAAAATAAAGGGAAGAGGAGAGTGAAAGTTCAAAAATGAGTTGATGGTGTCTGCCAGGAAAAACCAGGAATGCCGTCACTGCAGAGGTGGGGTTCAAGGAAGCATCCCAGGACCTTGAACAGCAGACCTTGAACACCAGGATGAAGGGTAGTCTGGCTGGGAGAATGACGTTGATAGAACCGCTAACAAGGGAAAGGACACATTATGTTTGCAGAGCAGCAAGTGATCTGAGTTTTTATCAAGCAATTTATAAAAATGTAGGCATGTTCCTTATCAAGCAATTAGTAAGCATGTTCTTCTAGCACCTTTAATGTCACTAGATTTAGTTTCTGATTAGGTGTACAAGCAAAGGGGAAGAAGTTCAGCAAGTAGTCCATCAAGAAAGCCCCAGATCAGCACATATATGTACACCATTCCACTCCCACTAGTGTGTGCTCGCTGGCACACACGGACATACACACACACATGCGTGCATGCTCCAGATGATTCCAAGCATAGCTCTCTCCTGTCGCTGCCAGACCTGACCTCTTCTAATGATGGGGAGCAGACCACAGAGAAGTCTCGTGCACATATCCCAATATGAGGATGATAGGGGCCATTTGAACACATATGTCCAAAGAGAAACCATGAGGTTTTAATTGTGGTCAAAAGCATTCTACTTATAGACTTGAATCCAGATGGATGAATTCACTGCTCAACAGCATAGGTATGAATTTGTTTAATCAACTTCGTAAGAACCAAGTCAAGTTCAGATACACTTACTTTGCAGTCTAATTTTCTAGGGGTCCCAAAGTTTTAATACAATCATCTTCTCTGACTTCCCACAGGAAATGATGATCCCATACATTTAAAATGTTTTAATTACTCAAGGAATACAGGAATACATGATTAAACACAAACACTACAGATAAACCTCAAGTGCCCTTTTGCTTCTGTCTGAAATTCTTGTCCCTTCTCCTGCTTTTGTAGGTAAAAACTGCTATGAATTTGATGCCTTCAAAGCATCATTTCTCTCTCTCTCTGTGTGTGTGTGTGGGTATTCACAACCACATTATATATATTATTTTGCATAGGTGCATTTTACATAAATGGTTATATATACATATATATGTGTATGTGTCTGTGTGTACATATATAGTAAGTGTTGCTGTTTTCAGCTAACTATGTGTCATAGTAATCTACTGGCTTTAACTCAATCCTTTGACCAGCTGTCCCAAATTCTATGCTATTAAATATGATAATGCACTGTTTATTGTGCCATCCCCTTGTTGGAGGACACTGGAGTTGTTTCCAGTTTTTTGGCTGTTGGAAACAGTGCTACACTTAACACATTTCTATACTATACTCCTAGTGCCGCCAGGGAAGAATCAAAAGAGAGAACGTTGGACCCTACAACTTAATTTTAAACAAATGTCTTCTGATAGAAGAATCTATGCCAGTGTAAGATGAGCTTCCTTATTTCCTTAACTTCTTATTTCAGGTGATATGAATGACCTTGGTTGGGGGAGTGTTTCTAGATTTGTCATTATTGGTCCTACATATATTTTCCCATGGCATACAGGGTGGCAGGCCATTTTCTCTCTGAGTTTACTATGGATGGCTCTGCTACAGTGTCTTGTTTTAATTACTCAAGGAATTACAACTCAAGGTGTTGAAATTGCATATCAGAGGGGATTTCTAAATGCAGGGAGCCCCTCTCTCAGTTACCTTATCTATATATACTCTTACATAGGAATAGTGACTTACTACTTGCTCTCCCCACTCACCACAGATGCCTCTTGTGGCCTCTGTCTTCCTTCTTTTTCTCACAAATAGTTCTTGGACACCTTTATGTGCCACACACTATTGTAGACACTGGGGATCCATCAAGGAACACAGCAAACTAAATTCTTGCCCATGTGGAGGTTATATTTTAGAGGGAGGAGACAGATAATAAATGATAAGCACAATAAGGAAAGTATAGTATGTTCAAGCATGCTAAGTGCTAGAGGAAAAAAAAGGAAAACAGTCTGGCAAGTCTGCAAAAAGTTAAACATAAAGATATCATATAACTCAACAGTTACACTTCTAGGTATACATTTAAGAGAACTGAAACCATACGTCCAACACAGAAAAATGGCACGCAGATGTTCATAATAGCATTATTCATAATAGCCCCAAAGTGGAAACATCTCAAATCTCCATCAATGGACAAACGAATACACAAAATATGGTCTATCCATACAGTGGAATATTATTCAGCCATGTAAATGAATGAAGTACGAATACATACCACAACATAGATGAACCATAACAACATTAGGCTAACTGAAAGAGGTTTGAAACAAAACGTCACATATATTATTTCATTAATATGAAACATTCAGGAATAGGCAAGTCCCTAGAGACAGAAAGCAGCTTATCAGTTACCAGAGGCTAGGGGATGGGGAACACAGAGTAACTGCTTAATATGTAGAGTCTTTCCTTTTCGGGTGATGAAAATGTTCAAGAATCAGACAGTGGTGATGTTCACTTAACATTGTGAGTGTACTTAATGCCACTGAATTACACACTTAAAAATGGTTGGTGTTTAATTTTATGTCTTGTAGTGTTACCTAAATTTAAAAAAATGGAGCAGGTCAAGGAGGACCTGGATTGCAGAATTGGGGTGCAATTTTGAAGGGTATCACTGAACAGGTGCCATCTGAGCTGCAAACATACCAGGTAGCGGGGGCAGCCATTCAAAGGGTCATAAGAAGGGGCATTGCCTGGTGTGTTCAGAGAACAGGAAGGAGGCAATGTGCCTGGATGTGAGTAAAGGAAGGGCAATAGGAACAGAGGCAGCCTTGGTCTTCCTCATTCACCTGCTGTTTTAGACACCACTGGCTGCAATTGCCCACAGTTAGTTACCTGCCCAAAGTTGCAGTGATGATGGTACTGGCAGTGGTGAGGAAAAGAAGGGAAAAGGCAGAAAAATCACTCCAGATACTTCCCAAGGCCCAGAATTTGATCATACATTATTTCTTTTGACTATGAGTTTCCTTTACATGATATTTCCCCTTAGTTTTTTTTTTTTTAACATAGAATGCATTTTTCAGTAACACTTTATCTCATATAAAGGAGTGTGGACTTACCTTTTGTAACATCAGTGAAGAAAGGTTAAGGTTCCCAACAATTTAAAGGGATATTATTTCAGTGAATCTCTATGTGAGAATAAATTAAATAAAACAGACATGCAAAAGAAAAAGTGAATTCATTTAGAGAGAGATCATGTCCCTCTGTTCTCAGATGCTTTTGAAGAAAACATAATCATGGATAATCATCCACTGTTGCATTCTCAGGTCTCCTCTGACCCCACAAAATGAGCATAGGGTCATCATTTCCTTTTCAGAAACACTTATAAATAATTGAGCGAGGCAATGTTGTGAACTGGGATGGGCAATGGACCTAGGACTAGAAGCGTGGATTTGGGGCCCAACACTTGTATTTATAATTTGTACAACCTTGGGCAAGACACCTAACCTCAGAGCTGCAGGTTTTTTATCTTCAAGTTAGAAATGATATCATCCCTACCTATCTAACTGGGTCGCCGTGAAGTTCATATGAATCAAAGGTATATAACTGCTTTGAAAAGTACAATTTCATAAATAGAAAGTACTACTATTAGTCTTCAAACATAAAAGCGGTTTTCAAGAAAACCTAAAACCTCTCTCCTTCTATGTGTGTTTGCATATTTATATATATTTTTTATTTTATGATAGTACACATGTGGAGTCTCTGAGCCCCTTGAGAAAAGGGAAACCTGTTTTATTCATCTCCGTATCCCTGGCACTGAGCAGAGTTCTATACACACAGTAGGAGCATAGTTAGTTAGGCTAGGTTGAGTGAATGGATAAATAAACCAACTGTATTTTGAATTATTCTCATGAGGTAATGGTTTACAGTGTCCCACGATTTACCATGCGCACTGTTTGATAGTTTGAGTATTCAGGTGTCGAAGAATGGATGGAGGACGCTAACAAAACAGAGTTTAAATTGAGATGATGTCATAATTAGCTTATTTATTGTGACCTAGAATAAAGAACATGCTGATTCCACAACAGTTTTGGGGCAGTCTGGGATATTAAGGTGAGTTTTGGTTGTGGCAACCCAGAGGAAGGTTGCAGTGGCCCATCTATCTATCCCAGATGAAAGATATGCTTCACCCCTCTTTCTTGATCCATGAAGTTCAAAAGGAGGCACCAAGCATTTCCGTCCTTCTTCAGGATGAAGGTAGGCAATATGAGTTGGCTGTAGAAGGTCTACAATCAGCCAATGGCTTAACAAGTAGCTTTTCTCTCTCTTTACAAATGAGTCCAGATCACAATGAGGTATTTCCTTTGGCTTAAAGATATCCAAAGCACTGATTTAAATACAGTTCCTTAGAGGTAAAATTGTATGGATTTCCTTCTCACTAGGTAAGGAAACTGAGACAAACACCAGTTAAAGGCCTCAGGGTAGTCAGAATGCTTCACTGACTGTCCCTTTTGGAACTAAGGACAACCAGAGCATAATGGATTGGATCTGAGATTCTCACATCAGAAAGTGAACAGAAGAAAACTGAATGTCATTCTGAGACTTCAGTAAAGGATAATGTCCATTTTCTCGTCTACCAAATAGGGATAATTATCTCTAACTTACTAAGTGGTCGTGGGGATCAAAACAAACAACGATAACAAAACAGCCTATTTGTCTGCTATTTAAGTGCTCACATGTTCCAGAATGGATGGTGCAGGCCAACAACATGGGGCTGAGTTTGAAGTCAGAATTAGCTTCTTTATTATCAGCTAGATTTGTTGCTTTCTAACCAGCAACAATGACAACAAAACTTAGCATATGAAAGGGCCCAGCAGAGCTCCTGGCATGTAGTAGGTGCTCACTGAATGTTAAGAAATACAGGCCTATAATGAGGGATGCTTGGCAATGGGTATGTAGAATGCTAAAGATAACCACTCACTTTGCCCATTTACATCAGTTAGACCATTGCCACCATTTGCATTCCCAGCCTCTTCCATTCCCCCAACTCTACTCTGTTTCCCTCTGTGTTCTCTTGTGTCTTTCTCTAATTTTTTTCAACTCTCACTTTTTTTCCTCCCCTACTTTTTGCTTGGTTCCTCAGTGAGATCTATGAGCATAATATACTCCAACTACAGTAACTCACCTTGCTGAAGTGGCTGCTGAGTTCTGCTTTGAAGGAAATTTACTTATTTAATTTTGGTGGGGGGAAGTTGTGGCTGGACCACTTATAGAAATGTAGGTCTAGTTTTCTGGGAATGTTTAAAGAAACCATGCGTGAATGTACATTGTCTTCCTCCCTCTCTCCTTCCTTCCCTTCCTTTCTTCCTTTCTTCTTTCCTCATTCCCATCCTCCCTCTTTCTTCCTTCCTTCCTTCAATCAATCATATATCCATATTCATATATAGATATATATATTTAATCTTTTACCTATAACTCTTGTCAATTCTATCTTCATTTTTCCCCTTTGGGCTTATGAGTATCTATAGTTGGTGCTCCATAAATGTTTATTATGAGTAACAATGATAATAGTGATAGAAAGAGCAACACATGTGCTATTCCTCAGTGCTTTTTATCTCATGTACAAAATTAAACACTAATGTTGCCATCAGTTACTCCCAAAAAGATGGTGGAAGCATATTTGTTAGTAATATTTTGATAATAACTATATAAACAGATATTTGTCATGCTATTCTGACTCCTACATCTTCATTCACAGAAGAACATTTTATTTACGTTGTCAAGTAAGAGGGTGGCAATTTAAGTGAGACTTGCAATTTATCACTTGCTTTGCTTTCCAAGGCAAGTCCTAGGAGTTGCATTTTTGAAATGGATCTAGAATCATTCTTTTCTAAGTGTTTTCAAATATACTCAGAAGGATAAAACAGATATCTATATCCATATCTCATATTTCTATGGAGGGTTCATAGAGATATTTGTCCTCCATAGAGATATGAGATATAGATATTACCTGCATTTGCACCCTGGAATATTTTCCTTGCCTCAGGTAGTTTAGTTGATTGAAAGCCACCAGGGTTTATAACATGTCTGTCTAACTGCCTCTTGACATTATAGGCTTAAAGTCTATGTGTAAAGAATCCACTTGGTGGAGGGCAACTTTCTTTTGGGTGTATATTTTACAATCAAAGTGAGATATTCCAAAATGCAAAGGAAAATGTATGCACAGAAAGAAACATGACACTGAACAAAATTGGACAAGCCTGACAAAAAATAGGTGTGGATAAATGAAAACTTGAACCTGGCAGTGAATAGCACATGATTTGGAGTGGGCCAACACTGGCTCTACCATTTATTTGCTTTGGAACACTGGGGAAAGTCCTTCTCTGGTCCTCAGTTTCCTCACATGTGAAATGGGGATAATAATAGTCTCTACCTCATAGTGTCATTGTGAGTCACAAATGAAACAAATGCATTGAAAATCATTGTGCGGATAACATGAAATAATATTTATCTAGTGCTTAGCAGATAGAACATTGGATAAATAGGGGCAGTTATCACTATTATCCTATCAGACAGGTTGTCTGTGTCAGCCCTTCGTTAGGATGGCATCATCTGCCTAGGACCAACAGTGGAAGGCAGTGAAGAGGCATGATTTTATTTGACTATTTCAATTAATAAGTGTGTCAGGTTGCTAGGGCTGCTGTAACATTGTACCACAAACCAGGTGGCTTAAATAACAAACATTTATTGTCTCATAGTTCTGGAGACTAGAAGACTGCAGTGATGGCAGGGCCATGGTCCATTTGAAGCCCCTAGGGGAAGATACTTCCTTACATTTTCCAGATTTTGGTAGCCCCGGGCGTTGCCGTAGCACTTCAATGTCTGTCACCATTGTCACATGATATTCTTCTCTGCATGGGTGTGTGTCGATGCCCAAATTTCCCTCTTCTCATAAGGACATCAGTCATATTGGATTTAGAGTGCACCCTACTCTAGTAACTGTTCATCTTAACCTCACAAATTAATCTGCAGTGGCCCCGTTCAAAAATAAGATCATATACACAGGTACCAGAGGTTAGGATTTCAACACATCTTTTGAGAGTGGGAACGCAGTTCAACTCATAACAACAAGTATCTGTTAAGGTCTTATAGTATACTAGGTGCTGATCTTGATATGGAAGGACTGGTCAGAAGGGCAGAGGAAAGAGGGCTTTAAATGAGGGAAATTGTGTGAGTTCTGGTTCAGGAACAACAACAACAAAAACCCACAAGATTTTGTTCAGCAAGTAACACTGTGTTGATTGTCAGAGTATGGATTTCCCAGTGAGCATGGTGGGTAGAGTTGCTGAGAAGACAGGCTAAGTGACACGTATCCACGCCTTCTGATATTTGGGGTTGCGCTGGCTCTTTTTTTGTCTTATTCCCCCTCTTAAAGAATGGCCCTTCCCTCCACTCAGGCTCCCAAGAACTCAACCAGCGAGACCTTGTAATTTCCTACCTCTTCTCATCTTCATGTGAGATGTCCTCTTTCATCAATCACTGTAGGCTGTCAAGCTGGCCTGTGCCTGCATCATTACTGCTTGGAACATGGCAATGACTTCTTTCTAACTTGTTTTTCTGTTTCCAGTCCCTTCTCCCTAGTTGGTCCTCCATACTATTGCGTATCTGAACATGTCAACGCTCTGCTGAAAACTCCATCAATGATTGTCCAACACTGACATGATGAAATTCAAACTCCTTAGTTTAGCATAAATGCCTAATATGCCTACTCCCTCAATTCTTAGGCATCCTGCAGTGCCATTACAATGAACTACCACTGTAGCATCTCAACTGCCCCAACGTGTGTCATGCCTCACTACCTTTGTATACCCCAGTCCTCTGGGCAATGTTCTCTTCCTTTCTCTCCCTTTACCATCTTGCTAGCTCTTTCTCAAGTCTTCACCACTCAAGTATTACCTTCTCCAGGAAGCCCTCCTTGATCTAGTGTCTAGTCTGAGATAGGTTCTCATTTTTCTCATGCTTCATGAGTATAGGGCTGTGGTCAATCCTCTACCTTGTCATATAGCACAGTGTACCACAATCCCTAATTACCGTGGTTTTCCACTCCACCACACAATGAGAAGTGTGGCTTGCAAAGGCCTATGGCTCATGTCTCTCTGTAGCCCCCATGCTGAGTGCTGGGCCTAGCCCAGGGCAGAAGGCCAATTTAAATGTTCATGGGCTGGACAGTAGAAAGGTAGCAGGCTAGCCAACCTCATGGCCTGGGAGTTACCTCTGAGATGATTAATTCCCTAACGTCCTCTGGCAAAAATGTAGATCAAAATATCTCTTCTACCACATACAAACACTTTGATAAGGGAGAAATTTAATGCAACTGAGAGATAAGGAGACAAACTTTCTAATTACACAGCTCATGGGCCTGGCATTTGGCAGGGATCATGTGAAGCACTCACTTTTCTCCATTTTAAGTCACCATTTCCCAAAGTTGAATTATTGAGAGCACATTAGGCAGAAGATGAGGAGTGAGAATAAAAAAAAAAATAACTTCAGTAGACAATCACCTTGTAAACATCTTGAGATGAGGCTGGCTATTAAACAGGAACGTTCGGTACCAACTGAAGCTCAGGCAAGTTTAGCCAAGCAAATCAATGCAAGTTAATCTTTCAGTGTCAGCTGGCTGAGTTTTGGACTAGTGATGAATGCCTTGACTGGAAAGATGAAATGCTGGAATGCCAGCCAGTGTTCTGACAGCTACAGATGGTGCCAATTACTGCCAGTGGAGCCTGTCCTGCTGTGAGCCCAAGATGTCTGATTTGTGGCCACAGGAAAATGAAAAAGAGGCCTTCCAGCTGGGCCTGTCACCTGTCCTTTATTGTTCTGTAACCAAAATTGTATTCAGGTTTGAAAACCTTTTTCTTTCTTTCTTTCTTTTTTTTTTTTTTTTTTTGGTGATGGTGGTGGGGGCATTGGACATGGGGCGGAAAAAGGAACAATGTTACTCATGTTAATCATACAGCCATGCTCATTGCCAAGCATATGCCTGAGGAGGTGAAGCAAGTCACTACCAAGGTTGACCACTTCTTCCCATCCCGTTCCTAGCAAACAAAAGACTGTCAATTAACCTGAAACATGGAGAAAAGCAAATGAAAATAGCCCCAAGGCTCATGATGGCCGTGGGATTTTGTACACATAAGCATGATCTATTGTATCTTTTGAGGAGGATGTTTCTGCTAGGAAGATTGCTGTGTCTCTCTCCTATGGCAGACCTCAGAACTGGGTTCTCCTTGTGTTTAGGCCATGGTAACAAATGAACTCAGGTACATGTTTGGAGTCTAACACCCAATGGCCCTCTACTGTGCTCATCCTTTGAGAGAGTAGGCTGCACTCAAACTTTAGAGGTATCCAAGAATGATACCTTGGCATAAATTGCATAAATTGCATCCTCATTATAAGAGTAACAATACAAAAAATAATAAAATCAACAACAATATCTGCAGTCACATTCATTTATTGAGAACTTATGATGAATAAAATATTAGACCGGGTCTTTTACCTACTTTGCCCTTAATCATTTTAACAAAATTGCCTGAGAGGTATTACTATCCCATTTTACAAATGAAGGCACTGAGTAACAGAGAGGTTGAATGGCTTGCCCAAGACCACAGAATTACTGAGTGATGCCACCTAGATTTGAACACAATTCTCCAAATCTTACAAGGGAGTACAACCAAGAAGTGAAAAGAATACTATTACTTTCATGTCGTATAGTTAGAGTAAGGTGTTCAATTTATGTTGGAATGAGCATAAAGGAGCTAACGCTAAGCGCTTTAGTAGTAGTGGAATAGCAATAGGGAGGACAGAAGCAACAGCAGAGTTAGTAATTAATACATCATTTAGACTTTTACTATTATTACTGTTAGCCAAGTTTTGCTTCTAGTAGGTCACCACTGAATATTATGGTTCTGGTCCTAGATAATGGATAGATAATACTAGGCACACGGGTAGTTTTTTTGTGAAGCAGGCAAGGACATAGGGTCAGCCGGTACCCAGTTTGAGTCAAGAAGAGACATCAGCCTAGTCTAGTTGTCAAGCCATAGGGTGGCATTTGACTCTTACAGCACACCTAAAGAAAGCCACTCTAGCCATATCCATCAAGAATTCCATCAGTCCTTGGAGAACCCTTCAGAGGCAGTGTGAGGAATGGAAAAGTCAGTCCCAAAAGCCCTACCCCCACAGGGACCCTGTGAGCAGTGTCACTCCTGCATGGCCTAATCTTCTGCTCCACATCAACTGAACTCTCTTAATCTGGATGTTGTCCTCCATCTAGTGTGATTTCCTAGGAGGTGGAGTGGGTTCTGGGATCCTCTTATCAGGATTTGGTCTGGAAGATCAGGTACTCCAATAAAAGACCATTTCCTCCTTTAATAAAACATGGAGCACAAACAGGCTCCAGTGCCCTCTGAGAAAATCCCAAGACAACACAGTTTCTTAAAAGGCACTTCCTCCACCTTTGTGGGCAAGCAGAGATTAGAGTTTGGGTCCTAAGAAAACTTAGCTTACTAAGATATGGCTGGTGCCTCTAGAACACTTTTACTTCTCTGACATAATGTCCGTCTTTGATAAACTTTCAGTGCATTTCTCCCTTTTCCTATTTTCTTACTCAACACAAATCGTCATTGACTGCACTTCGACATTTCTTTCTGTCTTTGTCGAGACATCTGTGATCTCTAATTGATTTCTTCTCCAAAAGACAATTGATTATAAAAACTTAAGTGACTCAAAATTATTTTACTTGTAATACTTTAAATTATTATGGATAGTATATCTTGGCCACTTTAGTTTGCATTCCTGGCTTTTCAAGATGGCCAAGAGTTTCTTGAAGAACTAGCAACAAATCAGAATGATTTTTTAGTTTTAAAAGAACTTTATATTTTTAAAAAATAGAAGTTGAAGGGCTATAGGCCAGTTTTCCTCAGTAGTTTCCATGTGGCGATTGTTTAGGGGTTTTCCAAGACCACCCAGTATTCATTGACTTGCTAGAAGGACTCGCGGAACTTAACATGCAGTCAAACTCAAGACTGAGAGACACAACAAGAATAAATATTACAGCAAGATCAATAAAGGAAAAGACACATCAAGAAGAGTCTTGAGGAATCCATGTGCAGGCTTCCTATGCTCTATCCCTGCCATGAGGGAGGGACCGCAAGCTCTCACCATAGCAACAAAAATGCAGCCACATACGTGCAATGTTTCTTTCCAGGAAAATCCATTTGAGACTTAGCGTCCAAGGTTTTTACTGGGGTCTGGTCACACAGGCCCACTCTGCCTAGCAACTACCAAAATTTCAGATTCCCAGAGGGAAAACCAATTTAGGGCCTCAGGTGGGCAAAACAGTCTTGTCACTGAGGGGAAATTTCTTATCGGTATAGGGAACTGTTTACCAGTCAAGTGCCCAGACTTCAGCCAAAGACCAACCTTATAAAATAGGCTTTCTAAGGAGAGCAGTCTCAGGCCTGCTACGTTAAACTCTGTTCTGTGCATACCATCCTTTTGTCCCTTGGCCAAGGTATCTTTATAGCAAAATCACTATCAGTATGACCCCATTTGGCAGGGTGAGACTAACCTGCAGTATTGATCTCAGTCGTGTCTTTTAGGGGTCATGGATTTAGCCAGTTAAAACAAATCCCACCAATCACAAAGGTCTGTGTTAAAAAGCCAGGTGGCTTTCTTCTTAAGTTTTTGTGTGAACCATTTTGATCTGGCCTGGGGTATTGATTTAGGTGTAGCACAGCTCTGGCAGTGTGTTGGCAGTTGACCCAAAAACCTTGCAAGCCTGAAAGTGGTATCCAGATAGCCAGGGCACACACAAGAAACACAATCCCCCAGGGCACACATGGTCCCCATGCAGACACACAGCTTAACAATTGTTAGGGCATCCTGGGCAGTACAGATTAACAGAGCCCCCAGTGTGGCCTCCCACCCAAAAAAGATGTGGCAGGCATCCTTTTTCTTGTGCTTTCTGAAAGGCAGAAGCAATGCTTTATAGTCAGATTTAAATGTTGATTTATTTATTTCAAATTAATAATGACCTATAATCATTGGCTTTACTTAAGCATAATAAAATGGAAATCTGCTTTTTTTGTTTTAGAATTATCTGACTGGAATAACCTAACTGCTAAAAGCTTCTAAATTAAGACGGACAAATTTTTTTTTTCATTTTATTAAATATGTCCTATAGGAATTGAGCTATTTTGCTCTCAACTTCAAACACAAATATTTAGCAAATTTTAAGATTCATTTAACAATAGAATTATACCAGCAGACAAATAGCCTTATAAAATGACCCTCAGCATCTGGGAAGCATGTCACAGTTGTGCATGTTGTATTTCCACCATATCACTTTGCAGAATTGATAGTTTCTGCTCCAAATGACTATGAATGCTAAATTGCACTCTCTTAAATGGGAAATTGGCTTATACATTAGAACTTTTGGAAATAAAGATAAATGGAGAGAGTGAAAAGGAGGTCAATGATGATACAGTGCTTTACAGTTTGCAAAACACTGTCTCATAGATTCTCACAATTGTCCTCTGAGGTTGGCGTTCTCATTGCCACTTTAAAAGTGAGAAAAAAAATGAGTTTGGAACACGTTGAAAATCACTCTAAATAAACAAGTAGCAATGTATAGAATTAAAGATAGATATTCTGACTCCCAACTCTACCTTTTGAGCTACTATTAATACCACAAGGCTAGCTTTTAAGCCTTCAGCCTCTCATCTTGCTTCAGCATGGAAACAGTGTACAGCACTAGAGGAAGCCTAGCTGACAATTTGCTAGTGTTCTTTATAGCCTTATAGTGTCTCAAGGCTGATGTTTCTGTTGCAGATGTTCCTCACTTCTTTGATTCAAGATCAAGAGAGTTCCGATAAAAAGATACTGTATTTTGTATGTTTTCTGTAATTGATGGTGTTGATGTCTTTGGTGTTAATACATGAGTGCTTTTGAAGAGCCATTAGAACAGGGAAAAAGTTGCAAGACACAAATCTCAACTTAACACTATTCCGAGACACTAACTAGTTAATCATTTGACTGTACATAACTAGCTGAGCTTGGGCGTGGCATGCAATTCTCACTCCAAAAAGAGCTGCTGCCACAGCGTCATCGGGTTTACTGTCCATTTTCCTTTGTTGTAGGCTGTTTCACAGCAAATCTTTAGCCTTAGCCTTCCCTGGGACTGGCTTCTTGTTAAAGAAATCTCTGCTGTCTACTGAACTCATTTTCATTTCCTGCCAGCAAGAAGAGAGGGGATAAAACTGGTGCAATCCATAGGCCATAGGCCCCAAGTGGACAGTTTTCTGTAGAGCTGAAGCAGACGATGGGTGGGTTTATGTAACATTAAACCCAGGTGGGTACTTACCCACTTTGCCTTGGTGCAACATGTTTTGGACTTGGCACAAATTAGTGTGTTTGTCTTTCATTCTACTTGGCTACTAGCCAGCAAGGATACTTTATTTTCATTTTGAAATTTCACCTGGCAGATCCTTAAAAGTCACCAGAGGACTTTTCCTGAGTAATAAAAAGCAACTTTTATTGAAAACTAATTATTTTTTCCGATGAATATGTCAGCTGTTTAAAAATGCTGCAGTCATGTTAAAGCACATTTTAATAGTGTACTTGCAAATGCAGATCCAGGCGTGAAATGCTTTTTGACAGTAACTTGTAAGCACCTTATTCCAATATACCTCTATGCCTAGTTACATGCAGGTCTGGAAATCTGATAAATGCCAAAAAATATCCACTAGGTGAGTAAATCAGTTATTTGAAAATGGGCACATATTATAAAGTTCACTATATAACTAACAAACAGGTTCTCCCTGCTTAGGAATGAAGACTGACAAAAGAAATGCATACCATTATTCATCGAGCAATTTTAAGCTTTTAGAAGGGAGTAGGATTGAATTACTTGGGAAGGTTGCGGTTATTCTGGGTATACTTGGGTTTGTGTGTCACTCTGCATCTTTGCCTGTGTCTACACACGTAGTTGTGTATTCCCTGTGTTCTGGGCTCCACACTAACCACTGAGATATGTATGAAACACTAAAATGAATTAAACATTGTATTTGCCTGCCAGGAATTTACAGCTTCATGGGGTGAATCAGAAGAGAGACAAGGACAGAAATGTAAACAAGACAGAATTATGCACGTGTGAAATAGAGGCTTAAGGGATATCTTGGACTTACACAAAGCCTGGTGTACATTCTGACTTAAGGGACCAAAGAAGAGCGTGATAATAGAGGTCCCATTTGAGCTAGGTCTTCAAGGATGAAAATGGCAATGATTAGTGGAATGTAGAGAAAGGACATTTTTCATTCATTGAAGGAATAATAACAAAGACACCAAAGAATAAAGGGGCATGGTCTGGAAGGGAGAATATCAAAGGAGATGAGGCTGGATGGAGCAAATGATAGAAAGTCTCAATGTGACACTACAGACGTTATTTTCTTTTCTGTTTAGATTTGTGAGAGGGAGAATGGATTTGCTCTCTGTTGAGTTCAGGCCTGTGAAAAGGGAACTGGCATACCCAGGCTTTCATTCTGGTGGAGAGTAGAAAATGAATTGGAGAGACAGGGAATAGACAAGACTAGAGACAGGGAAACAGACCAGTTAGGAGCTATAACAATAGTTCAGGGAAGGGACGACAAGGGTTTGAAAGGGGCATTAAAACAATTATCCAGTGAATTTAATCAATGCAGAGAGTGATCTGGCTAATTCAGGGAGTTGGGAAGAAGGCACTTTACTCTCAATTGCTTGTTTTTATTGGCTTGACTTGGCCAGCTAATTGTCTCAGCTTTCCACTTTGCTATGCCTATGTCGCAGCCATTGTATAGTTTGGACAAATTGCTTGGTATCTCTAGATTTCATTTTCACCAGCTGTAAAATAGTGATGATAATTCTTGCTACCAATGGTAATTACCTCATAGGAATGTTCTACGCATTTGTGTGAGTGGTAGCATATCCGTGGCATGCAATAATCATTAATAAGATTTCTAATACTTCTACTAATGTGCTTGAAGATCTTCTGAAAAGTCAACACACCCAAATACTAAAACACTTGAAGTGATAAAAGGGTGACTCCATTTGGTTAAGCAATAATCCCTGATGGCCTCTCTTTAATTTGCAAATCCTCTCTGATTTAATTCAAAAATTTTATTTTATAACATAAATGTAATATCCAAAGTTGTCTTAAGAACCTTTCTAGGATTTTTGCAGCAGATTGGAGGCTGCTTTCCACCAGCTCCAAAGCTGTTGCAAACACCAAAGATTTCCTAGATGATGAGTTTTCCTGTCTGTCTGCAGGTAACAGTTGAAGTCCAGAGGTGTTTTAGAGTTTAGCAGTGTCCTTTATTGATGACCTAAGGACCCAGTGACAGAAATAAGTTTTGTTATTTTTCTAAATAGTGATGAAAACTTTAAGAAAAAAAATGCCTTTGTTGACTGACCTCAGACTATTGTAGAGTGTTAAGAAAATTAGGGGAAGATTTAGATGACATTTTCTTTCAGGAAGTCAGCCTACTCCTCCCCCAACCTCTACTCCACAAAACAAAACTGCACATTCATGAGATGCACATGCATTGACATGATCTGAACTATGTTTTTCAGAACATCTGGGGTTGGTTGGCCAGTATTAGCCGTACTTACAAAACAAAACACCCAAAGCCAATGTTGCGTGTCAGTTCTACTACTAACAAGCAAACAAGTGAAACCATTCCTGGGGCTTAAAACTAGTTCACCAGGAAATTCAGGCAAGTGAGAATTGAGCTCCCCATTGCCAGTGCAGCTTTCTGATGGTGGTGTGGTCTCAGGAAGCCAAGCTGTGGAAGACAGAAGCTCCATTTCAGCTATTAACAGCCTAGATGTTGAAGCATGTTATTCCAGGATGAGGTGTTTGGCAGCCAGGAAGATTGTGTACATAAATCTGGGCAAGACTTTAAAGGCCTCTGTCTCAGATCAGCTCTTTCTGACAAGTCATTTCAGTGAGACCATTTCAAGGTATGACATTCAGTTCCTTGAGTGACCTAAATCTCCCCCATGCTGCTCTACCCCCAAAAAGATCCCAAAGAATTCATTTCTATCTATGCCTAGCCAAGTGTCTTAGACCAATTTATAGAGACGAGTTCTGCTGCACGTGTCCACACCTCAGAGTTTAGCAGTAGCAAGCCAGGCTGTATGTATCTTTTCCCAGCTGGTCTTGGCAAAGCACCAGTCCCAAAGGACCTAAACTGAAGTGGCAACGTTTGATTTATCTAAATGAGTTGCTTTCATAGGAATGGGAAGATTTTCTCTGTGAGTGTGTGGGGCTGGCCCTCACTTGATATCTGACTACAGGTTCACTTTTTATACTCCATCCCCAAGCATCTGGGAAATTGCATTTTCCTTCAAAGTGCAACCCCTACCTTTTCTCAGAAATAACAGAAGAAAGGAAGCATTTGGGACAAAGCACTTACTTTTGAACAAGGTAGAAAACTCTAAAATTTTAGAAGGAAGAGTTTAAAAACCACTGGATACAGAGTCAAAAGGCTCATGGTTCAAGAGAAAGTTCTGCCATTTTAAAAACTACTGTGATTTTGGGGTAAGTCACTTCAGTATTCTGATCTTGTTTAGCTTCTTATGTATAGAATGGGAGTACCTAGTACCTGCTTCACCAGCCTCTCAGCATTGCTTAGAGGGCCGAAGGAGGTGATCCATGTACTCATTCTTTGAAAAATATAAAGGATTGCTTATTTGGAAGTTTCTTTTTGGGATGTGGTATGCTTTATGAGCAAAAGGCCCATAATTGTCCAGATTAACTACCTGTCACTAGAGGCAGAAATAATTCAATAACTCAGCAGCCCACTCTCTTATTCAAACAACACTGAATGACATGTTTGTGGCTTCCTTTTCCTTGTATATAAACAGCACCAGCTTCAAAATGATTTGATCTTTGGTCAAGAGGTTATTACTGACTCTGATTTAGAGATACAATTAACTTCCCATCAATAACTGTGTTCAACCTAAAATAATTATAATAATAAATATTATTTTATTGGCAAGATTTTTGTCTGGAGGTAGGGTTCACTGTTTTGCCCTTGTAAGTGAGCTGCTGAGAATGAAGTAATAATAATTAGTTATTTTGACTACTCATGCAACATTGTCTGCCTGCTTGGCGTTATGTGTTAAGAACATTTAATTAAGGATGGGTGAAATTGTCATTCATTTATTTATTAAAATATTTGTGACATAACACCCACATCTCCAGTACTGTCATCTTAGGTACTAAGTACTGTAGGATTTTTCTGCCCTCACACATTGTATCCCTTTAAATCTAGTATACTTTTCTTTCTTTTGTGCATTCATTCATTCATTCATCCTTTCATTCATTCATCTCCTTAATAAATATTGGAATGAACCCTTTTTCTGTCTGAGAAACTGTGTTAGTGCTCTGGAAGTTGGAACTCTGTAGGCTTGCCTATGATAAGACACCTGACACAAAGGAGACAATAAAGTAATTTTTATGAAAAATAAAAAATTAAAATATTACTGATGAGCAAAAATACATATTTTATCCAAGCAAAAGCCATACTTTCTGAAACTCCACGATTTGTGTTTTTGTGCTTGTACGTTTTACTTTTTTTCCTTTACAGTGCTGCCACTGAGTTAACATATCAATAGATGCACAACCCACCAGTGAATATAATTAATGCTTGGAAATTGTGGCTTTCAGAAAGTCCCACCAAGCACAGGAAAATGTCTTAATTTGACAGTGGGCCTGACCAAATGCTAGTTTGTTTGGAAAGACAAAACTAGCCAGTTATGCAGTGTATGGTCTATAATCTGACAGAAGGAGACCAAAACCTACCTAGCTATTTCCATCCAGTGGCCTTGGTTCCAACAATAGTGCCATTTACAGCAAGACTATTAAATATCCTTGCATGGCATCACCTTATATAAACATAGTGGTGAGGGACCAGAAGCCTGGGGACAGAACATGTGCTGCAGCCCTCTGTCCACCCAGTGGGGACCTTCCAGGCCACATTAGACTCACACAGGGAAGGTGATGAAGTGCTTGTTCTGCACTTTATTTGCCTCTAGTTGTTGTCTATGGATTCCTTTCCTGTAATAGGCACTTGTTTGGCTACTGTACTTGAGCTGTTGTATGATCTCAGCTCAGGAGTTTGGATGCAGTAGCCGGCGAGGACTATGAACGTAGTAGTGAGAGACCAGCCATTGAAAATGGAAGAGGAAAGGAATAGTTAATAGGCATATATTATGTGCTTGGCACTCTGTTAGGCCTTTATGCACATTATCTCATGTGTACCTCCCAACAATACTATGAACAATACTATGAAGCTAGTATTGTATCCCTACTGTGTTGCAGAGAGAACAGCCACTTTCTCAAAGCCACACAGTAAAGCATGGAGCCAGGATACCATCCCAAGTATTCCACCATATGCTTTATTCAATTCGCCACACTGACTACTACATTATCTTCCTTTGTTGAATCAGGAAATGACATATATGATATCTACTGAAGATGGGTCATTCTCTTGTTTGTCTTAGGCTAACCAGTGTCACAATTTTGAAAATGTTAACTAAAAACATTTTAGGAATCTTAAAAAGTCTATCTCAATATTTACGAATAAGAGTCCCCCTTCCTCACCACTTCCACCAAATAACAGAGGCAGTGAAACCCAATGTCTACTAAATGGTTCTTTATAAACATGTTTTTTCATAAATTTTGTGCATTTGTATTTTTTGTGTACCTTCAACTGGTTTGAGTATGTATGGAGACACAGGTGTGAGAACTGGAAGAACACTGAAAGATCATCTAGCATGTTTGACAGATGCAGAAATTTAGATCCAGAGAAGGAGACTGTTATTCTCTCCAAAATCACCCAGCAAGCAAGTGAAAACACTAGAACTTCACCTTGAAGAAAATGTCATTGTGTGCCTATAGCTGTAAATTAGGTCGCCCAGACTTATTAGGCATCGATTCATATAAGAATAGATCCTTAGTTTTGCAGAGGTTTGACAGATATGCACAAGTGGCTTGCTTGGGAATTACATGTATCTCAGGCTTTAAAGCAAGAGATGGCATGTTATCTTTGATGCTGGAAAGACCAAAGACCCAGGAAAATAATTTTTCATCCAAGAATGTGCAAACAAATAGTATCTCAGATTCTCTGATGCACAGTTCTCTTTGAGAGTCTGTGTATATTTATGCACATATCCACCTTTAGTTATTCTTTCTTTCAATCCTATGTTTAGCTTTTAGGAATTTAAACAATGTGAAATTTTTGTTTTGTTTTGTTTTGCATTTCATTAAGGCACATGAAGACTATGTTGGAACACTTGGGCTAAAATGTGGTTCTACCACATAGTTTATCAATTTTAAACGGGTCAAATATTGGTACATATGAGAATATTAAAATTTGTTGTTCTAGTACCTCCATCTTTGTTCCTGCTTATGTAAACAAATGAATGCAATTCATTGAGATTTCTTTATGGTAAAAGTAAGTGAATAGTACGAATAAGTTTCTGTTTTTTTGGAGTACCTAAATATTTATTTTATTTTTCTTTAAGTTATTGGGGTACAGGTGGTATTTGGTTGCATGAGTAAGTTTTTTAGAGGTGATTTGTGAGATTTTGGTGCACCTATTACCCGAGCAGTATACACTGCACCATATTTGTAGTCTTTTGTCCCTCACCCCCTCCCACTCTTCCCCGCAAGTCCCCAAAGTCAATTGTATCATTCTTATGCCTTTGTGTCCTCATAGTTTAGCTCCCACATATCAGTGAGGACATACAATTTTTGTTTTTCCATTCCTGAGTTACTTCACTTAGAATAATAGTCTCCAGTCTCATCCAGATCAGTGCAAATACTGTTAATTCATTCCTTTTTATGGCTGCATAGTATTCAATTGTATATCTATATCACAGTTTCTTTATCTACTCATTGATTGATGGGCATTTGGGTTGGTTCCATGATTTTGCAATTGTAAATTGTGCTGCTATAAACATGCATGTGTGAGTATCTTTTTCCAATAATGATCTGTTTTCCTCTGGTTAGATACCCAGTAGTGGGATTGCTGGATCAAATGGTAGTTCTACTTTTAGTTCTTTAAGGAATCTCCACACTGTTTTCCATAGTGGCTGTACTAGTTTATATTCCCACCAGCAGTGTAGAAGTGTTGCCTGGTCACCGTATCCATGCCAACATCTACTGTTTTTTGATTTTTTGATCATGACCATTCTTGCAGGAGTGAGGTGGTATCGCATTGTGCTTTTGATTTGCATTTCCCTGATCATTAGTGATGTTGAGCATTTTTTTCATATGTTTGTTGGTCATTTGTATATCTTCTTTTGAGAATTGTCTATTCATGTCCTTAGCCCACTTTTTGATGGGATTTTTTTTTTCTTACTGATTTGTTTGAGTTCGTTGTAGATTCTGGATATTAGTCCTTTGTTAGATGTATACATTGTGAAGATTTTCTCCCACTCTGTGGGTTGTCTGTTTACTCTGCTGACTGTTCCTTTTGCCGTGCAAAAGCTCTCTAGTTTAATTAGGTCCCAGCTATTTATCTTTGTTTTTATTGCATTTGCTTTGGGTTCTTGGTCATTAAATCTTTGCCTAAGCCAATGTCTAGAAGGGTTTTTCCAATGTTATCTTCTAGAATTTTTATAGTTTCAGGTCTTAGATTTAAGTTCTTAATCCATCTTGAGTTGATTTTTGTATAATGTGACAGATGAGGCTCCAGTTTCATTATCCTACATATGGCTAGCTAATTATCCCAGCACCATTTGTTGAAAAGGGTGTCTTTTCCCCACTTTGTGATTTTGTTTGCTCTGTAGAAGATCAGTTGGGTGTAAGTATTTGGGTTAATTTCTGGGTTCTCTATTTTGTTCCATTGGTCTCTGTGCCTATTTTTATACCAGTACCACACTGTTTTGGTGACTATGGCCTTATAATATAGCTTGAAATCAGGTAGTGTGATGCCTCCAGATTTGTTCTTTTTGCTTAGTCTTGCGTTGGCTGTGCAGGCTCCTTTTTGGTTCCATATGAATTTTAGAATTGTTTTTTTCTAATTCTGTGAAGCATGATGGTGGTATTTTAATGGAGATTGTGTTGAATTTGTAGATTGCTTTCGGCAGTATGCTCATTTTTATAATACTGATTCTACCCATCCATAAGCATGGAATGTGTTTTCATTTGTTTGTGTCATCTATGATTTCTTTCAGCAGTGTTTTGTAGTTTTCCTTGTAGATGTTTTTTTCTCCTTTGTTAGGTATATTCCTAAGTATTTTATTTTATTTTTGCAGCTATTGTAAAAGGGGTTGAGTTCTTGATTTGATTCTTTGCTTGGTCGCTGTGGTGTATAGCAGAGCTACTGATTTGTGTACATTACTCTTGTATCTGGAAACTTTGTTGAATTCTTTTATCAGTTCAAGGAGCTTTCTGGAGGAGTCCTTAGGGTTTTCAAAGTAAATGATCATATCATCAGCAAACAGTTGACAGTTTGACTTTCCCTTTACCGATTTGGATGCACTCTCTTTCTCTTGTCTGATTACTCTGGCTAGGGCTTCCAGTACTATGTTGAAGAGGAGTGGTGAGAGTGGGCATCCTTGTCTTGTTCCAGTTCTCAGAGTGAATGCCTTCAACTTTTCCCCATTCAGTATTATTTTGGCTGTGGGTTTGTCATAGATGGCTTTTATTACATTAAGGTATGTTCCTTGTATGCCAATTTTGCTGAGAGTTTTAATCATAAAGGGATGTTGGGTTTTGCTGAATGCTTTTTCTGCATCTATTGAGATGATCATGTGATTTTTGTTTTTAATTCTGTTTATGTGGTTTGTCACATTAATTGATTTGCATATGTTAAACCATCCCTGCATCTGTGGTGTGAAACCCACTAGATCATGGTGGATTATCTTTTTAATATGTTGTCGGATTCGGTTAGCTAGTGTTTTGTTAAGGATTTTAGCATCTATATTCATCAAGGATATCGGTCTGTAGTTTTCTTTTTGGTTATGTCCTTTCCTGGTTTTAGTATTAGGGTGCTGCTGGCTTCATAGAATGAATTAGGGAGGGTTCTTTCTTTCTCTATCTTGTGGAATAGTGTCAAAAGGATTGGTACCAATTCTTCTTTAAATGTCTGGTAGAATTCTGCTGTGAATCCGTCTGGTCCTGGACTTTTTTTTTTGTCGGTAATTTTTTAATTACCATTTCAATCTCACTGCTTGTTATTGGTCTGTTAAGAGTATCTAATACTTCCTGATTTAAGCTAGGAGGGTTGTATTGTTCCAGGCATTTATCCATCTCTTCTAGGTTTTCTAGTTTATGTGTGTAAAGGTGTTCATAGTAGCCTTGAATGATCTTCTGTATTTCAGTGGTGTCAGTTGTAATATCTTCTGTTTCACTTCTTAGTGAGGTTATTTGGATTTTCTCTCTTCTTTTCTTGATTAATCTTGCTAATGGTCTATCAAGTTTATTTATCTTTTCAAAGAACCAACTCTTTGTTTCATTTATCTTTTGAATTTTTTTTTGTTTCAATTTCATTTAGTTCTCCTCTGATCTTGGTTATTTTCTTTCTTCTGCTGGGTTTCGGTTTGGTTTGTTCTTGTTTCTCTAGTTCCTTGAGGTGTGACCTTAGATTTTCTGTTTGTGCTCTTTCAGACTTTTTGATGTAGGTGTTTAGGGCTGTGAACTTTCCTCTTGGCACCACCTTTGCCGTATCCCAGAAGTTTTGATAGGTTGTGTCATTATTGTCATTCAGTTCAAAGAATTTGTTAATTTCCATCTTGATTTCGTTTTTGACCCCATGCTCATTCAGGAGCAGGTTATTTAATTTCCATGTATTTGCATGTATTTGAAGGTTCCTTTTGGAGTTGATTTCTAGTTTTATTCCACCATGGTCTGAGAGAGTACTTGATATAATTTCAATTTTCTTAAATGTATTGAGGCTCGTTTTATGGCCTATCACTTGGTCAATCTTGAAACTTCCATGCACTGTTGAATAGAATGCGTATTCTACAGTTGTTGGATGAAATGTTCTGTATGTATCTGTTAAGTCCATTTGTTCCAAGGTATAGCTTAAATCCATTGTTTCTTTGTTGACTTTCTGTCTTGGTGACCTGTCTAGTGCTGTCAGTGGAGTATTGAAGTCCCCCACTATTATTGTGTTGCTGTCTATCTCATTTCTTAGGTCTATTAGTAATCATTTTATAAATTTGGGACCTCCAGTGTTAGGTGCATATACTTTTAGGATTGTGTTATTTTCCTGTTGGACAAGGCCTTTTACCATTATATAATGTCCCTCTCTGTCTCTTTTAACTGCCATTGCTTTAAAATTTCTTTTGTCTGATTCTAAGTATAGCTACCCCCTGCTTTACCCCCTGCTTGCTTTTGGTGTCCATTTGCATGAAATGCCTTTTTCCACCCCTTTACTTGAAGTTTATGTGGGTCCTTATGTCTTAGTTGAGTCTCCTGAAGGCAGCAGACAGTTGGTGACTTCTTATCCATTCTGCGTTTCTGTATCTTTTAAGTGGAGCATTTAGGCCATTTACATTCAATGTTAGTATTGAAATGTGAGGTACTGTTGCGTTCATCATGCTCCTTGTTGCCTGTGTACTTTGTTTTAGTTTTTTCTTTTTGGTTTTTAACTTGTATTTTCGTTTCATAGGTCCTGTGTAATTTATGCTTTAAAGAGGTGCTGTTTTGATGTGTTTCCAGAATTTGTTTCAAGATTTAGATCTCCTTTTAGCAGTTCTTGTAGTGGTGGCTTGGTAATGGTGAATTCTCTCAGCATTTGTTTGTCTGAAAAAGACTGTATCTTTCCTTCATATATGATGTGTACTTTCACTGATACAAAATTCTTGGCTGATAATTGTTTTGTTTGAGGAGGCTGAAGATAGGGCCCCAATCCCTTCTAGCTTGTAGGGTTTCTGCTGAGAGATCTACTGTTAATCTGATAGATTTTCCTTTATAGGTTATCTGGTGCTTCTGTCTCACCACTCTTAAGATTTTTTCCTTCATCCTAACTTTGGATGACACAATGACAATGTGCCTAGGTGAGGATCTTTTTGTGATGAACTTCCTAGGTGTTCTTTGTGCTTCTTGTATATGCATGTCTAGATCTCTAGCAAGGCCAGGGAAGTTTTCCTCGATCATTCCCCCAAATATGTTTTCCAAGCTTTTAGAATTGTCTTCTTCCTCAGGAACACTGATTATTCTTAGGTTCGGTCGTTTATCATAATCCCAGACTTCTTGGAGGCTTTGTTCATATTTTCTTATTCTTTTTTTCTTTGTCTTTGTTGGATTGAGCTAATTTGAAGACCTTGTCTTTGAGCTCTGAATTTCTTTCTTCTACTTGTTCAGTTCTATTGCTGAGACTTCCCAGAGCATTTCACATTTCTAAAAGTGTGTCCAAAGTTTCCTGAATTTTTTATTGTTTTTTATTTAAGCTATCTATTTCCTTGAATACTTCTCCCTTCACTTCTTGTATCATTTTTTGGATTTCCTTTCATTGGGCTTTGCCTTTGGTACTTCCCTGATTGGCTTAATAACTAACCTTCTGAATTCTTTTTCAGGTAAATCAGGTGTGTATTATTGGTTTGGATCCACTGCTGGTGAACTAGTTTGATATTTGGGGGTGTTGAAGATCCTTGTTTTGTCACATTACCAGGGTTGGTTTTCTGGTTCCTTCTCATTTGGGTAGGCTCTGTCAGAGGGAAGGTCTAAGGGCTGAAGGCTATTGTTCAGATTCTTTTGTCCCACGGGGTGCTCCCTTGATGTAGTACTCTCCCCATTTTCCTGGGGATGTGGCTTCCTGTGAGCCAAACTGCAGTGATTGTTGTCTCTCTTCTGGTTCTAGCCACCCAGTGAGTCTACCCAGCTCCAGGCTGGTACTGGGGATTGTCTGCACAGAGTCCTGTGATGTGAACTGTCTATGGGTCTCTCACCCGTGGATACCAGTGCCTGTTCGGGTAGAGGTGACGGAGGGTGCAATGGACTCTGTGAGGGCCCTTAGCTTTGGTGATTTAATGCTCTGTTTTTATGCTGGTTGACCTCCTGCCAGGAGGTGGTGCCTTACAGAAAGCATCAGCTGTAGTAGTGTAGAGAGGGACTGGTAGTGGGCTGGGCCCTAGAACTCCCAAGATTAAATGCCCTTTGTCTTCCACTACCAGGGTGGATAGAGAAGGACCATCAGGTGGGGTGGGACTAGGTGTGTCTGAGCTCAGACTCCTTGGGTGGGTCTTGCTGTGGCTGCTGTGGGGGATGGGGGTGAGCTTCCCAAGTCACTGGAGTTATGTACCTAGGAGTATTATGGCTGCCTCTGCTGAGTCTTGCAGGTAGTCAGGGAAGTGGGGGAAAGCTGGCAGTCACAGGCCTCACCCAGCTCCCACGCAAACTGAATGGTCGGTCTCACCCCCACTGTGCCTCCCCCAACAGCCCCAAGTCCGTTTCCAGAGGAAGGGTGAGACGGACTTGAAAACTTGCCCGAGGCTTTCCTCCTCTCAGCTGCTAAAGAAAAGGGCTTTTTAGTTCTTCACCCTGCCTGTGAAGTCTGCTTGCAGGATTCGCGCCCTCCCCTGGGTTCTGGCCAGGAGGCTTCTCACCCCATTCAAATTGTTACAAAGTCCAGCTAAAGAATTCCTTCTTCCTATGGAGTTTTACATCCTGCTCCTCTGGCCAATCTCTCAATGGATCCCTGTGGTGTAAGGCAAGAATGGGCTGCTTGGGGACCCAGCGAGCTCTCAGGACCTTTCTGCTGCTTCCTCTACCCCTGTATTTCACTTGGCTCGGCTCTCTAACTTGACTCAGCTGCAGGTAAAGTTGGAAACTTCTCCTGGAAACAGACCTTCAGCTTCTCCTGTGGGAGTGTGTATTCAGGAGAGGAGGGTCTCCCTTTCCTACTTCCACAGTTGAGGCACTCACAGTATTTGGGGTGTCTCCCGGGTCCTGCAGGAGCAGTCTCCTTCCTTCAGAGGGTCTGTGGGTCCTCTCAGGATTGCTGGTTTGTTCTTGCATTCAATCTGGAGCTAAAATTCACAATGCATGCTGCTCTGTCCGGAGCTGCAATCTAGTCCTGCCTCCCATCCACCATGATCCCCGCAAGTAAGTTTCAAGTAGTGTCCATGAGTTACAATCAAGATGATAACTCCATACACTTCAAGCCAAGACTTCTATTAATCTTTTATATATTAAAATACAAATCATAATTTAGCAATGTTTACTGAACATATTTCTGCCAAGAAATCTCTTACTAGTTTCTGGATGAAAATTATACTTGATTGTGTCCTCCCAAAACTTGGACCTACCCATGTTTGTTAAAATAGGAAAGGAGAAAGTAAGATTTTGGTTTAATCATTCTATTATGTATGAGTTTGTAGGAGGTATTAGACGTTATCTGTTTCAAGTACAATAAAAAGCTCTAAAATAAATGTAAGCATTTCAGTTTTAGTTTGCTGAGGAATGTAGCATGCTATAGTGGAGTAATTACTGCATCAGAGTCAGAATCCATTGAACTTCTGTTTTTCTGTCTATAAAGTAAAAATGGGACTAATAGAATCCCTAAAATTCTATCACGTTGTTGGAAAACTTGCATGTGCTTTGCAGGTAAGGGATTTAAGAACGATATTTGCTGTAAAAAATGTGAGAAGAGTATTACTTTCCCCGCAGGAATAGGATGACCGGTTGCTAAATATCAGTGGGTTATGTTCTGTATTCCTAGACTTCCCATTTCCTTCATGAACTCTTATCAGTCCATCTTTCTGCAATCACTCAAGAGGTCTGTATGTGCTTTCCAAATTTCTTCTCTTGGCTTCAGAAATTTTATTTGGGTTTTGTTCCAGCTTATATTTTATTTGTTTATGTAAAACTTGTCTCTACTCCTCTTCCTTTTTACTTCTTTTTGTGACTTGCTGCTATTTTGTGTTTCTTGACAGAGGTAAGTCATATATTGTTCACCTGTTTATAGCTCTATTTCTAGCCAGCTCCTTCTGTCTAAACGTTCAGGCTCACTTTCGCTCTCTAAAACTGACTTTAAAACTAATATTTTATTTTCAGCTTGCAGTTCAGTATGTCTGTAAAGTTTTTGTGATACTATTTTCTCATGGACCAGAGATAAACAAATGGTATTACATTATAATGCTCTAATACAATCAACTGTTGCATGAATGAGGTGTTTTTCGATGAGTAACAATATTTGTCAAGCAGGTATAATTCCATTCTGACTAATGGAAAGAATTTTATGTCCTTCAATTGATGAAAGTGAAGATTTTACAGATCAAAGTTTTAATTAAAAAAATGACTACTGAAAATTGCAATGCCTGCAAGTGTTTAAATATAGCATAGGAGCTTCTGGAGATACACATACACAAATAATTTTTCTTATTATGTACAGATATTTTGTTCTTCATGGCTTGTTAAGCAATGAAAATGAACATTTGGTAATGATATTTAAATTTTGTTTGATGGGTGGGTATGTTTGTGAGTGTGTGTATCGTGACGGGGAGTGGGTGAGTGCACTTGATTTATTTCCTATTTTCTTCTTGTTTCTGCTCCTTGCATTTTGCTGGAGGACCCTGAATGCTTTATTTTCTCAACCATGTCTACTCCTCCAGTGACAAAGAACATTGAGGAACTACATGAATAGAAAAGGCAAGAGCTCTAATGAGGTCTTTAAAAAGGACTCCATTGGGTGGTCAGAGTAGGGTGTAATAGTTATTTGATTTAAAATGAAGTCCTTAATGGCGTCTATCACTAATACATTCTGAATTGATTATGGGAGTGTGGAATGCTTGCAAAGAATGGAGAAAACTGCCAAATACAGACTGAGTTTGTTTGAAAGGCTTTTAAAAGAGGGGGCAGAAACATAAGTAAATATGTGTATATGAAATATATAGAAGGAAATGGGTAACTGTGTGTATATGTTACTATTTTCTACCGTGGTAGGATTTCTGTATAGAAACAGCGCAAGGAATCATATCTCTAATTTTTTACATGTTATATGCCGAAAGAAAGGCGTAATTAATGGTGCTAAGAATCCAAGCAGATTACCCTTATATTTTTCAAACTGATACCTTCTACCTCATCTCATTTAATGCTCACAATAGGCCTGTGAGGTAGAGGCTCCTGTGAAGATAGAGATCCTGAGTCTCAGCACGGTTAAGTAGCAATCTGCCTTGGATTACACAGCCAATGAGTGGAAGGGCTGAGGATAAAACATGGCTCATAATCAAGTGTCCTTGTCTATTTTTTGTAATAAAATTGTATTATTTTATTATGATAATTTAGTTAAGAATCTTGCATGTATGTAAACGTGTGAAGAAGAAAACAAGTTAAGGCATAATGTCATCACCCAGCAATATCAACTACTAATGTTTTAGTTTATTTCCTTTCACATGCATGCATGGGTAGACAGAAGACAAGAATTGAGGTTATCATTGCAATCAGAGTTTTGCGCCTTGTTTTCCTCCTTGTAATACAATATGAGCTTTTCATCATGTCATTAGATAGTCTTCAGAATTATAATTTTAAACTCCCAATGCCTTTCTCCTGGTTCATGCCACCCCTTTTTAAAGGAATTCATCCATCATTGGTGACAGTCCAAAATGGAAAGATGACACATGCCAGCGATCTAAGAGCCTTCTAATACTCATGATCATATTGTCATGGGGAGGTGTCACTTTAGTGAGTTTTGTTTTGTTTTTATTTTTTGTTCTGTTTCATGTTTTTCACAGAGGGATGGATAGAAAGGCCTCTAAGCTGTTAGGTTTTAAAGCAGACCCTGCTTCCATTTTTAATCCTAGACGTGTCATGATTTTCTCTCTGTGATTTATCTATAAAGTAGGAGTGCCCCTCACTGGTGAGGGAAGGATTCAATGAAGATTCAGGATCCCTTAATATGTAGGACTTTGGTTGAGGAAATAAAGGATAGGCTAGGATTTTTCAAGTTGTCTCTACCATGGCACAGGGAATAGTTAGTCTTGTGCCTGGCTCCCGAGTTAGGTGGATGTGTTGGTGGATTATTGCTCTTGTAAATATCCTTCTGTATATATCCTTTGGTAAATTAACAGGTGGTCAGCACTCCTAGGTTTCCATGTGCCTTTAATTCTCATTGCCATATAACTCAGAGCCAGTCATTTCCTCAATGTGGTTTCATCTCTAAAATGAAGATGTTGGATTAGCTGATCTCCTTATTCCTACAAGTTCTAAAATTGTTGTACATCTATTGTATGCTGTTCAGTAAATGGATGACCAGACATGAGCCCTCTAATGCAGCTCCACAGGCAGTGATGGGGAAGTAGAAAACATTTTCTAATTTCCATTAACCCCTTCCCCCATCTACTCTATCTCCGGAATTATTTTTTTAGAAGCCAAGTGCTTCTTGACTTTTTGCAAAACAATATTTTGATGACTTAATTTAATATAGGTCAGCAACATATGGACTCTATTTTACTTGAAATGTCCACTGGTTTAAAAATGAAACAAAGATTTTGGCAAATGTTTTTAAAAGTATCTTGAAACTTAACCCAGGTTTTCCGTGCCTATGCCTTTATGTGAATGTGATTATTGTTCTTGTCTCTTTAAATACTGAAGCCTGCAGTGCCTATTACAATTACATGTCCACTAAAGAACAAGTAGGCATCAGCTGACAATCATACTGCATTTTTATTATTATTATTATTGTTATTATTTTTAGACAGAGTCTGACTCTGTCGCCAACGCTGGGGTGTAGTGGTGCGATCTCGGTTCACTGCAACCTCTGCCTCCTGCGTTCAAGCAATTCTCCCACCTCAGCCTCCCGAGTAGCTGGGACTACAGGTGCCTGCCACCACGCCCGGCTAATTTATGTATTTTTAGTAGAGACAGGGTTTTGCCATGTTGGCCAGGCTGGTCTTGAACTCCTGACCTCAAGTGATCCACCCGCCTCAGCCTTCCTAAGTGCTGGGATTACAGTTGTGAGCCACCGCGCCCAGCCCATAGTGCATTATTGAAAGGGAAAAACGCCTGCATAAGCAAGCACAGTGTAGCTTATAAATTAAAAAATAGTAGCCAAAGCAAAAAGAAGAAATATCAGTTGAAACAGCTACTTTATTAGTAATGTGTGATAGTGCTATAGGCAGACAAGTAGCAATAGTCTTCTACTTACATATATTCTTAATTAATCTTGAAACCCTGACAGGCTTTTCACTGAAAATTCCATTTTGCTCCTTTGGATATCAGACCCTGTTTGTAAGATGCTGTTTAGTTTTCTCCTAGCTACAGCCTAACCTTTTCTCTCTCAAGCCTTTTAAAAATGAATATTTCATAGCATAATTTGCCTTCCTTTGTAACTAGAGTGTTTTGGAAAGCTACGAATAAGAAAACACAGGTTGCGAAGCCAGGCAGAATCCCTCCTCTTACTTCTATTGTATCAATCAGAATGTTGGTTTTTCTAAAGGGATCAAAGCCATTTATCTGTTGGAGCACATTAAACCCCTGCCTAAAGGATTTAGGCTACTGTTTTCTCTTCCAGAAAGGAATTACCACAACCATACAAGTCAGCATAGTAAGAAGCTAAGAACATTTTGTCAATTCTCCCATTCACTCATTCATTCACTCATTCTACGTTTCCTGCAACTTCCTATCCTGGGCAGGAGACAGATAAGTAAATAAGCAGTGATGATACCAAGCTTTCTAATAGAGGGATGATGCAAGGAGGGGCTTACTGCCATCAGGCAAGTTTTCTCTAGTCAATTCCTTTCTGGCAGACTGAGGGCCAATTCACTGGTAGAGACTAGTTGGGATTGACATACCAATGAGGTAGAAACAGATTGTACCAAAGCATGGAAATGCAAAATGATCTGGCCCACTTTGGAAAGAAATTCAGCATGTGTAGTCATTGACATGGTGGCAGAGAGGTAGATGGACTGGGGACGGGGTTCCTAGATACAGAGAAGCATTAGATATTTGATTATTTCTTTAAGAAAAATACAAATAATTTTCAATGACCCCATGATTTCTACACGAAGCTCTCCTGACTCACACACCCAGAGACATTTATATCAATAAAGGTTATTGTTAGCAGTAACCAAGACTCCTCATGAACTCCTATTCACCCTTCAAGACCTAGCTTAAATAGCACTTTTGTAAGGAAGCTTCCCTTGATCCTGACTTTATGTCCCCTCTCAGAACACTGCTCAAACATCATCTTTTGCGCTAGGCTGACTTGCCTATATTGCTCACCATTGTATCTCAAAGTTCAACATGGTGCCTGGCCCCTAGAAGGAGCTTGACAAATAATTTTTGAATGAACAAAAGAATATATATTATGCCCATTAAAACTCTATGAAGGATACAGGTACAACCTTGAGCACTCACGCAAAAAAAAATATTGTAGCTAAAAGAGTAAATGGAAGTAACACAATTTGAATCTTTATTATAAGACATTTAACTTAAAAGCACCAAGGTGAAAGTTTTTGGTTTTTGATTCGTCTTTCAAAGCCCAGAGTCACTTTCCGAATAATCTGCCTGGGACTGTTTTGTTGTTTACACATCTCTTTATTTTTTTTTCCTGCTGTTATTTTCATTAACAACAAATACTTTAATATCATACTAAACTGAGCTACATTAGATCAACTCGAAATCTTTTAGACTCTCAAAAGCTGGGCATTACATATTCAAAACAGGACCTAATGTTTCAGAGCTTCATATTCTACTATAATTATATGGTTCAATGCAAGTGATTATATCTCTTCTTCAGTAACGGGCTGAAAAGTTTTGGTTTGCTGGTTCCCTCATAATTTACTGCCTAGGTATAATAGGCCAGTCTTGCGGAAAAAAAGATGATAAATGATGCTGGCTAGGAATCATAGATTTATTAAATTTCTATCAAACAGTGCAACAAAAAAAATCTGCTTAAGTTAGAAATGGGCTCGAATTTTTTAATCAAAATTCATGAGTCCTGATGCTTGGTTCAGTAGGTCCAAGGAAGGCTTGAATTGAAGACTGATTAAAGAAAATAAAAGGCTTACTTGAAGTAATTTTTCAATGACGGCTTTTAATTGGATGTTAAATCAAATTCTTATCTGCCTTTCTGCAGATAGCACATTATATAAAATACAGTTAGCGGCACTACCACTGTAACGGATACACTGAATAACAATTGACTTCTCACTTTACACTGAGAGGGTAGAAGGGCTGTGTTTGTCAGCCTGTCAGAAATTAAGTATGTAAATTAATGCTTAAGTGTATGAATATGAATATGATTTACAAGAGGCTTGGAGTATTGTTGGGGAAAATACTGAGGTTTTTCTTTCCCCTTCAAGGTTAACAAGTACTCAGTGACCTTTACAGACAGCGTGCAGCCATGAGTGTGTTAGTGTGTGTACCCACGTGTGCATTTTGCCAGTGAGCTTGGGCTGGGAGCTTAAATACTCCCGAAGAGCAAATACCGGACTCATTCTCTAATGTCCCTTTCTGCCATCCATGAGTGTCAGCCCATAAAAGCAATTTCATTAGCATTTCCTCATTTTCCAATATAAGCAGTCAGTGTGGTACTAATAATGGGTCCTTGTCCATCCTTTGCAGAGGATGGGTATTGTGCCCTGTGGAGGGAAGATGGGCTACCTTGACTGGGGGGCTCAGAGAGCACCCTGGCCAGCAAATGTAAGCACTTGAGACCCTATTTGGGAAAAATGGTTGGCATTCCTGAAAAAGTGCTTAACCTTTTGCAGGCCATAGTGGGGACGGGGGCGGAACAAATTCATCTTTCACAGCTGACTGAGATGAGGGTGGTTTGCAAGAGTTAATGGAACTTTTGTTAAGTACTGGATTAACTCCCAGGATAGCGTCTGCAGATTGAGGGAATGGAGTTTGCATAGAATGGTTTTCTCACATACATTTTTAATGGTAGATCTTTAGTAGACAGCTCATTAATTTCATGATTCATTACCATGAATAATATCCTTTAGGTTTGGGAAAATTTTCTCCCATTTTTATTCTAATTTTTGGAGAAACTGTAAAAGCTGTGCTTCACAGAATTTAAAAAGGGGAAACCCCAGTACATAGTTTAGTTACAAATAGATATTAGTTTCTCTGTTGCCCTAAACAGAATAGCTTCTATGTTGGCTTTCCATGTTTGAATACACACAATATCATCATTTTGCTGATTGAGAATTATTATTTAAACTAATGAAATTTACGTTGCCTTCCTAAATAGTCTTTTTTTTTTTAAGTTTAGAAACAGAGTCTAGCTCCATTACAAATTTATTTCTCACAGTTCCAGAGGCTGAGAAGTCCCAGATCACAGCGCCAGCAGATTTATGTCTAGTGATGTCCTCTTACATTCTTAGTATCTTCTTGCGGCAATCCTCATGTGGCAGAAAATGCAGAAAAGGAAGGCAGCTCTCTGAAGCCTCTTTTATCAGGGTACCAATCCCATTCATGAAGGAGGAGCCCTCATGACCTAATCACCTCCCAAGGGCAACATCTTCTAATACCATAATATTGAGGGTGAGGATTTCAACATATGAATTTGGGGGAATGTAAACATTCAGACTATAGTACATGTACTATTCCCACTGCCAGGAATACCATCCTATTTTCCCTGCTAATAATCGACTCTACCTTTGACAACAGAGCAAACAAGTTATAATATGAACTTTGTTAGTCATTGTCTTTTATCTGCTGCTGGGCTTTTCACCTACCTTTGTATCCAGTACTTACCAGGATGTCCTGAACCCAGGATGAGCTCTCTTAATGTCTGTAGAAGGAAGGAAGACAAGGGAGGAGAAGTGGGCAATTTAGTCAAACCACTGCGGAATCAAACAACTTGTTAATAATCCCAACTATGGAGTTTGTCCATCTAGTTCTAGTCCTGAATAGCATCCCAATTTTTTAAAAAATGAATTTCAAGTGAGAGAATGTCATGTTCACATTAGTATTGAATGAGCCACAGCACGTCCCTGATTTAATTATGTTGTGTGAAAATTTAAGTAGTGATGTAAGAACATATCGCTTTGGGGACATTTGCTGTTTTTTAATTTAACCTTTGTGGCAGCAGAAACCATCTCCTCAATGAAGACCCCTAATGAAAGCTGGCAGAAATTCGTGTTTTTATTTTAACTTCATGGAAGAAAAATAGTATGTTACTTACATAATGTTTCTAATTATAGCTTTTTCGTTATACTATTTTAATTGTCTTCTTAAATGCAATATTTGACATGCTGCCAGGAACTTCTCAATGATTTCTTCATTGAGCAAAGGGTTTTTAGACATCAGCTACGTTTCTTAAAACTGTACACTTTCGCAACATTAAAACTCAATCTTTTCTCCCAGAGTCACGTTGCATCTTATATTCCTCCCTTCCCAGGACACATCATGCCCCTTTGCATAAATGTGGAGGGTGAGGTAGGGAGAACTTGAGCAGCCATTTGTAAGGCTCACTTCTTTTTAAGCTTTAAGACCTTGGGGATGTTGTGATGATATAGCTGTTTGTCTGTGGGGGAGGAAATAGGATTAAATGAAATGAAACCATACCAGAATCACTCAACTCCACATTTTTATAGTATGCATAATCTGCTTTTTTTCTGGAAGTCATGAAAGATGTTCTTTATTTCTTGTTTTACAAAAATAGCTGCCTCTGGGTATCGATAATACTAGTTTAAATTCTTCAAAAGAATCCATGAATTGTAACTGCTCTGATAGTTCTGCAGCTATTTTTTAATTTGTATTTTTGCTGAGAAAATTGTAAGCTGTGGAGTAAATTTTAAGTGCAATTATATACCCCTGGAGGAAACTTTTGAGGCAATATCATAAATGGACTTATGAGGCAACCTCCTGATAATATGGGACAGCTGATTCCATAACATATGCATCTGGTCTTATATGCTTTGGCACATTTTCATTTATCTCATTAAACCCATTCTGACACATTTTTCATGTAATAGCTTTTCTGATAACTTTGGTTTGTAAAACATTAATATTGTATCTTTTGGGGGAAGACAATGATGTCTCTGTTTTAATCTCCTGTAGCTATGATGTGTATCCTGCACTTTACCGAGTGGCAGAAGGCACAGCTTGTCACTGTTAATTGTGACTGGGATATGTTGTTGATGCTGAGACTCTATCCAATGTCCTGAACTGAAAAGTTTTCCATAGACCACTGACAAAAATAGGCCATGGAGTCTGTGTTCCTTCAGTTTAGTTCTACATTCCATGAAAGCCACTACTACCTGGCCTGTTGCTTAGCCTTTCAGACATCTCTCCCATTCCTTCTGAATACATAATTGGCTCTCAATCTTACTACGTATGTCTAGCTAAGGTGTGCAGAATACGAACTCCAGAGCCTCCCAATATTTAGGCAAATTCTTTTGCACTTGAGGGAGCAAGGCGATAAGTGGGGGTTTGATCAAGAGCTTCCCATCCAATCAATCATGGCTATGATCAAGAGTAGACCACAAAAGAGGAAGGCATAACGATAAGATTCCAAATCACTGAACCTACTAAAACTATTTTCCAAATCCTATTAGAAGAGCACTAACATACAAAACACATTGATTATACAATAGATGCCATTATGCCACATACAATATGCAATAAACACAAGTAACCATGCTATGTAACACTTTTTATCTCTACTAATCTAATAAGCAATCTCTAACAAGCATTAATTCAACAGTAAGTACCAATAATTGTGTTAGGCTTCTTAGAATCCTAAGAAACTTTGGAGGATTGATTTGGTTTTCCATGTATTTTTAAAGTCTTTTTTTTTTTCTCTGGGAAACATGAGCTGATAACTGTTTTCTTCCCGTCAATACATTTCCCTGTAGCAAAGACCATCAGGAAGGCATGAAGAGGGCAGGAAATTTATTTGCTTTGAGGATCCAGAAGCTATCTATGGGCTCCTTCTAGGGATCCAAACATCTGACCTTTCTTAATCTCAACTAATGGAACGAGTCACCTTTCACCTCTTCTTCCTGTGTGGCCTCTCCCACTATTCCTTTTCCCTACACCAGGAGGATAGAGTCCTGTTACAGAATCCATTCAATGTTTGGATGTTGATTATACATTGTTGAAGGAACAATTAACCATTGTTACAAGGGGATGTATAAAGTGCTGAAAAGTGGTGACTTGTGATTAGAGGTGTTCCCCTTCTTTCTTGTTGAGAGACTGTTCAATTCAACTGTACTATAAAAGAACACAAGAGGAATAATACACGTAACCCCTGCCCTCCGGAAGCTCATAATCTATTATGAAGACTAAGACAAATATACAAAGGATTACAATGAAATAAATAACAGGACTCTTTCTTATAACATCTTTAAGGATTCTGAATAAGTTGAATGAAGGCATCAACATGCTGATTGAGTTCATGCACTCATAGATGGGCTTTTCATGTTGATTGTAGTGGTGATTACGTTTTGTAACTGTCCTAGCGAGTGTAGGAGTCAAAGAGATAGATTAATATTTGAAACTTCCTGATTGCTTTCATCTTGGCATCAGGTTATCATTTTACTTGCACTTATACCGGAAACTCCCATGTTCAAAGACTTCCTTCCATATTATGTATTTAGCCTTATCTTGATTATGACTGAAACTGTGTTTGTCACTTTTGTTTTCAAATCATCATGACGCTGAGACAGTTCAATGCTTTCTCTGTGCTTAATTATGATATTGAGTTACAGAAAAACGTTTCCCTTTTTTTTCCAATTTGCCTTAATCAGGGCCTTAAGTCTGACCTAGCTCTGAGTCATGTTGTATTTGCTACTCAGCGAAATAGCAAAGCAGTCCCTGTTCAGGTTACACTAAATCACAAAGTGATGCGGGGGTGACAGGTTCTGCAGCAAGTTAGAATCACGTGCTGTTAGGTTTTTGCCTCTATGGATCAAATTCTAACAGAAAAATAAGAAAAAGTGGAGGTCACTGCATATGTCCAGATACTCTGAAGTGAAATGACAGCATTAGAGTGACAGTATCTTATTCTTCAGACAAAGGAATTATACAGAATTTCTAATTAGAAAATCAAAAATACTCAAACATTATTTAAATTGTTGTACAGTAAAATATCCAGTGATTATCTGTTATCTATCTATCTATCTATCTATCTATCTATCTATCTATCTATTCGTCCATCTTTCTGCTTCTGTTTACTGAGCCATCATATGAGATGTTTCATAAATTTTGCTTGGAACACCCAAATATCTTCCCTGAAACAAATATGCTGTTGGTCATCTGAGCCCTTTGCTCCTTCAAGGAAAATTAGTGGGGCAGAACAACTGAAGTTGAAACACTGGCTAGTTTTAATGTTTATAATTAGAGATTGTTTACAAGCTTGATGGACTGGACCTGAGCCAGGAAACTATTAAAAGAGGCTGGGCCCATATCATTGTGGAGCAATGTAGGATAGGGGATTCATATAAAATAGCCTTTAGAATATAGCAGCCTGCATTCACATTCAGGAACTGTCTCTTTCTAGCTGTAAGGAAGATATTTAACTGCCCTGAGTCTCACTTCCATTATCTGCAAAATGGGAACAATAATAGTGCCTACCTTAGAGGGTTCTTTAGGATCACATGAAATAAACCATGTGAAGTGCTTAGCACAAAAATTGGCTGTGCTGTATATGTGCTAACATTTATATAGAGCCGGCTTGGTGGAAGAACAGCACTGGCTAAGATTGGTGCGGGGTAAGAACAGTTAGCAAATTAATACAGTGAGCTTCTCTCCTTGTGCTGTGTACCTTGAACTGGGAATGATCTCATATGAAAGACTTAACTGTGCTTTCCACTTTGCTGGTGAATTATGAGAATTCTGAACTTTATGATTTTGGAATGTGAACATTTCATTTGATAGTGGTGATTTGTGTCCTTTATAATCTGCAAATAATCAACCTATTTATTTGAAATTAAAAAGAAGACAATTCAAGAGTTGACTTATTTCCCTCTGACATCTCAGTAGTAGTACATTTGAATCTTCATTCATTCACCATGTCTAACTCATATAAAAACCTGCCCAAGCATGATGAATGAAGGTATAGTTTTGAATTTTAAAAATAAAATATATGAAACAGATGTTTGCAGCAAGCTTCCTCACTTTCTGGATGATTAGATATATGTGGTGCTGACTGAACATTTTGAGGGCTCATCTGGCAGCTTAAGCACAAAGTGCATGCTTGCAAGTTAGCAACTAGAATATAAGAAGTTGAGACACATAAATGTAGTAAGTGAATAAAAGTGGAACTTTTGATTTCTCAAGTCATTACATTTGACCTGTTGACCCCTGTTCAGGGTGGGAGTTCATAAATGACAGAGAACAACAACATAACATGAGCACATGGAGTCCAAAAAAAGGGTCAGGTGGGGAACATAATATGAGGAGGGTGAATTTTAAAATCATATTCAATTTAAATTCATTCTGATATATTTAGAAAATGTTCAGTTCTGTAATAATCTTACCTCAAGGTATAACATAGTACTGGCCGCCGTGGCCAGGATTGTATTAAAGTTCCATTTGGTATAGACCAGGAGCTTACAAATTACAAATGCTTGTTTTTACAAATAAAGTATTGTCAGCACACAAATATACCCATTCATTTACATATTGTCCATAGTTGCTTTTGCACTGCAAGGGTAGAGTTGAATAGTTGTGACAGAGACCATATAGCCCACAAAGCTGAAAATGTAGTATTTGGTCTTTCGCGGGAAAGTTTGCTGACTGCGATTTTAGAGGAACAAGAAAAAACACATATATGCCTATATGTGTGTCTATGTATATGTGTGTACTGTATGTGTGTGTATACCCATATATATAAAAATACAATTTAAAGCACCATATATACATATTAATTAGAAAATTATAAAGAGTACTATACCATGCTACTAGCATGGTAGTTGGCTCTCAGTAGGTGCCCAGTGAATGAGTTATTAGAATTAAAAATAGTCTGCATAAAAAATAACCTAGATTAGATCTTTAAAAAGTGTTTTGGATCAGCAAGGACTATTTTATAAAGAAACTGAGGAGCAGGAAGACTTGTTCATTTCTGGTAAAATGAGAACTAACCCCAATCTTTACTCTTCTTTGCCAAAATTGAACACAATCATTGACTTAATAAGACTTAAAAATCCTCAAACCATTTTAAAAATCTATCTTTCACTCTTATTTTTGTTCTTATGCTTTATAATTATTCAAAAAGTTAAACTCTCATGCATCTGTCTGCTTTATAAGCTGGGAAGAGAACCAGCAATATCAAAAAACAAAAGTCCGTTCTCATAACAACTGTAATTTTGTCAAAACATGCAATGTCCTAAATGCTACCACGGAGCTCATTCGGAGTAAATTCATATATTTAGTTGAGGTCAGGTGACATTGATAACTATCTGAGTAATCCATTTTACATTTGGCCTGCTGTTATTAAAAAGTACATATTTGCATTATTTAGCATGATCCTATGTAGGGCAAAGCCTCACACTGAGCAATCTGGTTGATTCCTGTGTATTGTATTTGAGCAAAAGACCATGTAGGTAGGGGCAGAATGCAAGAAGCAGAGTATGAAGCTCTTGAGAGTAATGTATAGAACAATTTACTGAGGCCAAATGTTAGCTTGGAAAATTTGAGAGAAGAACTGTCAATCTAAATGTCAGGTTATTTGAAACAACATGATTCTTAAGTCACAGAAACACGTTTCTCAAATATTGGATAGCTGTTTTTGTGATTTTGCTTGTTTAGTTTTAAGGTTGGCCCTTTGGCAGACATTTCCTGTAACTTTTTTTAAATAAAAGTGATAGAAGTTGATTGTGGAACATTGGGAAACTGCAGAAATGAATAAAAACTAGAATGAAAATCACCCATAATCTCATGAATAAGCAATAACCACTGTAGATAGCTCGGTGATATCTATGTCTCTATCTGGTTATGTATCTCCCCAAAACAGAATCATAATGTGTATGTGGTTTTCTGTCATGCCTTTTTGAGCATTTTCACTTATCATTAATTTTTAAAACTTGAAGGAAGACCTTCTATAAATATTATAGAACATGATTACATTTTTGATTTAACATTTCCCCTTTTGTTGAACATTTAGACATTTCCATCCTTTGGTATTGTAAATAGAGCTGCAATAAACAGCATTTTGCATGAATCATTTCATGCATGTTTAGCTTTTCTCCCTTAGGATAAAATCCTAGAAGTGGAATGATTGGATCAGAGAGTATGAACATTTTTAAGTCTATTGATACATATTTCCCAACTGTCCTGAGATTCCCAACTGAGCTGGGATTACAGGGGCCCGCCACAATGCCCGACTAATTTTTGTATTTTTAGTAGAGACTGGGTTTCACCATGTTGGTCAGGCTGGTCTTGAACTCCTGAGCTCAGGTGATCCACCCACCCCAGCCTCCCAAACCGCTGGGATTACAGGCGTGAGCCACTGCACCCAGCCAAGAATATGTTTTAAGGAGTACCAACAACAGTCCTGAATTTTCGATGCTAAACTCGGCAGTCCTGGGCAGATGAGAATAGTTGGTCATTCTATTTTGCTTTGTGTCGCCTAGACATAGGACTTAAATCCCGGAAATGTCACGACTTTGGGTTTGGAATTTGAGAGAATCTTTACAGAAAGCTGCATTTCTGTGGGAAAGTGACTCCTTTAGTTCACATGATCCTAGAAAATATGTACACAATTATAAACCATTCTACTTTCTCTTAGGTTTTTGTACTAGACTTAACTATGTGCATGAAATTCAGGGTTCTGATTTTTTTTGAATTATGAAATAAACATGTTTATACCCAAACAAGAAAGAATGAAGAGTTGTATTTCCCAAGAAATATTGTAGAATGAGTTCAAGGATTATTACTGAGATAAGAAAGGTTGAATGCAGTGTGACAATGAAGGCCCAGTGAATTCAGAGAAGCAAAATGGTTCTGAAAGTGACATTTTCTCACATAGTCCTCTCTGCTGACATTATTGTAACCACTGAATGCACAGTGCAAGCATGGTGTTGATTTTAAATCACAGTCAGAGAAATTGGGGCTGGACACATTTTTCATTATGTTTTGAGGATAGAAGGATCATTATGTTATCCTAGGAATAGTTTTGTTAATGGAAATGCCTCTGATTCTCCCTAGATCTATCATAAATAGATTAAAATAGCTTCAGCAGCATTTATCCTGTGCTTCACTTCACTTCCACGATGTACTGTGATTATGACAATGCCTGAACTGTGTCTGAGAATTGTAAGTTACATTCAGCCTGGAATAAGAAATTATTGTCCCACCAAGTAAATCCAGTAATGCCATCAACTTTTTAGGCACATTGTGAAAGCAATTGTGAATTAATACTTGCTTTGAGCCACAGTAGACAGAGAGTGGACAATTCACCTGAAAGAGCTTTTTCACTTTTCTAACAAATGCATCTGCCCAAAAGCCATTTTGACTCTTTTCATAATATTAATGTTTTAAAATTAAAAATAAAACATTGAAACTAAGTCATTTGTGATTTTCTTTGTTCCAATTTACCATAGTTGGAATTTTCATCAGATTGGAAAAATAATTCACGCCCAAGTTAACAGTTACTATGCCAGGTTTAATAACCAAGCTTTGAACCCACCCAAATCAGGATTTAGAATGGAAACAGTGACACACCTCCTGAAAGCTTTAAGCAGCATTGAATGGAGCTGCTTAAAAAGCCAGACTGGAGTTTTCTATGGGCCTTCTTAAAAAGAACTGCAATCCCTGCCTGGTTACAGAAAGCAGTATACAAGACAAATAAGAAATACTACCTTTCTTTCTTCTTTTCTGACAGAATTCACAAAAATTTCCTCAAGCTTTCAACAGTGTCTCTGTCAGTGGCTCCTCAGGAAGAAGGATGGCCTTCAGGCATCATCAAATATTCACAGGGAAGGAGGTTTTTAAGAATTGTAGTGCCAATTGCATGCTCACAGCTGGACTGACTCAATGGGTTATGAGACAATGGAAGGGCAAGTTTTTAGTGTTATTGAGGAGAAGCAAAATCAGTGAAAATAAATTGGAAATTTCCGTTGTGTAAAACAGTGAAGTATGCTGAGGTATAGAAGTGCATGCCTAGAGTTTGTATCGTTCATCTATTTGAACAAGTGCCTTAAGTGAGGCATTGTTGGATAGTTTGTCAATATAATAAATAGTATACACAGCTTTTATTAAAACATGAAGTCATGTCCTTAGAATATAACTAGGTAAGATTTTAACATATTCCTGTGTTAAGCTGACATTCAATGCCAAGTCTAAAAATATTGAACATAAACACCTCTATTTGCCAATAGATTTAAGTGCAACTCTTCTGCATTGGGCTCTTTCCATGTTACCTCATCTATTTATGTGGCCCTAGAAAGAATGTGTGAAGAGAGCAGTCTTACATTTAAGAACACTATTCCTATGTACTCTGACCTCAGTTTCCTTATGTGTAAAATGAACTTTATATCTCTACTATTTAATGAATTTGTTGTGACAATCAAGGGTTATGATCAAGGGTAACATTGATCCTGTGTTTCACTTTACTTCCTCAACGTACAAAAATATAGCTGGACAAAAGTATGGGTAGGTATAGCTTTGACCAGAATGGAAATATTTGGCTATTTGGAAACATTGAGAGATTTTTCTTTCTTTTTTTATTGTTTTAAACTACTATTTAGAACTGTTATGTAACATTTTACAGATAGAATAGTTGGGGGGAAAAGTCACTATACTTGTCGCTTAGGCCTGTGGGTGTATATGGGGAGGTCATTTACAAACAATTACTAAAGAGGTAGATGATTTTGATGGCATATCACTCAACTGTCCTCCAGTTTTTTTTTTTTTTTTTAATAAAAACTTGGCCCATTATTTCGCCAATTGAAAACATTTGCAATCCAGTCTACCTTGATTTTCTGGGTCAACTCCCCATGGCTGATTAGCTCTTTAGACTGCAAACTCATTCATTTGTTTATTCAACGAATGTTTACAGAGTCCTGACTCTATGTCAGGCATGATATCAGGTGCTGGTACTACAGCAGTGAACACAACAGACACCTTCTGTATCCTCATGGAATGTAAGCTGTGTCTTTTCTCTTGTGGCTGCCCAAATGCCTAGCATAGTGCTTGTTGCATAGTAGATCTTAGTGAGAGTGAGATTTGCTGATGGGTGACAGATGATAGAGTGAATCAGTATATTATTAAAAAAGTGAGCTGCAATAGTTCCCTGCAAGTGTAGACTTTGTAAGCTCCAAACACTATTCTCTGCCAATAATGAACCTCACTATATATATGTGCGTGTATATGTGTGTGTGTATGTGTGTGTGTATATATATATATATTTTTTTTTTTTTTTAGGAGAACTGTTGATTATTTTTACGTTTTTAAAATTTCAATAGGTTTTGGGGGAACAAGTGGTGTTTGGTTACATGAATAAATTTTTTAGTGGTGATTTCTGTGATTTTGGTGCACCCATCACTGAGCAGTGTACACTGTACCCAACGTGTAGTCTTTTATCCCTCACCCTCTCCTACCCTTTCTGCTGAGTCCCCAGAGTTCATTGTATCATTCTTATGCCTTTGCATCCTCGTAGCTTAGCTCCCATTTATAAGAGAGAACATACTATGCTTAGTTTTCCATTCCTGAGTTACTTCACTTAGAATAATGGTCTCCAATTCCATCCAGGTAGATGCGAATGCCATTATTTTGTTCCTTTTTATGGCTGAGTAGTATTCTATGGTGTATATATATATATACACACACGCACACATATATATGCTTAGTGATATATATATATTATGTGTATACATACGTATGTGTGTGTGTGTGTGTGTGTATATATATATATATATATATATATATATATATATATATATATATATATATATATAACATTTTCATTATGCATTCATTGATTCATGGCCATTTGAGCTGGTTCCATATTTTTGCAATTCCAAATGGTGCTGCTTAAGCTAGATCTGCCATGCATATAACATCTCATTGTGAAGATCCAGGAAAGCAAGTTCCCTCAGATCGCTGAGGATAGTTGACTGATTCTTATTTCGTGTACCCCATGCATCTTATAACTTCTCAGGAGCCCCTCTGTGCTCTGGCTGCTAGGGAACTGACTGCTCTTTGTGACCCACTTGGACTAAATATCCAGGCTTTCTAAGAAAGTACTTGTGCTACTTAATCTTGGCCTGATCTCACCATCCATATTTCTTACAGTTTTAAACATTATTGTATTGTGTTTATATCCACAAACTGCCTGACATCTATTTTGTGACAGAACAGGATTGAACATGTAAAATATAAAAATGCATGCGGCACGAGGTCACTGATCTTACAGCCCAGGCTGACGACACTTTTTCTGAATAGCTAACTTCTAGAACTCTGTGTTTGCTTTGCTGAATTACTGTGTATATTAAAATAAATATACCATGTCCCTTCTCAAAACAACAAATATTGATTTCAAAAATCTTTTTTTAGTTTTAAGAATCTCAAAGCATTTTATAGGTTAAAGGTATCTAGACTTGACCATACTTTTCTGCTAAAATTTATCCAGCAGGACTTGACATTGTGTTGAGCACTGATATTTAGTGAATTTAATTATATTCCATATTTTACTTCCTGGGCTTTTCCACGGGAGTACAAATCAAAATCAAAATCTTAGTCTCTGAGATATGTGTAGAACATGTTAATCGAGTATTAACCCTCAGGTTGGCTTTCATCTCTGCATCCTAGAACCAGTATTAGTTTTAGGATGCTATATTCCAAACACTTTCTACTTTGAAGGAATGGGAAGAGATTGCTGCAGGGGTAATTTCTTATCTTCCACCTGATTTTTTTTTTTTTTTAGAGAGAAGTAGGTGATATGGCATGGTGACTCTAGTTATTAACAATGTGTTGTATACTTGAAAATTGCTAAGAGACATTGTAAGTGTTCTCACCACAAATAACTAATACGTATGTGAGATAATACGAAAAAATGAAAGAAATAATAGAAAGGTAGGTGGAACATAAAAGAACAATAGCCAACATTGAGGAATATAGAAATCCACCTGATTATTTTTATGAAGTGGCACAGTAGAAAATTAGTAAGATAAACTGAGGATGAATGCAAGGATGCTCCAGTTCTGGACCTCCAGAAGGACAGCTTTGAATCTCAACTGATTTTTATTTCTACCACTGTTTCTATATTGGTGCCAGTTGGAAGCATAGCATGCAAGGTGTCACCCAATAAACGAATTTGGCCAGGGAATAAACTAACAACGATAACGTTTTCCTGGAAGCTAAGGGAGTAATTAGAGCAATGACTTTTAGAGACTTCATTTCAGAAAAGTTCATGCTTTAATATTCAAATAATTACATTAATCTGTAGATTAGTCAGCTGAAATATTAAATTTTTTGGCACAAGCTTAATGAAAATTGTCATAATGGTGCCAAAAAGAAATCTTATGGCTGCCTTTTAAATACCAAAGAAATTCTCCATTGTTGTGATAAAATACAGATGTGGCATAGAAAGAAACTTGCATGGTGAGCAGAAATAGAATATATAATTAGAACAAAGAGGGCTTAAATCAAATTAATCTTCATCTGACAGGAACAGTTACATTTACATCATTGAGTGCAAAGTCATAGCCAAAATTGAAATTAGAAACAGATAATTATGATAAGAGAGGACACTTATGCTGACTTTTCTCATGCATAATTGGAGAGCATACAAAATGCAATGCTGGTTCTAATTAGAATTAGCATTAAAAGATGCCAGTTTTGATGAATTCTGAGTTTTGCCATAAAATAAGTTGTCTAAATAATTAAACTATGGACATGCAAATTTGTTTGCCTGTTTGTTGTTTGTTCAAGATACAACTTTAATAGTATCAGTGATATGAATGCTGTTAATTTCTTTTGTCAATGTCATATTGTAATTTTGTTGGCTTTGTTTTATTTCTATTTTTCTTGAGAATCTGATTTAATCCTTAAAAGTCCATCATTCATTTCTGTCTGCAAAGTCTCTTTTCGTACGTGTACTTACATATACACATGCCTTATAAAAATACAGAGTTTAATTGTTCACTTGGCATGTATGAAAAGAGTGTGTATGACAGTTTCAGAAATGCAGATGTCTAAAGACTCTGTGATACAATCCTGCTTTTTTCACCTTGGAGTTCAAATGTGCTATTTCTGAATGGTTGTACTTAAAGGGAAAATGCGCATCCCATTGACAAATTCTTTTTGAAATATTTCTTCCCGAATTATTTACTAGAATCAACCCCTTGACTGGGGGACTTTTCCAACAATCCTAGCAGTTGAGAAAAGCAGGGGCAGGTGTTGGCCATCATCTTGGGGCTTCATTAATTCATGGTAGGTGCTTCACAACTCTGTAGTCTTTGCTTTTCTTTTATTGTTGTCGTTTTTAAAAACTTTTATTTATAGAGATGGGCTTTTGCTATAGAGTTGTTGCCCAGGCTGGCCAACAACTCCTGGGCCCAAGCGATCCTCACGCCTCGACCTCCCAAAGTGCTGGGATTACAGGCATGAGCCACCACGCCCGGCCAATCTTAGCTTTTCTTTACCTCTTGTCCTGTTACTCTTTTCTTATTTTCTTTTTTCTTCTTCCCTTTTCCTTCTCCAAGGTGAAGCTTCCAGTCTCTTCAGTAGTAGTAGTGGGTTTGGCTGTTTAACTAAATCTCCAGGGGCTCTTGGGAGCATTTTCATTCTTTTCCATTAAATTCATTCTGTCATACAATGATGCATATTATTGTAGATTGTGAAACTCCTAATTTCATTTTTCTTGGAACTGCATGAGTTTCTGTCAGGAGAAGTGGACCCAGACCAACCAATGAAAATGCATTTCAAAGCTCCTTAATTCTTGATTTTGGATAAAGAGTTTTTCTCTGCATAAACAAAATAGACCTTAGTTGTATAGCATACAGCGTTTCTGGCTAGGGTAACATTGAATGCCTTTCCACCTAGGGCTCTTTAAAACCCTGTGAAGGAATAGATTAAAACCTTGTGAAGGTTGTAGATTTCCTTCCTAAGAAAGTCTTTATTTATTTATTTATTTTTTATTTTATTTATTATTATTATACTTTAAGTTTTAGGGTACATGTGCACAATGTGCTGGTTAGTTACATATGTATACATGTGCCATGCTGGTGTGCTGCACCCATTAACTCGTCATTTAGCATTAGGTTTATCTCCTAAAGCTATCCCTCCCTCCTCCCCCCACCCCACAACAGTCCCCAGAGTGTGATGTTCCCCTTCCTGTGTCCATGTGTTCTCATTGTTCAATTCCCACCTATGAGTGAGAATATGCAGTGTTTGGTTTTTTGTCCTTGCGAGAGTTTACTGAGAATGATGATTTCCAATTTCATCCATGTCCCTACAAAGGACATGAACTCATCATTTTTTATGGCTGCGTAGTATTCCATGGTGTATATGTGCCACATTTTCTTAATCCAGTCTATCATTGATGGACATTTGGGTTGGTTCCAAATCTTTGCTATTGTGAATAGTGCCGCAATAAACATACGTGTGCATGTGTCTTTATAGCAGCATGATTTATAGTCATTTGGGTATATACCCAGTAATGGGATGGCTGGGTCAAATGGTATTTCTAGTTCTAGATCCCTGAGGAATCGCCACACTGACTTCCACAATGGTTGAACTAGTTTACAGTCCCACCAACAATGTAAAAGTGTTCCTATTTCTCCACATCCTCTCCAGCACCTGTTGTTTCCTGACTTTTGAATGATTGCCATTCTAACTGGTGTGAGATGGTATCTCATTGTGGTTTTGATTTGCATTTCTCTGACAGCCAGTGATGGTGAGCATTTTTTCATGTGTTTTTTGGCTGCATAAATGTCTTCTTTTGAGAAGTGTCTGTTCATGTCCTTCACCCACTTTTTGATGGGGTTGTTTGTGTTTTTCTTGTAAATTTGTTTGAGTTCATTGTAGATTCTGGATATTAGCCCTTTGTCAGATGAGTAGGTTGTGAAAATTTTCTCCCATTTTGTAGGTTGCCTGTTTACTCTGATGGTAGTTTCTTTTGCTGTGCAGAAGCTCTTTAGTTTAATTAGATCCCATTTGAAAGTCTTTATAAGCAAGGAGGATTCTGATCCGTCAAGGATTATTTAGAGTGATACTGCCTGAGGTTTCTCCAATTCTATGACCGTGATCATTGTCAGATTTCTTGTTGATTTAGTGTTCTCTCAAAATTTCCCAGTACTCAGAAGTGCCAAAAGAAACATCAAAGTGTGGATTCTCTCTTGAATCTTGGTTATAATATCTTTCCTTAGCTTTCACATTTTTCTTTGAATTGTATTTTTATTTGTTTTGTTCATTTTGGTCTAAGGGCTGGGGTAAAGGGCAAAGGAGAAAGTCATTTCATTTTAAGGACCACAGTAGAATGATACTTGAAATGCCATTTTAATATAACTTCTCAGATAACTGTTTTGTACAGGTAAAACAGTTGTTGCCAGGATGAATTATATAAATGATTCATTTATTGTATATTATGTTAAATAAAGGTAACATGGAAGAGGGAAAGGATTTTAAACATCCAAACAAAAATAATAATTTATCATAAGAAGCTCCAGTTTTTATTGTTAATGTGGTTGGATGATGTATGTTAAATAATTGTTGATTAAAAGGTAGTTGTAAAAGCTAAACATTAATAACTTAAATAACAGGATTTTATTTGAGAACATGATATCATGGAAGAGAGTGTGATTGTGATGCAACAAGTGGCATCAATGTGACCATGTCAGGAAGATTTTTGTTTCTAAAACGCAAACAAAGCATTTCAAATGACAGACTCAAAAGAGCACTTTCAATTGAGATATTTAGTCATATAGGCTGATTTGCTTCAACCTGAATGCAAAGTTTCTCAGGGAATTTGCCCCTGAAAGCCACTAGCAACCTAAAGCTCAGTCTTAAGACAGAAAGGCATCCTAAACCCTGTGATTTCATAATATCCTTGTAACCACATGCTGAAAAACTAATTTGCTAAGAACTTAAAAGGGTTGACAAACAAATTACAGCCATCTTGATAGGGGGTGATTATTGGCATTACCAACTCAGTTGGGTATTCTTAATGAAATAAGACAGCTTTATTTTCACAACTTGCCTTGAAATGTAGGTGAAGGATATTTAACGCTTTTAAATTAGCAATATTATGTAGTTACATAGCACTTCACATTTGCACATATCATTGAAGTCAACTCTATTTCTTTTTCCTTCAAAGACTTCTGGGAAGTACGTCAGGATAACCAGGCCCATTGTATGGAAGGCATAATTGTAACATGTGCTCTATCTGATGAGCCTTGCCTATGTAATCTGAACTCTTACATACTAATGGCCATCCGCCCTGGGAGGCTGACTGGTGCCTACTGCCGCCTTATGCCTCCTCCATGCTGTCACTTCTGCTTGGAATACTTGACTGTTTCCACTTACTTCCTCTGCCTGGTGAACTTTTATTCTTCCTACGAGAGACTGATCAAATTTGTCTCTCTTCTGAAGTTTGTTCTGCCCCTTTTTGGCCCTTTTCTGAACCCCTCAATCACCCTCACCCCCAAATCCAGCAGTTAGTCCTTCTCTTTCCTAGTTCAAACTTCCTCTGTTCTGTTCTTATGGCTACTATGGCATCTGTCACGCTGTAATATAGTGATCTCGTCACATATGCTTCCTGCACTTGGCTGGCCTGGGACATGTGTCCAGGTTACCTGCAAATGTCTCCTCTCCTGAAGAAGAAAACTAAGAGTCCTTAATTAAATGCAGTTCACACCTCCTTGACGTCACTTCCAGGCCTTCAGACGTGAAGCCTGCTGTTAACTACTCCCGCTGTTCTTGCTGACAATTTTATGGAGGATCTTTAAGGGCTTTCACACCGGGCCAAAAATGTGTGCATATGCATGCACACACACACACACACACCCATAAACAGACATATCTGCAAGTTAATGTGATCTGCAAGACCTTTCAGTTTGAGAAGAATAATAGCTTTGGCTATAGAGAAGCTATTCCCATAGCTATCACATAGAGAATAAATTAAAGTTACCTTCTAAGGCACAGGTTAGGGAGGGAAAACAGCATTTTGGGATCATTCACCAAAAGGTCTTTGCTGCGGCAGAAAGTTATGAGGACATGTTTTTGTTCATTGTTTTTCTCATTTGTTGTACAACTGGCCATTAAATTGTAGGTGGTTCCTCCCAGCCGACAGTCCCATCTGTGTCCTGGATGGTGGCAAGTTTGTGATGGTTCAAGATCAAGTTCAAGATTCAGATCAAGAATCAGATCTTGCCAAAATGTCACTTCTTTTTTATTTCAACTTTTCTCATTTAATTCCTTTGAAGTAGATGTTATTCTTTCTCATTTAAAGGTGACAAAATTGAGACTTTGAAGGGACAAGGAGCTTGACATGTGTACAGCTAGAGTTTTATGCCCATTGGACTGAGCCTTGAAACTGTGCAACCTCTCATTTCTTTCCACAGAATGGAGCAGGGACCCTGCTTGAAGAAAACTTGGTAGATGAAAAATGATATTATAAGACAAGTACATTAGAATTTTTATTTTTAAAAGGCTTACTATAGAAGTCTTTACAATTTGGACTTGCTTTGTGGAAGGTAAGATGTGCCTTCCTTCTGAAGAGGTTCCATTGAATACATTGGGTACAAGGCAGCTATAGTGTCATGAAGGCTGCCAGCAGGCATGGAGTGTGAGTGGTTTTCATGAGTGTGAGTGGTTTTCATGAATAGCAAGAATACAAACCTGTAACAGAAGAAACTAAGGTAACAGGGTAACAGGCAGCAGGGACAATGATGTATTTTTGTTCCCTATCGGTAAACTGTTGAACGCTTTTACAATACACTGTTCTTTATGTTCCTCAGAATGTGTCGCTGGGAAGCTCAGTTAGAAATGTAGAGCCATTTCTTAGTACGTAATGGACTAAGACCTCAGTCTTGCCCCTCCATCCTCAACTTGGCTCCTGTTTCGCTCTGGGGTCTTTAGTTTCAATGAGAATCCAGAACAGACGTTCTGAATGTTTTGGGAGAGAGCCAGAGCCGCTGGAGTAGTATGGAAAATGATGCTTCTCAGACTCAGGACTCTAAATTAATAGAACAGATTCCAAACCCAGACCCCTTCTGCTTAACTTGATATTATATTTCAGACTGACTCCCAGGAAGAATCCCCAGATTTCCAGCTGCTGAAATGGGCAGTTACGGACAAAGAAGTGCATTTTGCAAACCAATAAAAATGGTTCCATAGCATTCTGATCTCTGCTGCTGGGGGCAGAGCTTTCCATGGAAAGATATGCCGTCTTTAGAAGTCCAGTTATCAGCAATTTCACAGGGGCCAATTCAAAGCCTTTCCAGATTATTCAGTCTTCCACCCTTCTGACATACATTTGCTGAGTGCCTACTATATGCGAGTACTGTGCTAAACATCAGCGATGATGTGTGATGGGGGAAAAACTGCAAAGGACAAACATTTATCATGATTGGATTAGACACTGCCTTGGTGTGGCTTGCAGATTAGGAGAGAAAATCATGCGGGTGGCATGATATTCACACAAGCATCTATAGCTCAAGGTAGAAACTGCTAGGAGAGGTATAGATTAACTCCAGCCAGTGTTGCTGGGGATGGCTTCAGAAGCAGAAGATTATATTTGAGAAAAATCAGCAGCTCATTCTATACGTGGACATCCTGAATTTGAAAACTGATATTTTCTTATATCAAATGACACAAATAAAATTGTTACTCCTAGATACACTTTAATCCTGTTTGGCAGGGTCCCACACACTTGAAATATCAGTGGGATTTGTAATTGTAAAGTTGGGGGTATCATTCCAAGAGCAGGAGGTACTACAAATGGAGGAAATGTTAATAAAAACATGGACAAAGAGGTAGAAACTTGTGCAAATTTAAATCACATAATAAGTGATATTGTACAGCAGTCCATAATCTATTGATAACTGGGAGGGATTTTCCTGGCTCCTGTCATCTGGAAGGGCCTCACACAAGTCTTCAATAGAACATATGAAGAGCTGGGAGAAAGCCTCTCACTCCTTTGTGAGGATGGTAAAACATGTTTTAATGCAGATACTTCCTTGATCTGCTTATGATGACCTTTCTGTTGCTGAAATTATTTGCAGCTTAATATGGTGTAAATGTATTTCACTGCAGGAGTATTGGTGCAGAAAAGAGTTAACATCGCAGTACTGAAACTGCAGTTTCCTGAAGCGCCTGCTTGCAAGATTGGCCTGTGGCTGGCCTCTGGGAATATGGCTTTCAAAATGTTCCCTAATGGAAAAATGTGGCTCACTGTGCCTCAATTGTTTGTACAAACGTTGTGATTCATGCTGAATACCTGCTTTCTTTCACAGGATCTGGAATTTTTGTACGTGCTAGGCAGAAGGTGCCTATGTGGCTAGTCCCAAATGAAAAGATTCAGTGCTAATTCTATAATGCGCTTCCCTGAGCAGAACTTCTCATGAGATGGAGAGAACACAAGGAAGCCCGCATATGGATTCCTCCAGACTCTGCCTATTTCTTTTTTCCTTATTTTCCTATCATAAGCCTTAGTCGTGAGTGAAATATATGTTGAATTCCATGGGTGTTCCTAGTGATTCTCCAAATGTGTGGGTGGTCTTATGGACCCTGCCAAACATAATTAAAGTGTATCTAGGAGTAACTATCTTCTTTGTGTTATTTGAGAGAAGAAAATACCAGTTTTCAAATTCAGGATGTCCAATTATAGAATGTGCAGCTGATTTTTCACAAACAGAATCAAGACCTGCATTTCCTCCTTATATTCATTTTCTCATTCTCTTTTCCATGTGTAATTGCAAGAGAATGGCCCCTGATTTTTATATTGAACTGCCTAGTAATGAGCATTCCTCCAACACACTGAATTCTCAGAAAAGAAGCCCTTTCAGGCTTGTGACCATCTTGTCTCTGTTGTGATTGGCAGTAATCCAAGTAAAGACAGTAGTAAATATGTTTTCTCCTCTCACACCAGGTGATCCTCAGTGAATCTGATTGTTGACTCATTTGCTCTCTCACTGTAACAGATGTTGCTTTTGGAGATGGAAATCAATGTTACAAAGTATTAACAAGGGGAGAACTTACAAGAAAGTGAACCTAAATGATTCTTTGCTGATTTAATACAGCCTGATCTTGGCCTGTTATGTCAGATTTTGCAAACAGATTTTAAAGGGTGTAATTTTAAGTAGGAAATTAGTTCTGTGACGTGTATATATGCCTCCCAGATAGCCAAGAGTAGTGAAAGTAGGAAGACGAGACCCCAGTTTGAAATGTAAAGACAGATGGAAAGTTTACTTGAAAAAGAAACCTGCAAGATTCATGCAAGACTGGATGTAGGCAGGAGACTATTGGCCCTACAAATGTGTTTTTTGACCCATAATAGGTTACAGCCTGATTTAATAGGTCACATTTCACTGCCTTTATGGGCATCCTTACATCTTCTTTTCAGGGTAATTATCTCAACACACATCTGATGTGGCAAGGTAATTGACTCTTGCTTTTGTACAGTTATAGGTTAATGAACCAGACTGACTTTTTTAGACCAAATCACTCATGTTTTGTTTTTGAAATGAAATAGAAATGTATTTAGAAGGCAATGTTTGATACATTAAAAATTCTCAGATGGCTGACAACTTTGATTTCTCATCCTTTATGCATCACAGTGTGTAGCCATGAAGAAAGGATTATAGAGGCATCTGAAAGCAGCTTGGATGTTTGAAATTTAGAATCCAAGAGGAAAGAATGGCAAAATGATGCTTTTGATGAGTTTAACGTTGGCTGTATAGAACACCATGTGATTATTATAGAAGAGTGGCTTACATTTTCAAAGTTGTTTTTTTTTCTTTCTTTTTTTTTTTTTTTTTTGACCAGAGCCCCCTATGATTTTCAGGTATAATATGTGGTTACTTTAAATTTTCAGTTAAAGTTCTTTCCAAAAGTCTGTTTCAGAGGCAATTTGTTTGTCCTCTGATGAAGCTGCATAAATATTTCTTTATTAATAATTTCTAAGTGGAGGCAGTAAAGATATTGAAACTTAGAATTGAGATTGAGAAAACAAATGCCTTATCATTTATTTTACATTGTCATGGAGTTAGCCCTATGGAATCACCAACAAAAAATGAGCAGCAAATAATAACTAATAATTCAACCATTGATAAAGAAGCAACTCATTATGTATAGCATAATCATTTTTGTTTAAAAAATGCTTGAATAACATAGACACAGAGAGGGGAACAACACACACCAGGACCTGTTGGGAGAGGGAACTTAGAGGTCAGGTGCAGCAAACCACCATGGCACACATATACCTATGTAACAAATCTGCACGTGCTGCATATGTATCCCATGTTTTTAGGAGAAATGAAGAAAAAATAAAAATAAAGATAAAAAAGAAAGTAAAAAAGTAAAACAAAAAATATATTGCATTTGATTAACAGAAAGAAAAACACTTGAATATATAAAAAAGACTAGAAGACCATACACCAAGATGTAAAATCTAGTAATTTCTAAGTGAAGAAGCCATGGATTCTTCTTTTAAAATATATTTCCTGAATCATATTTAGATATCATGCAATTTTTGTTATAAGATGAAAGAAAATATATGTATCTCTTTTAAAAAGTAATAATTAGCGCAGGGAGGTCTGAAAATAATAGTGACTATATATTTCATTGTGGTTACATCTTTTTCCCCAAATCTTCATGAGAAGAAAGTAATCCTCCAAAGAATTCTGTTTCCAGCTCTTATTAACTAGCCTCTTAAAACCAGTTGAGGGCCAGGGCAATTTAACAAGCATTTGTGAAGAGGGTAGCCTCCTGAGTAGTAAATGAGATTCATCTTGGAAATATGCAAAATTTGGGACAGAATTAATCAGAGTGACAAATGCAAACGATGAGTATGCTATAGAGATGTAAAGCTGCTGTTCAAAAAGGAAGAAAGGAAGGAAAGGAGGGAGGGAGGGAGGAAGGAAGGAAGGCAGGAAGGAAGGAAGGAAGGAAAGAAAAAGAAAAAGAAAGTAAAGAAAGAAAGAAAGAAAGAAAAAGAAAGTAAAGAAAGAAAGAAAGAAAGAAAGAAAGAAAGAAAGAAAGAAAGAAAGAAAGAAAAAGAAAGAAAGAAAACATTGTCAAAGGTTTAGTGGTAGAATTAGCTCTCATTTCAGGAGCCCTTAAAGCTGGGAAGAAGAGGATTCCAAATGCGCAGGAAACTGGGTCTCATATAGAAAATCTGAGCTAGAAGTTGTTCATTTTGCAAAATGTCAGAATCTAGGAGAAGTGTGACCACCATGCTCCAATAAGTTATTTCATAGACATTCTTAAGCTTTTTGGAGAACACCACCATTTCCAAGAATTTCCTCTGAATGAAGAATTAGGGCTCATCTTGAGTTATTACAAGTATAACTAGCAGCACATACTCATCAGAAATGCCAAGTCAGGGTGACTGCCTAGATCCTATAATTTTAAACTCACTTGCCATTATTAGTTTACATGCCAACTTTTCCCAAAAATGAATCAGGTCAGCCAAAAAGTTAAAATAATGTCAGCAAAAACAATTCAAACAATTCAAGTAAATGATTAAAGATTTTTAAAAAATTATTTAGCGCAAGAGGAAAGAGACATACCAGGAACCTCACATACAATCACCATCCAAAGTTGAGTACTTAATTTAGCACTGGTAATCTTCTTTTTAGCATGAGATAGATGTCATATCCTCCTTGTATGAGCACAGACTGACGTGGAAGAAAACAAGAGTCTGGAAAGATTTGTCTGACACCCTATAGATTTATACTGGTTTCCTGTGCTTGATGAGCACTTTAATAATTTTATCTCTTCCTCTCCTTTACCGTCTTCCTTTCCACTCTGTTGAATTCATATTCTACATTCCTCTCTTATTTATCAGCCTCTCTGTGTGTTTCCCCGGAGATATACATAATTTCACTCCTGCTATTCTAACACACATGGCCGCTGCTCTAAAAAAAATTCCTAATAGCAACCTGTGCAATTCTTCCAGAATACTCACTCCCTCCGTCTCACTCATATTTTTGTGAATATGTTGGTTTTGCTTGGGGAAAATTTTGTTTCTTTGGGCTCAGATCAGTACGTAGGGACTGCAGTTTATAGCTAACTGGACAGGCTGTTCTCTGTAAAACAGTAGCCCAATGCTGTGCTTATTCTTTGGTCAAATGGCAGAAAATATTAAAAACAATGATTGTTTCATCATGTAATGAACTTATGGGATCTTTTGAGTGATTAAAATGAGTGAGGTGGACTTTATTGGACTTGAACCGGCAGAGTAATTTTTATTAATTGTGTAGTTAAGCTCTTTTGCTTGATTATTTGTAATTATGCATAACCAACACATCCTTATTTTGAATGTTTATTCATGCAAATGGATACACCTTTAGTGAAAAGCTCTACAAAGTAGTATAGCCCTCTTTCTTCATTTAGATACGTTTGATAATCAGGGGATATATTTGTTATAAAAATTGATTAGGTGGCCAGGAAAGAGTCTTATATCTATTTTGGTTTATAACTTCTTACCTATAAGTTCTGTGTAATATGCATGTTTTACCTATAAGTTCTGTATAATATGCATGTTCTACTCTGGTATCTGAAAATAGCTTATAAAATTAGAACTATCGAAACAGACAAGCTGGAATAATAATGACCCGTGTGCTGGCATGCACTTTGCCTTCTTTGACAGCACTTGGTAAGTGCTATATAAATGTTAGCATTTATTGTTTTTACTTAAACTTTTCACATTGAATCTGTGAGGTAGGCGTGGTTAGCCCCATTTGCCAGTGAATCAAAGTGAGGACCAAGTTTATATAGTTTCTCTATGGCAAGTGTAACAAATTACCAAAAACTGGGTAACTTAAAATAACAGAAATTTGTTATCTCCTAGTTTTGAAGGTTAGAAGTCCAAAATCAAGGTGACTGTGGAACTTTCCAGAAGCTTTTGGGGAGAATCTTTCCTTGCCTCTTTTAGCTTCTGGTAGCTGTTGGCAGTCTTTGGCTTGTGACCTCATTGCTCCAATCTGTGCCTCTATCTTCACATCGATTTCTTCTCTGTATGTCTTGTGTGTCTTCTATTCTTCTCCTTGTGTGTCCCCAAACTCCCTCTGCCTCTCTCTTATAAGGATATGGGCGATTATATTTAGGGCCTACCAGATAATTCATGATAAATGCATCCTCTCAAGATCCTTAACTTTTTTTTTTAATGTACTTTAAGTTCTGGGATACATGTGCAGAACATGCAGGTTTGTCACATAGGTATACATGTGCCATGGTGGTTTGCTGCACCCATCAACCTGTCATTTACATTAGGTATTTCTCCTGATGCTCTCCCTCCCCTTGCCCCCCACACCCCAACAGGCCCGAGTGTGTGATGGCCCCCTCCCTGTGTCCCTGTGTTCTCATTGTTCAACTCCCACTTATGAGTGAGAACATGCAGTGTTTGGTTTTCTCTTCCTTTGTTAGTTTGCTGAGAATGATGGTTTCCAGCTTCATCCATGTCCCTGCAAAGGACATGAACTCATTCATTTTTATGGCTGCATAGTATTCCATGGTGTATATGTACCACATTTTCTTTATCCAGTCTAACATTAATGGGCATTTGGGCTGCTTCCAAGTCTTTCCTATTGTGAATAGTGCTGCAATAAACATATGTGTGTATGTGTCATTATAGTAGAATGATTTATAATCCTTTGGGTATATACCCAGTAATGGGATTGCTGGGTCAAATGGTATTTCTGGTTCTAGATCCTTGAGGAATCGCCACACTGTCTTCCACAATGGTTGAACTAATTTACACTCCCACCAACAGTGTAAAAGCATTCCTATTTCTCCACACTCTCGCCAGCATCTGTTGTTTCCTTACTTTTTAATGATTGCCATTCTAACTGGTGTGAGATGGTATCTCATTGTGGTTTTGATTTGCATTTCTCTAATGATCAGTGATGATTAGCTTTTTTTCATGTTTGTTGGCTGCATAAAGGTCTTCTTCTGAAAAGTGTCTGTTCCTATACTTCGCCCACTTTTTGATGGGGTTGTTTTTTTTTCTCAAAACTTGTTTAAGTTCCTTGTAGATTCTGGATATTAGCCCTTTGTCAGATGGATAGATTGCAAAATATTTCTCCCATTCTGTAGGTTGCCTGTTCGCTCTGATGATAGTTTCTAGTGCTGTGCAGAAGCTTTTTAGTTGAATTAGATCCCATTTGTCAATTTTGGCTTCTGTTGCCATTGCTTTTGGTGTTTTAGTCATAAAGTCTTTGCCCATGCCTATGTCCTGAATGGTATTGCCTAGGTTTTCTTCTAGGGTTTTTACGGTTTTAGGTCTTATATTTCAATCTTTAATCCATCTTGAGTTGATTTTTGTATACAGTTTAAGGAAGGGGGTCCAGTTTCAGTTTTCTGCATATGGCTAGCCAGTTTTCCCAACACCATTTATTAAATAGGGAATCCTTTCCCCATTGCTTGTTTTTCTCATGTTTGTCAAAGTTCAGATGGTTGTAAATGTGTGGTGTTATTTCTGAGGCCTCTATTCTGTTCCATTGGTTATATATCTGTTTTGGTACCAGTACCATGCTGTTTTAGTTACTGTAGCCTTGTAGTATAGTTTGAAGTCAGGTAGTGTGATGCCTCCAGCTTTGTTCCTTTTGCTTAGGATTGTCTTGGCTATACGGGCTCTTTTTTGGTTCCATATGAAATTTAAAGTAGTTTTTTCTAATTCTGTGAAGAAAGTCAATGGTAGCTTGATGGGAATAGCACTGAATCTATAAATTACTTTGGGCAATATGGCCATTTTCTGGATATTGATTCTTCCTATCCATGAGCATGGAATATTTTTCCATTTGTGTCCTCTCTTATTTCTTTGAGCAGTGGTTTATAGTTCTCCTTGAGTAGGTCCTTCACATCCATTGTAAGTTGTATTCCTAGGTATTTTATTCTTTTTGTAGAATTGTGAATGGGAATTCACTCATGATTTGGCTCTCTGTTTGTCTATTATTGATGTATAGAAATGCTTGTGATTTTCACACATCGATTTTGTATCCTGAGACTTTGTTGAAGTTGCTTATCAACTTAAGAAGATTTTGGGCTGAGATGATAGGGTTTTCTAAATATGAAATCATGTCATTTGCAAACAGAGATAATTTGACTTCCTCTCTTCCTATTTGGATACACTTTATTTCTTTCTCTTGCCTGATTGCCCTGGCCAGAAATTCCAACACTATGTTGAATAGGAGTGGTGAGAGAGGGCATCCTTGTCTTGTGCCAATTTTCAAAGGGAATGCTTCCAGCTTTTGCCCATTCAGTATGATATTGTCTGTGGTTTTGTCATAAATAGCTCTTATTATCTTGAGATATGTTCCATTAATACCTAGTTTATTGAGTGTTTTTAGCATGAAGTGGTGTTGAATTTTATCAAAGGCCTTTTCTGCATCTATGGAGATAACCATGTGGTTTTTGTCATTGGTTCTGTTTATGTGATGGATCACGTTTATTGTTTTGCGTATGTTGAACTAGCCTTGCATCCCAGGGATGAAGCCGACTTGATCGTGGTGGATAAGCTTTTTGATGTGCTGCTGGATTCGGTTTGCCAGCATTTTATTCAGGATTTTTGCATCGATGTTCGTGAGGGATATTGGCCTGAAATTTTCTTTTTTTGTTGTGTCTCTGCCAGGTTTTTGAATCAGGATGATGACAGTGTCATAGAATGAGTTAGGGAGGAGTCCTTTTTTTTCTGTTGTTTGGAATGATTTCAGAAGGAATGGTACCAGCTCCTCTTTGTACCCCTGGTGGAATTGGGCTGTGAATCTGTCTGGTCCTGGGCTTTTTATTTTTTTAATTTTTTGGTTGGTAGTCTATTAATTACTGTCTCAATTTCAGAATTTGTTATTGGTCTATTCAGGGATTCAGTTTCTTCCTGGTTTATGTGTCCAGGAACTTATTCATTTCTTCTAGATTTTCTAGTTTATTTGCATAGAGGGTTTTATAGTATTCTCTGATGATAGTTTTTATTTCAGTGGGATCAGTGGTGATCTCCCCTTTATCATTTTTTATTGTGTCGATTTGATTCTTCTCTCTTTTCTTCTTTATTAGTCTGGCTAGTGATCTATCTATTTTGTTAATCTTTTCGAAAAACCAGCTCCTGAATTCATTTATTTTTTGAAGGGTTTTTCGTGTCTCTATCTCTTTCAGTTCTGCTCTGATCTTAGTTATTTCTTGTCTTCTGCTAGCTTTTGAATTTGTTTGCTCTTGCCTCTCTAGTTTTTTAAATTGTGATGTCAATTTTAGATCTTCCTCACTTTCTCCTGTGGGCATTTAGTGCTATAAATTTCCCTCTAAACACTGCTTTAGCTGTGTCCCAGAGATTCTGGTATATTGTGTCTTTGTTCTCATTGGTTTCAAAAAACTTACTTATTTCTGCCTTGATTTTGTTATTTACCCAGTCATCATTCAGGAGCAGGTTGTTCAGTTTCCATGTAGTTGTGTGGTTTTCAGTGAGTTTCTTAATCCTGAGTTCTAATTTGATTGCACTGTGGTCTGAGAGTCTGTTTGTTATGATTTTCATTCTTTTGCATTTGCTGAAGAGTGTTTTACTTCTATTCATGTGGTCGATTTTAGAATAAGTGCTTTGTGGTGCTGACAAAAATGTATATTCTGTTGATTTGAGGTAGAGAGTTCTGTAGATGTCAATTAGGTCCACTTGGTCCAGAGTTGAGTTTAAGTCCTGAATATCCTCGTTAATTCTCTGTCTCATTGATCTGTCTAATATTGACAGTGGGGTGTTAAAGCGTCCCACTATTATTGTGTGGGAGTCTAAGTCTCTTTGTAGGTCTCTAAGAACTTGCTTTATGAATCTGGGTGCTCCTGTATTGGGTGCATATATATTTAGGATAGTTAGCTCTTCTTGTTGCATTTTTTTTTTGCTTTCAATTTGCTTGATAAATATTCCTTCATCCCTTTATTTTGAGCCTATGTGTGTCTTTGCACGTGAGATGGGCCTCCTGAATACAGCACACCAATGCGTCTTGACTCTTTATCCAGTTTGTCAATCTGTGTCTTTTAATTGGGGCATTTAGCCCGTTTACATTTAAGGTTAATATTGTTATATGTGAATTTGATCCTGTCATTATGATTCTAGCTGGTTATTTTGCCCATTGGTTGGTGCAGTTTTTTCATAGTGTTGATGGTCTTTACATTTTGGTTTGTTTTTGCAGTGGCTGCTACCAGTTTTTCCTTTCCATATTTAGTGCTTCCTTCAGGAGCTCTTGTAAGGCAGGCCTGGTGGTGACAAAATCCCTCAGCATTTGCTTGTCTGTAAAGCATTTTATTTCTCCTTCACTTATGAAGCTTAGTTTGGCTGGATATGAAATTCTGGGTTGAAAATCCTTTTCTTTAAGAATGTTGAATATTGGCCCCCACTCTCTTCTGGCTTTTAGGGTTTCTGCAGAGAGATCTGCTGTTAATCGAATAGGCTTCCCTTTGTGGGTAACCCAACCTTTCTCTCTGGCTGCCCTTAACATTTTTTCCTTCATTTCAACCTTGGTGAATCTGATGATTATGTATCTTGGGGTTGCTCTTCTCAAGGAGTATCTTAGCAGTGTTCTCTGTATTTCCTGAATTTGAATGTTGGCCTGTCTTTGTAGGTTGGGGAGGTTCTCCTGGATAATATCCTGAAGTGTGTTTTCCAACTTGGTTCCATTCTCTCCTTCACTTTCAGGTACATCAATAAAACGTCCGTTTGGTCTTTTCACATAGTTCCATATTTCTTGGAGGCTTTGTTCATTATTTTTCATTATTTTTTTTCTCTAATCTTGTCTTCATGCTTTATTTCATTAAGTTGATCTTTAGTCTCTGATATCTTTTCTTCAGCTTTATCAATTTGGCTATTGATACTTGTGAATGCTTCACAAAGTTCTCTTGCTGTGTTTTTCAGCTCCATAAAGTCATTTATGTTCTTCTCTAAACCGGTTATTCTAGTTAGCAATTCCTCTAACCTTTTTTCAATGTTCTTAGCTTCCTTGCATTAGGTTAAAACATGCTCCTTTAGCTCGGAGGAGTTTGTTATTACCCAGCTTCTGACGCCTACTTCTGTCAATTCGTCAAACTTATTCTTTGTCCAGTTTTGTTCCCTTGCTGGCGAGGAGTTGTGATCCTTTGGAAGAGAAGAGGCATTCTGGCTTTTGGAATTTTCAGCCATTTTGCACTGGTTTTTCCTCATCTTCATGGATTTATCTACCTTCAGTCTTTGCTGTTGGTGACCTTCGGATGGAGTTTTTGCATGGTCGTCCGTTTTGTGGATGTTGATGCTATTGCTTTCTGTTTGTTAGTTTTCTTCTAAGAGGCCCCTCTTCTGCAGATCTGCTGGAGTTTGCTGGGGTTTTCCCCCAGACCCTGTTTGCCTGGGTATCACCAGCGGAGGCTTCAGAACAGCAAAGATTGCTGCCCGTTCCTTCCTCTGGAAGCTTCGTCCCAGAAGGGCACCCGCCAGATTCCAGCTGGAGCTCTTCTGTATGAGGTGTCTGTCAACTCCTGCTGGGAGGTGTCAGGGACCCACTTGAGGAGGCAGTCTGTCCCTTAGCAGAGCTCGAACGCTGTGCTGGGAGATCCACTGCTCTCTTCAGAGCCTGCAGGCAGGAACGTTTAAGTCTGCTGAAGCTGCGCCCACAGCTGCCCCTTCTCCCAGTTGCTCTGTCCCAGCGAGATGGGAGTTTTATATATAAACCCCTGACTGGGGCTTTTGCCTTTCTTTTAGAGATCCCCTGCCCAGAGAGGAGGAATGTAAATAGGCAGTCTGACTATACCAGCTTTGTGGTGCTATGGTGGGCTCTGCCCAGTCCAAACTTTGTGGTGGCTTTGTTTACACTGTGAGAGGAAAACTGCCTACTCAGTCCTCAGTAATGGCATCCCAGGTCGACTTCAGACTGCTGTGCTGGGGCAGTGAGAATTTCAAGCCAGTAGATCTTAGCTTGCTGAGCTCCATGGGGGTGGGATCCATTGAGCAAGACCACTTGGCTCCCTGGCTTCAGCTTTCTTTCCAGGGGAGTGAATGGTTCTGTCTCGCTGGCATTCCAAGTGCCACTGGGATATGAAGAAAAAGCTCCTGCAGCTAGCTCGGTGTCTGCCCAGATGGCCACCCAGTTTTGTGCTTGAAACCCAGGGCCCTTGTGGTATAGGCACCCGAGGGAATCTCCTGGTCTGTGGGTTGCGAAGACCATGGGAAAAGCATAGTATCTGGGCTGGATAGCACCGCCCCTCACAGCTTCCTTTAGTTAGGGGAGGGAGTTCCCTGACCCCATGCACTTCCAGGATGAGGCGACGCCCCATCCTGCTTCTGCTCGCCATCCTTGGGCTGCACCCACTGTCTAACCAGTCCCAGTGAGAAGAACTGGTTACCTCAGTTGGAAATGCAGAAATCACCTGCCTTCCGCATTGGTCTCGCTGGGAGCTGCAGACCAGAGCTGTTCCTATTTGGACATCTTGCCTGGGGAGTCTTTAAGATCCTCAATCACATTTTTTCCATATAAAGTAATATAAGTTAATGTTCACAGATTCCAGGGATTTGACGAGGACATATCTTTTGGGAACCATTTTCTGATCTTCCACAAAGGATATCCAACCAATAAGTGACAGAGCTGAGATTAACTGAAATTTAGGTATCTTGATAGACAAGCCTGTGTTCTTCTAATCCTGTAGCAAACTACCCCTATCTCTGCTCTAGAATAAATTTGGAGACCAGTCAATGTTACGTCTACATTTTGGAAGTTAGGAACTGAGTCCCCAAAAGGAGAGCTATTTTGATATCTGGTTAAGAAATATTAATAACAAACAAAAAGACAAATCAGATTCACAGTTAATAGAGCAGGATGGTTTTTCCCATTTCTCTTTAAGGAATTAAGGATTTTGCTTGGTATATTTTATTTTAAAGACTTCTGGATATGATTTGGGTTAAACTAAGCTAAAAATAATATTTTATTTTATTATGCATTTTAGTGAGCTTATTATCAGTAATATGTTTAGCATCAAATTTATTAGTGACGTGCCCTTTAATTTAGCCTAATTGGTGCTAATTTAGTTAGATTGCATTAAATTACATCATTTAATGTAGCTATACGTGGGTCAAGAAATTTATTTCAAGAACTTGGGTAATGTTTCATGAAACTGAACAGTAAAAAACGGCATCTAGGTGGCTGAAAAATGCAATGTTCCAAAATAATAGTTTTCCTGAAGTCTTGTTAGAAAGGCACACAGATCTTGTCTTCCATCTCTACTCATTTTCCCAATCTGTAAAAATTAGCTAAAGTATAAATCAGGAAAAGGGGACTGACGCTCATAAGGATACTGGAATCTTTACAGACGATCCTTGCTCCAGCCTTCATTTCTGATTCACTGTGTTAGGGAGCAAATAACATTGAAAAAGAGAAAGAGGCTGTTTTCTGTCCTCGATCTTTATGTCTTCCTTTTTGGATTTTGTTGGTTAGGTGATGGAAGTATGATGCTATTGATATTTCCCCCTCGGTGGTATAAAGAAAAAAGCCAATTTATGTTCAGAAAACACATACACAAAAACAAAACACTTTGCCAATGTGCAGCCTGAGCCATTTTCTCAGACTCTGTTTTAACCACCATGAACCACCAAGAGGTTTGGGTGAGGTTTTATGAAGACATAAAGATCAAGGATGGGAAACAACCATTTTTTTTTAATTTTTTGATGTTATTTGTTACTTAACATAGCAAATCAGAAATGAAGGCTGGGAAAAGGTTTATTTGTAAAGATTCTGGTACACTTACAAGTGTTAATCTCCTTTTCCTGACTTGTATTTTAGTTACTTTTTACAGATTGGGAAAATAAGCGGAGATTGTCTTTCAGGGGATCTTTCCTTGCCCACTTGTTCCTCTCATTTCTGTCAACTCTGTCAGTTCCAAACATCTCCTATAGACAACAAAATGGTTGCTGTAACACTACTGGAGCTCATTCTAGAACTTAATAACCATCCCAAGATATGATTTTTTTTTTTAGCTTGTCTCTAGAAGGAAGCATTGCCTTGGTCTTGAGGGGAGGTGGATCTGCAATAATCCTAATTTGACCCATAGGTGGCTTTTTCTGCAGTTTGCTTTCAGATAGCTAACAAATGAGGGCAGACTTGCAGAAGTATAGACAGATTTGACAGAGACAGAACACTTCTCTTAAGGGGACCTGTGAGAGTACAGGTGAACCGAGCATCAGATTCCACAGGCCTTTTGAACTAAGGGGGCATCACACAGTATTAGCAGTAGCCCTGGGTCTCTCCATGTGTTTGCAGCACAATTGAGCTGCTGCCTCTCCTCCTTAGCTTTCTATAGTTCTGGGAGCAAATGCCCCACAGCCCAATTGGTTTTGCCATTTTGCAAGTTAGAAACTCAAGCCTTCAGTGAATTTCCTCTCCAGTGGCTGAGGAGATACCAGCATGGCTAGGGGGTGACAGGAGTTCAGAGTAGATTAAGGAAACTTCCCTAATGCCAGAGCTGCCACCCCTAAGCAGACAGGCTGTGAGTACCACCTGGTTACTGCCACTGCCTTTTTGGGTCTCTTCCTTGCCAGAGGCAGCTGAGGTAATGTCTTTGTTCAGCCCCTAGTGCTGAGCTCTTGTGTTACTGAACCCAAGACTCAAGAAAAATGGGACTTAATTAGGAAAAGCTGCAGGGAGCCATCAAAGTGTCAGCAGCATTTTGAAGGAGAGACAAGAGGAAGTTGGAGATACTCTGGAGACGGAAAGGCCAAAGGATAGTGTACAGGCTGGCAGCATTATGGCAGGGGTGCCTGTGTTGGCAAAACCCCAGGGCTGAATACCTTGATGAGGTGAAGTGTTCCCCAGTACCTAATGCTACGGTGCATTAAGGATGAGATAGTTCTCACTGAGTACTGTTCCTTGTAATAATAAAATTAATTTGACCATTTGGAACAAGATTTAGTAATGGGCCTCATCCAAGCCTCTAAATATGCATATTCCACTTTGGAACTGTACATAATTGCTCAATTGCACCTGCAAATCATGTTGTTAGCTCACTAATTATTCAAATAGTGGGGGCAATTCCACAATTGTGTATGTAATTGTGTTAATTGTTAATGCAGTTAGGTACAGGTGCACCGTGACTAATTACACATGCAGAAGCGGCTCCCAAACGGCTCACTGTCTCCATGCACGGGCTGCCCCTCTCGGAGACAGACATAAGTGGGTGACACAAACAAAGCCATAGGCCATCAGTGGGGGTCCATCTGGCAAGGCTTTCACTTGGGAGCCGCATATACATTTGGGAAACAATCAGGTCTTTGACTGAATTCAGCTGTTTTTGCTTTCGCTTCTTTTGTTCCCCCCCTTCCCCCAAGGCAGTGAGAGGCTTGGGGCACCGGGCTCCTGAGCTTGTGTGAGTATGTGTGTACGCATGAGCATGCACATGTACACAGAGTCACACAGAAACTAGTTTGTAGGACTCGCTCTACTCATCTTTTTGCTGATAGATCCCTTGCCTGATGAGATTAGCTTTTAGTCCTGGATTTTATTACTATCTTTCTCTGTCATCCATATGGTTTCAGGAATCAAGTTTATCTGTACCCAGTATCAGGATATTTATGACATTTTCAGGGTAAGAGATGCAGCCTGGGAGGTGAAATTTAGGTGATTTCTGGGACATTCTTATGGCTTATGTCAACGGGACCAGAATAGGGACTGCTGCCACATTTATACTTTGCCTATTTCCTCGTCTCTTCACCCAGGTCGGCCTCATTTTGTGGCTTGGTGCACAGCATTAGTAACAGTCTTCCTGGCTACAAGACATGTCTGAAAACTGGGGAAGTAGCTCTTCTGTGTCTGTGGGTCAGGGGCTGGTTGCATATCTCATGCTGTGGAAGGTATGCTATAGATATGTTCCCCAAATTTTAAGACTGACTTCTAGCAGCCATCAATATGTACTTATTGTTTTGACTTTGTGCTCTGTAAGCTTAGTTCTGAGGAACTGGCTCTCTCATAAGAATACCCTCCCTGCTATAAGGAAGGCAGGTCAGCTGTAAAAAATTAATTAGCACTGGCTTGGAAGCTCAATGCCAAAAGGAAAATAAGCCACACTTAAGACAAATCAGTCTGTGACTAAAAAAGGAGAATATTTTGAGGGAGCACTGAAGTTACGGGTAAGGGAATTCACGCAAATTGGCCTCATACTGGTAGAAGCAATTCACTCTGCATCACTGTTGGACAAGGAACAGAATTGACTCACTTCGTACCCAGGTCTCTGTCCCAGCAAGGTGCCCAATGTAACATAGGGATAATGTAGAACTCACATCACAGGATCGTTGTGAATGTTAAATGAGATAATCTTTGTAGGGCACTTAGCACCATGCCTAGCCCATATTAAGTATTTAGTAAATGTGACTGTATCATTACTATCATTATTGTTATTGCTGTAATTATTTCTACTGTTGTCCTTTTACTCAATAAATATGGGAAATTAACCCCGCACTGCTGTTGCCTCCCCACCCCACCCTGGCCAGTCATTAACTCTGCCCTCCTGCCATTGAGTATTGTTCATGCCTTCCTCTTGTCATTTTCTATAGTCTGCCTTGTATTACAGGCATTCATGTATTTGTCTTCACCCACTAACTAGGCTATATGACTGAATTAATTTGCTAGGGCTGCCATAACAAAGTACCACAACTTGGGTGGCTTAAACAACAGAACTTCACTGCCTCACAGCCTGGAGGCTAGAATTCCAAGGTCAAGCTTTTGGCAGTGTTAGTATCTTCGGAGGACTGTGAGAGAAAATCAGATCCAGATCTCTCGTTGGCTTGTAGATCGCCATCTTATCCATTCTTGTGTCCGCATATCCCCTTCCCTCTATGCGTATCTTTGTATACATTTCTACATTTTATAAGGCCACCAGTTATATTGGATTAGGTCCCAGCCTAGTGAAATCATTTTAACTTTATTACCTCAGTAAAGGCCCTATAACTAAAGAAGGTCACACTGTGAGGTACTGGGGGTTAGGAATTCAACATGAACTTTGGGGGAACTCAACTGAACCCAAACAATCACCATCAACAATATAGTCTGCATTTTATTTGTGTTTGAAACTCCTACAATGATGTCCAGTACAGTGCCTGGACTATATTTGAAGAAGCAATGGGCCTGATGTGGTAGAAGTTGACAGGCCTGGGTTCTAATCTCTTTTCTCCCCACCCACGGACCAGTTAGCCAGTCTGAGTCTAATTCTCTATCTAAATGTGAGGTTCCTCATTCCTACCTTAATGGGAGTAATAAGCACTAACGATTATATACATGCAAAGTACCTGCACATATTAGATGCTCAATAAAGTTAGTTATTACTCAAATTTTTGCTGAGTAAACTAACGAACAAATAATGTCTGTAGGAGTGATTGAAACCTACATATCTAGTCACAACTGTTGGCCAGAATTAAGTTTTTAACATCTTTCTTGAGTTGGCCTCTTTTTCATTTCCTTTCATGGTTTTTTACCTAGTCCGTGTGTAATGGAAAGAAATTAATGCACTGGTTTGGAATGGTGTGAGCAGCCAGCCAACTTTCTGAACCAATTTTGTGAGGAACAATCAACATTGCGGCTGTGTGTGTGTGTGTGTGTATGTGTGTGTATACATACATTTATTTGGACAGTCCAAGTTGCCTTTTTAGGTGTGATATTTAATTTGTGAATTGGAAAATCCAGTTTATCACTTCAAATTAAAATTTGTCTATTAAACTTCAGAAACATATGTAATTTGTAAGAAAATATTCCCAATGACAACACTATATCTAAGGCCATGATGTCCAGTAGTTAGGAAACAGAAAATAGGCACTTGTCCAGAAACGAGGAGAATTCAAAGTTCACATTGACATTGTTCTTCATTATAGTTTCAGTTCAGTAACACAAGAGTGTCAAAATCAAATCCAATTTCTTTTTGCCTGCTTGTCTCAACATTGCAACAGTGGCTTAATGTGCATTATTTGCTACTTGGTTGACATAGATGGGAAAATCAGTAACACCAAAAAGCCAACCTCATAATCACTGATTTTTTCACACTGTGTCAATTGCAGTAAATCACAGAGATATAGATACGTATATTTGTCATGTTGAAGGTGATTAAAAGATGTTGAATCTGTAATCACTACAATGAAAGAGATTGTCATCAATAAAAAGACTCTAGAGCAAGGGAGTTATATTGATCTGAGCATAGGAATTTGCAAACTCTCTTTCTCAGTATCTTGCCCTTCCAGAACTGTAAAAGATACAGTAGCACATTTTGTGGAAGAAGGTTCATATTTTAGTTCAGAGCACTTTTATCATTTTCAGCTTCCAGGTCCTAATGTGGACCTTCTCAGTGGATGGCTACATTGTCATTCATGTTATCTAAAAGTTGATCTATATCTCCCTACTAAGCTCAGCTTCCATGCATTTGGCTGCACATCCTAACTGGGTTAGGCATCATGGAAAAATCATTTGGAGGTGAGAGGGAGCTATAGAGACTGTTTATTTTCATTCAGAATTATCCACTGGCTGCAATTGGTTTCATACTAATTCTATAAAGCAGTATGGAATTGTGAGTAAAAATGCATACTAAACAACTTAATGCAATAAAAATGAAGCAAGAACACTGTACTTACATTAAGTTTTCTCTTTTCAGCAGTTACATAGAGCCACGTATCAAGAACATATGTCTATGTGGGCCCCCATTAATATAAAATTTGCATTATTGCAGGTCAGAGGGTCCATCGCTATTTATATTGGGGCCTAAGCCAACATTATGTGTGCCAAGTCTGTGCACCTTCCCACTGTCCTGCCTCTGTTCTCACCACCCTCTTCTTTATGCTTGGGTGGTCATATTTTGAAATTTCCCCAGGACCAGTTTATCATGCAGTCACGTTTCTCATCACATCTGAAGGATGTTGTGCTTCGCATGGTAATGAGGCCCTCTTTGTTTCAGCTGCTGCACTGCTCTCAGTAACTCCCATCAGTTCCTGCAGTCTGAGGGCTAGTGCTGTGATGGTAGCGTGTGGAGGGTCTCTCAGGGAAAACAGCTTGCTTATTACTTGGTTGGGTTTTCAAAAACAGATTTAAATCAGTTTCAGGTTTTAAGCTGTTATGTTTACTGTTTTTTTAATGCATGAAAACAATTTATGAGCATCAGTTGCAAGCCTTGGGTGGTTATGCTTGTCCAGATTATTGTGCCCATGTATACAACTCACTGCATATTTTCAAAAGAGGCTGAACCAAGTTACCGACACTCACTTGAACATGTTCTAAAGAAAGAAATGACACTCCTGGATGGCATTAATTTATTTATGGATCTATTAACTGTGATAGTGTATTTCTCACCAGAATTGCTGAAGAATATTATTTTCTGTCTTCTTTCAAAGTGATTATTATTTGGTTTCAAATTGCTTTAAATTGCATCCAAAGAACATGTTTCCTCCATAGAGATATAGTCTGTCAATTTTATAAAATATGTGCCCATGCCTTATCTCAGCTAATTAAGCATCTAGTCCTGCAATTCTTATCTAGACCCTGGGAAATTATGAGAATTTGATGCAGTAAAAGGATGACAGGATTGAGTTTGTTTTCCCATTAGCTGATTATACCACGATTCCAACAAAATCTATGTCCCCTGAATTTGGACAGAAATACTGCCTATTACCAAAGATAATGATTTCACTGAAAAACTCTCTGAGATCTTATGAATCACACTTGTAAACTCATATAACATAGAAGCCAGAATAGACCAAATACACTAGAGAGGGAATCAGGACCCTTCATTTCATAGTGAGGAGACTTTAGCCCAGAGAGCATAGGTGATTCACCAAAGGCACACAACTAGGTAAATTAAACTTGATTTAAAAAATGGACCCTAACTGCCAGAATAAATAGAGAGGTATGGTACCTGTGATATATTTTGAGGCTGTCAAAGGTTGCCTTGACAGAATGGAGAACGCCTGACAGGCCAACATTTACCAAGTGTTCTTAATGAAGGAATACCATGTTCCCCTGAAAGGAATCATCAATTGTAGAGTATTATAAAATGACTTTCTCTTGGCATTGTTAATCGGTATAATCAATACATTTTATCTCAATTTACAGTCTTACACATCTGGGAGGGGTGCAAAACCTGGAATACCTGCTTTTCCAGCCTTTTCAATTCATAGGTGAAGAACCTGACAGAGATCTAAAGAGGGGGAAGTATAACCAGGATATTCTGACCTCAGCTGCTGGGCTCTTTATTATGGGTGATCCCTCTTCTTTCACAGTGAACCTCCCATTTAAAAAATGGCCCATTATGAGATTTACTTATTGTCCAACTTAGCACTCTGAAAACAGAGAGCTGTAAGAATAAGTCCATTGATATGTTGAATTGCCCAAACAGTGGTACTGGTTGTCAAACGGTTAGCTTGGCCTTGCTGGTCAGAACAGCAATTATTAAAAAGTCAAGAAATAACAGTTGCTGGTCAGGTTGTGGAGAAATTAGAACGCTTTAATACTGTTTAATACTGTTGGTGGGAATGTGTATTTTTTCAACCATTGTAGAAGACAGTGTGGTGATTCCTCAAAGATCTAGAATAAGAAATACCATTTGACCCAGCAATTCCATTACTGGGTATATAACCAAATGAATATAAATAATTCTATTACAAAGATACATGTACATGTATGTTCACTGCAGCACTATTCACAATAGCAAAGACATGGAATCAACCCAAATGCCCATCAATGATAGACTGGATAAAGAAAGTGTGGTATGTATACACCATGGAATACTATGTAGCCATAAAAAGAAATGAGATAATGTCCTTTGCAGGGACATGGATGGAGTTGGAAGCCATTATCCTCTGCAAAGTAACACAGGAACAGAAAACCAAACACTGCATGTTCTTACTTATAAATGGGAGCTGAACAATGAGAACATATGGACACAGGGAGGGGAACAACACTCACTGGGGCCTGTTGGGGGTGGGGTTGGGGGAGGGAGACCATTAGGAAAAATAGCTAATGCGTGCTGAGTTTAGTACCTAGGTGATGGGTTGATAGGTGCAAAAAACCACCATGGCACATGTTTACCTACGTAACAAACCTGCACATCCTGAACATGTACCCCAGAACTTAAAATAAAAATAAAAAGATTGAGGGAGCATTTTAAACGAGACCAAATTGCAAGGTCTATGCACTTTGAAAGCTTTGGGAGATAATACTGGAAAGAGCAGGTTTTCTCTCATTAGAGCTAAATGGAACCAACCAACCAGTAGTTAGTCCGTTAGACAGAACTCGTGAGAAATGCAGCTTTTGAAAAATTAAGCTTTAAAATTCCCATAAGGAGGACCCGTTTTACCATTAAATTGTCAATTGCAGGTCAATACATATTATTCTATGTATACTCTCACATAGACTTTCCCATATGCAGAGAGAAACACTAAAGTTGCTATATTAGTCTGTTCTCATGCTGCTAATAAAGACATACCCAAAACTGGGTAATTTATAAAGGAAAGAGGTTTAATTGACTCACAGCACCACATGGCTGGAGAGGCCTCACAATCATGATGGAAGGTGAATGAGGAGCAAAGTCACATCTAACATGGTGGCAGGCAAGAGCATGTACAGGGGAACTCCCCGTTATAAAACCATCAGATCTCATGAGACTTATTCACTGTCATGGGAACAGCACAGAAAAGACCTGTCCCCCATGATTAAATTAACTCCCACCAGGTCCCTCCCATGACATGTGGGAATTATGGGAGCTACAATTCAAGAAGAAATGTGGGTGGGCACACAGCCAAACCATATCAGTTGCAAATTCAGAAATCCATAGCAGGTCAATTAATTGTTTTAAAACTTCCGCTCTTGAATTACTTGTCTTTATTCAACAGCCTCAAGATAATCTTAGCTTCTCGTTTGATTTAATCTGTTATGCAAAAAATAGCACGAAGTCCTCTTATGGCTGTTTTAATCAGTTGCTTTTTGAGATTTTATAAAATAGCCAATTGAGCTCCACATTGTATTTTTTGTATGATTAATTTGAAGTGATTGTATTGGCCATAGTGGTTATGAATGCAAGGAAATAATAATCTTATCTTGCTTATGTTACTGAGCTGGGTGTATATAACTTTATGCTCATCAGAGCAATGGACAAATTGGGCTCATCAAACTGCAGCTTACATTTTCATGATCATTCCATTGTATTATATTGGTACAACAAAGGAATTTTGCAAAATAAAAATAATGAAACATCTTATATTTCAGTAGTGGCTACTAGATTTATATATACATATACATATATATTCCTATTTGATAATATAGTTGGGAACCAGTTTTTTTGTACAGTGATTAAGAACATGGGTTTGAAGTCTTACAGACATGGTTTTGTTTCTTGGCTTTATCACATATTAACTGTGGAACCTTGGGAAAATTACTGAGCCTCTATGAACCTCACTTTCATCATCTACACCATGGCGACAATAATGCCTGTAGCTTAGAGTTGTCATGTAGAATAAGCAAGATAAAGGATAGACCTGGTACACCTAAATGCTCAAAAAGCATGTCCTATAAAAATAACCATTTATATCCAAAAATTAGCCGGGCATGGTGGCACATGCCTGTAATCCCAGCTATTCAGGAGGCTGAGGCAGGAGAATTGCTTGAACTCAGGAGGCGGAGATTGCAGTGAGCCGAGAGCGTGCCACTGCACTCCAGCCTGGGCGATAAGAGCGAGACTGCATCTCCAAAAAATAAAAATAAAAATAAAAATAAAAATTAGATATAACCATTCTTATGACTGTTTTAACACAAAAGTGATAACAAAGGGCCTTGCTGACACAAGTTATTTTCATTTTTGTACCTTACCTTTAACTCAGTATACTATTAATCATTCGGTTGGGAAAATAATTATGTAAAATGGCAGTGCTAAGAGGGTCTTTATATAGAATTCTGTGTGCCTTGGAGGCATTTGTGAAAAAGTGTTTTCTCTAGGATGGACTAAGCCTGAAGGTTACTGTTAGGCTATGATTTGGCTGATGGCATATACCACAATGCCTAATTAGGGAACCCCATTGAAAGCGATCATTTTCTCTTTGATATGGCCTTTCCATTTAAAGGTTGAATATTAGGGTTACATGAATGAAACTAGACAAAAAAAGAAAGAAAGAAGACAGGAAATTTCCTACACTTTCAGAAATGCAGCTCACAGACAACCTTAGAAAGGAGGCATGTCTGGGTCCTTTACAGGAGTGGGGCATTTGCAGCTGCTCTAATGTATATCTCCCCAGAAATTAACAAGTACTATTATTTTCTGCACTTAAATCATAACTTACAAAATAGGTTTATTCATCCAACTTTCTCTTCTCAATACTTCCAAATTGCTAGCATTATATTTTCTCATCTCCTTGTTTTGAACATGGCTATGACCTCCTACACACTAGCTAACCTCACCTCTACAGCTAAAGATTCTAAGGAGGAGCTGCAGCCCTTTGCCTAACATAACATACCTGGCACTAGGCAAAGCTGTATTCTGACTTCTGGATGGTCCAGTCTTTGGCAGCGTGGGTGGGTGAGGGCAGGGCCTACACTGCTGGGTAACTGGAGAGCAAGTGCATCAAAAAGGTGCCCACAGACTTTGCCTCCCTTTTATGTAACTTCTGTTCTTGCTTTCACACTGCTTTTTTGGACATCTTTTTGTCACAGCTTTAACAATTACCCCATCATCACAGTATTTAGAATTTTTTGAAGAGATACTATGTTTTCAGAAGATTCTGTTTTCAGAAGTAAGGTGGGGCACAACTCCTCTCCTCTCCTCCACCCCTGCTGCTTCCCAAGAGAATACAGAAGAGACTTTGTAGGACTTCCAATAGAAGAAGCTCGATTAGAGCTTCTTGAGTTGCTGAATTAAATCGTAATCAATTCAATGGAACCAAATGGAATCATGAAGTAACAAACCCCCTGTCATGAGAGTCATGTCAGCAGTACTTGTATGATATGATGACAGGACTTGGATTGATCAGATGGTTTAAGGTTAATCCCATACCTTCCATTCACATGGTTATGTGACCTTGGGCAAATCATTTCACCTCTGTGCACTGTATTTGTCCTCATCTTTAAAATGGAACAGAAGGTAGAAGGCTGGAGTATATAATCCCCGGGGCCTTTTCTCTGTCAGGAGCCTGTATAGGAGATGAGCGTATCCACTCATTTCTGGACAGGCAACTCAAAAGTATTCCATTGAGAATGAACAAGCAGCATTAGCTTTGCATGTGAATGATGGCACATTTATTATCAGATTTATTTCATGTATTACCTGTCCTTCCCCTCCCTGTCTTCCAACAGATTTAGTAGATCTCAGTCAGTTTTAATGCTTTCGGCCTCTGCTGCACCTGTAGTAACTGTCTGCCAGAGGCAGCCCTTTTTCAAAGTCCCTATCTTACTGTAAGTAACCAGAATTTCTAAAGATGGAAGGGTTGCCCCTGCCAACTCTATTTCACTGTTTCTCTATTTCTTGAAAGGAGCAATGAAAGGGAGATGGTATCCCACGTTGAATAAGCAAGTGTCTGCCTTCATTCCAGCCTTGTCATGGCTCCAGTAAGCTCATTTCATCACAAATTTCTGACTCCTAAAATCAATATTGACTGTGGATGTTGGGGGGAGGACAATTTTGAGGGCACATCTGAATTACCAGTGAACCCATAGGAATTCCCTTCAGTTGGGTGAAAAATGATCAAGAAACAAAAGCTAAAGGAGGAGGCAAGGACTACAGCATCAAGGTGCTGAACTCATTGTTAAACCTGAGTCCTTAGTGCTTAGCAACTCTGAAGTCCTGGATGGAGGAAAGACTTGGTCTGTTTGTGATAACAGCAGGTGCTTTCCAAGGTACAGACTGTCTGAGTCATTGCAGAGGCAACATTCTCTCAAGATCTTCTTCACTTTCAAGTTTTCAACATGACATTTTGCAGGTTCCTTTTTAGACTATCAGTATTTTGCCTTTGATGTTGGTGGTCAGCTTGGAATTTGTAATAACATTATTTACCATATAACAGGGATAAATAATCTTTCATCTTGCAGAGGCGGGGGTGGGGGGTTCATGGCAGTTTATCAAATTGTCTCCTGGATTGCTATGGCTCTAGTGGGAACTACATGGATAAATCTATGTTAAACAACAGCAGCATGAAATAGTGGAAGAAACACTGGATTGTTTAGCCAAAAACCCAGGGGCTAGTCTCCACCACCTCTGACTAGCCATAAAACTTCAGACAAATCATGCAACCTTTGAAGCCTCGCTTCTTTTTCATCTTAAAAAATGAAACTAATTTTATCTTATTTGCCTACTTCAGAAGATTGTTGTAAGCAACAAATGATACTGGGAGGGGGATAACAGATGGAGAGGATGTGAAAGGACTTTGTAACCTGGCAAGGACTCTAAATTTCCAAGGAATGATTTCTGTTAGCGATGGTCTTAGTAGCAGTAATTGAAGATATTCTTTATATCATCCTCATATATAAATTCCCTCATTCCCCTTTGTTTTCATATGCCGCCAGGGTTCTGTTCTTAAAGTTTTGAATTAAGGGGTAAATATCTTCACTTTAAGGATTTAGGAGATGTCTCTCATGGGGTTAGATTATCATTTATAAAGAACTGAAACTGAGGATCTTGAAAATGCTAATTGTAAAGCTTATCATTACAAAGTAGATGTTAGATGCTGCCCTGAAACTTTGTAGCATCCTGATAAGGTGTAATGCTTTCCTTTTCAGCATAGATTGCAAAATGAAGGGTAAAACATTTAGAAATTAATAAAGCATATTTATAAAAAAATATACCTGGCCATGCGCAGTAGCTCATGCTTGTAATCCCAGCACTTTGGGAGGCTGAGGCTGGCAGATCACGAGGTCAGGAGATCAAGACCATGCTGGCTAACACGGTGAAACCCCGACTCTACTAATAATACAAAAAAATTAGCCAGATGTGGTGACATGCACCTGTAGTCCCAGCTACTCGGGAGGTTGAGGCAGGAGAACCGCTTGAACCCAGGAGGTGGAGGTTGCAGTGAGCTGAGATCCTGCCATTGCACTCCAACCTGGGCGACAGAGTGAGACTGTCTCAAAAAAAAAAAAAATATATATATATATATATATACACCTAAGTGTCAGACTAGATAATTTCAAGATTAGTGTGATCATAATAAATTTTTATTTACCAAATACCCTCAGCCTACAGCTTTTCAGGTAACCAATTAAATGCACACTAAGTATTACTAATTGCATTATTTAAATTGGTATCTTATTTTAGGTTTAGAAGGTCCCTCTTCTTCATGATAATGCATTTTCATGAAGAAAGACCTTAAAGCTGATTCTAAGATCTTCAAATAACACGTCATAGTGTAGTATATGTTGGTGAGTTTATTTATCTTGAGTTGGGAGCTTTTATAGATTCCAGCTACATGTCTTCACCACAAATCTTGTTTTTTTTTTTTTTTTTTGTGCTCATGACATGAGTGAGAATAAATGGAAGTTGTGGAGTCTGTGAAGGCCACTGGAGGGAAATTTCCCAATCTCCTAATATATCAGTGTCTCTTCCTGTCTGTTTCTGATGGGGTCCTACAGCAGGTCAACATCCTTAGGTAAAGAAAAGCTTCCTAAGAGTTAGCAGCAGTCATTGAAAGTAAATTAATGAAACCCTGCATCTGCTGATCTATTCGACAAGAAGAAATTCTGGCTGCCAACAGTTAGAAACCACTAGAAGTAATCTCCATTGGAAACCAGGCTTCGACTTTCTGCCCTGGGCTGCCCAAAGTATTGCATTAGACAATGCGAAAGTAAGTTGAACTTTGAATTATAATTTCAATGACTGTCTAGCGAAATGGATTCATGCTCTGACACTGCACCTTTGAGGCTGTGGGTTGGTTCACATAAGATAAAAATCTGTCTGGCCTGACAGTTGAAAAGGTCGCAAGAACGCTTGATGTCTGATGGTCTCAGTGTATTGCCAAATCTTGATTAAAATGGAAGACTTAGGAACAAGTATGTTTTTTTCTTTCAAAATAATCTTTTCAAACAGAGCCATTTCTACATGTTTTGGCTTTAAGTTTATTGACGTAGCGAAGTATCGATTATATTTTCACTACCATTTAGCAATAACCTCATACTTAACATGAAGCTCTCACATAGTTGAGATACTTTGGCCTTGGGGCCAACACGTTATTTTTGAAAATGACATCTAATTGTCATTGTAGTATCTTTGGTATTAAAAATTGAACTATCTACATTTTAATGCTTCCACTTTAGCTCTAAAGCACGTTGCCTGTCGTCTGTTTTCGTTATGAAAATACTTGCAGGAATGGCTTAACATTTTTACTTCTGTAGGTCATGCAGGCTCTGTACCTGTGAAATGTGTAGCTTTTAATTTTAGATTAGAGACTTCTACTAGCTAGAGATTAACACAAGTTGAATCTTTCAAATTAATCTGCTTTTGGGCCACAGATTGACAGACTTAACAGACACGAGTCACCTTAAAGACTGGATTCTAAGCCACCCCGCTTGTTTTACATCTGGGAAAACTGTGACTTGCCCAAAGTCATAAAGTTTGTCACTGAACCAATAGAGTTTCTTCAAGACAGTCAGTTCAAGTATATTAAACAGTATCTCATGAAGTACTAAAGGAATCCTGAGGGCAGGGACAAAGTGTTACATATAGATGTCCACCATACTCAGAGGAACTCTGTTCAGATTAATCTACCACATTTTCTGTTCTTAGCCAATTACATTTCACTATGCCAAAAATAAGGTACTTTCAGGAAACTACTTTCTGTCTTTTCCAAATGCCAAAGTCACTCTCTATCTGAATTTTTTCTCTTATTCAAAGTTAAGGTCCTGTCTTACTTCCTTGCTTGACCACCAGATCCATGGACAGTTTTTCCTTTCGTGACTTTCTATTAAAGTTATTGTCAGAGCCGTGCATCTGGCTTTTTAAAATACGATCACCACATAAACTGGATTTCCAGGATAGCACTGATTTCAATTCATTCTCCCCATAAATTGGTATTCTAGAAATTCCCATATTTGGCCATGTAAATCACGTCATGCAAGCTGACTTTGGTACCCACTGAAAGAAAATTTTTTTTCTGCCAATGTGCCTCATTTAGGGATCAAAAAAAGATATCTGCTAACATGCACTGTAATTCCTCACTTTAGATATGCAGGTCTTGTCTACTCGTCTATAGTATACCCTCCCTGTCTTAGTCTGTCTTGTGCTTCTATAACAGAATACCTGAGACTGGGTAATTTATAATGAACAGAAATTTATTGGCTCACAGTTTTAGAAATTGAGAAGTCCAATATCAAGATGTCAGCATCTGGCACAGGCCTTCTTTCTGCATTATAACATGGTAGAAGGCATCACATGGAAGAAGTTGGAGGTTGGGGAGAGAGAGAGAGAGAGAGAGTGAGAGAGACAGAGAGAGAAGCAGAAACAAAAGAGTGCCAAACTTGTCATTTTATCAGGAACCCACTCCCATGATAATGACATTAATTTATTCATGAGGGCAGAGCCCCCATAGCCTAATCAACCCTAAGGGCCCCACCTCTGAATACTGTTACAGTGGCAATTAAATTTCAACATGACGTTTTGAAAGGACAAACATTCAAGCCATAGCACTCCCTGTGGACAGCCATTGTTTATCACGTACTGCATTTCACCTAATGCTTAGCTTAGTGCACTGTGCATACTGAGGGTGCAATGCATATTTGTCATTTGGGATTATTTCCTTTACATGAACAGATTTTCCGAACGCCAAATTTAGAAGTACTGCAACACATTAATTCTGGTCAAGATTATGTCTGGTTAGTTCATTAAGAGTTTATTTTATCAGTAATGTGTTGTGCTTGTACCTGAAATTATAAATGCCTGCCAGGTATCTGTTCATCCTACATACTTCCACAACTCAGAAATAATCAATACGTTGTTTTCTTGTGGATGCGAGAAAAGTTAGGATCACTGATGCTGGGTATATGCTGTCCACGTTAATTGGCATAGACCGTTAGGCTTCATAAACCATGGTACACCATGTATCACTCCTTCTTTGATCTTCAGCATAAAATTCAATGGGCTTGAGATGCTCCACAGAGCTGGCCCACATTTAATGTCACAGACCCTTTATGACACACACTATGTCTATTTCAGGGGTCAGTTTTTGCAGAGTGATTTTCTGGAAAAGTGCCATGCCCTTCCATGAGCCAAGAATTTCAGTGTCTCATAAATGGTGGACAGACAGGACCTTGGGGCCATCTCTCCAGCTAACAGAAGATACTAAGTAAGGCCCAGGGGAAGTTTAAGAAACAAACTTCTTGTGTTTGTTCTATTGATTTTCTTGCCAACAAGAAGTGTAACAAATTGTGATGTTTCCAAATAAAAAGCATCAGGAATAAGCTCCAATTTTATTGAGTGATTTCCTGGACACACATGCAGGTGCATTTTGGAAGAGGCTGGATATAGTCAGACACAGGTAACAAAGCCAGGTCACTTAACAAAGCAGGAAAGATAAGGGCCACGGTTGCAAATCATTATTTATAATCAAACAAAATGGTAATTTTGCCAACACTCCCTTCTCAAATATAAGACCATCATCATGGTAATCAAACTATTACTCTGACACAGTTTACTTATCAGGAGACCAATCTGAGATTGATGACCTGAAAATGGAGGTTGTCTTTCAATTCATTTGAAATGCAAACCGAGTAGACAACCTATACCTACTGTGGCATATTTTTAAAGCAAAATCAGGCACCTACATTGACCTCCTATTTACATTTCTTTGAGAAGAAAAGAAAATCACATAAAAGCTATCAAGAAACACATTTCACAGCAGGCAAATTAATTGGTTTTACAGTATTTGAATGGAGGGTTTGTCAAATAAAACATGCCGTGACAGTTAATAGTGTCATTTAGAGCCAGAAAATTATTGGCTTATTTGTTATTGGATAAAAGGAAGGCAAACATTTTGTATTAGAAAGTTTTAATGTGTTTAAAATCCTCATTAGGGATTAATGGACATGCTTGCTTAGCATAGCGCCTCATTAATTTGAGGCTAAACAGTTACTTCTGTGTTTCAATCTCAGTGTTGTTTCTTAACATTTTTTTTTACTTCTCTTTAATTAGATCTTGCATTTGAGTTTGGTCTCTACACTACTGGAGATGTAGATTTAATTAATGAGATTTATAAATCTAATGAAAGTGAGTTATTCTTAGCTATCGTTTCATTTTAGTGAGCAGTTAAACCACATGTAAGTGGGCGCAGATCTAAGAGATTTCAGAAGTACAGAAAAAATGTGAACTTCCCTGAATATATTTAGCTGTGTCACTTGGCATTAATAGATAAAAGTGTTTTAATTAGAGTCATAAATAATAGGGGAGCTGGCGAGGATTCAGTTCCCATGCACATGGCTTGTTCTTTAGGATCATCACTGTCAAAGAAGAGCAATTGTAACTCTGTTTCTGTGGAATTTCAGTGTCATCCACTGGCAATTAAGACAATCCTAAGTGCGGAGTATAGAGAGTCAATAAGGCGCCAAGTTCGTTAGAGGTTAGTACAAAAGTAGAGCCACTTTCTATCAAGTGTATTCTGTTGTCACTGTTTTATTGAGGGCATCTATGGGTACGATTTATAAAGTCTATTCCATTTACATTGCTTTAAGAGGAATTTAGTTAAAGGAAAAACTGATATCTGAGTTTTTGGTTTTCAAAAAGACGTTTAAATCATTAGTTATTTATTTGTAAGAAGACCATTGTAGTTTCTTTAGGGCGAGGGATTGTGAATGTCAAGGTAAGTCCTTTTTTTTCTAAAAGATTTTCAAAAAATAAGAGCCAAAGGTACATATTTAAAAGCTTCTTTTGTAAACGGGGTTATGGAACTTAATTTAAGACCCCATAATATACCTGTGGCAATGCCTTCAGAAATTACCAGAAAAAACTGAACTCCCACTTTTTTTTTCCCATGAGGAAGTCCTTGTATCTTAGACACTGTAAATGATTTGAAGAACTTGTCAGTCCAAGACACATAAAAGATAATCATATTTTAAAATACTACATGATAGCAATCACATATTAAATGTGTAAAATGCTTGCTTGAATACAAAATATTTCAACGATTAAAAATAGCTCTTCTTTAAACAATTCAGAACTCCGTCTAATGTTCTAAAGGAATGATTTCTCTCAGGAGGATATGAGTTAATCGAGTTCTCTGTGCTCCCAAAGAGACAGAGTAGCATTCAGTTAGGCCCAGGGGAGATCCTCAAGCCTTGGGGCTTAAATTTGGCCCAGGGCTTAATTTCATCTGGCCTTCTGGATAATATTACAGGAGTCACTACGGTGGAGTCCTGGTCATTAGTCCTACTCCTGCGCTTTCTGCTTATTGCAGTCAGAATGAAGCCTCTTCTAGATTAGAGCATTTGGAGAACTGTGAACTGTGGTTAATTAATCAGTGTTGGAAAAGCAGAAGCTAACAGTGAGGAGCAGTGTCACCTTCTTCCAAATCATCAGAGCTACTTGGCCTCCAACTCCCTTCTTTCTCCCCGCCTCCTTATCCCTTCTATTATACTTCCCTAGCAAGTCTATGATCCATGTTTCTGTTTTCAAAGACAACTATTCCAACCTTTCTTTTCTCTTCCAATTTCCAATAACCACACCCCACTCTCAGCTGATGATCTTGCCGCATACTTCATAGAGAAAAATAAGATACAATTAGACAAGCACCATCTCATCTTCTCATCTTTAATTTCTCCAACCCAGCTGCTTATGTACCTAGGCACTCTGCCTTCCCTCCTGTTACAATGGAAGAAGTGTACAGAAGTGTCCATGTTCCTATTTCAGGCCAACCTCTTCAGTTGTGTCTTGATCGACTCCCTCCTTATCAAGGACTTTGCTTTTACAATCATCCACTTTCTCTTTTGCCACACTTTTTCCCTCTTCACTGAGTTCTACGCATCAAGTATATAAATATATCTTAATATCATCCCTCTTATAAAAACAAAACCAAACAAAAACCTTGACTCCACATTACCACTTTCTATTATTTCATTTCTCTACCTCCTTTCACAGTAGGAATTGTTTATTCACTCTCTCCACCTCTGCCTCTTCCACTCTCTCCTCAATACACAATCAGGTTTACATCCCCACCTTGCTGCTGAAACAGCTATGATCGAGGATACAAATGACCTAGATATTGCTAAAGCCAATGGCCTATTCTGCAGCCTCATCCTTATTTAATGGCCAGTTTTTCCTGGAAGCACTTTTTCTTCTAGGCTATTGTGACCCCATGCTTGCTTCCATACACACTTTAAGAATTCATTTTTGGCTTTGGAATACATGACATGTCATAGATAATATGCTATGCTATGCAGAGTGTGGCCTCCTGGCAAAAGGACTACTACATATAGCAAAATACATAAAATAGGAAAGAATAAAGCAGAGTGTTAATAAAATCGTAGAATCCAAAAGATGTGTGAAAGATCGCATAACCCGGTGACCACCCCAAAGTGAAAGTGTTGTTATTCTGTGGCAACATAGGAAAAGTAAGATAATGATGTGTGTGTGTGTGCCAGTATGTTTGATGTTAGCATAAATGTAACTGTTCTGTATTTTGAACAAACTGGCCTTTATTCTGAGATTATGCCTTATTAACCTTTTGGATGTTATAATGTTCTTTTACAAAATAATAGTGCCAATGGTGGATTTTGTTTTGTAATGCCCTTATTGATAAAAGAAAAAGTTAGTAATCTTATACATATCCCTCATTATTTTTGTACTGTTATGTGAAATACAAAACACTGGGTACTTGGAATATATTCTCATGCCTTCACTGTATAGGCTGTTTAGGCTGCAGGCTGGCGAGTGAAGAAGTGAATAGTCCCAAATTACACAGCTAATTAGTGGTGGAGCTTGGACACATAACTACTGTTTCCTGTCAGATTTTTTCGCTACTTTATAAGATTTGTTACCTGAAAGTGAGATCACTGCTTTGTAATTGTTTACTTTGTCTATATTATGAGAGTGTGCTATGATCTTTGAAGAGGTCAAGAGCATACTACAACTTTAAAAACTCTAACATTTACTCTTTAATTGACAGAATTCAAAGGTGAACTTGCCTCCTGATATATCTTTTTTATATATTTAGATAATGTATTAGTTCACTCTAGTTTGTACATCTCTAGTTTTGCAGTCTTCTCTTTTATTATGAGAGATTATTATGCACCTGCACACAAGACAGTCATTACCATTAATGGCAGTACACTAAGTAGGGATTAAGTGGAATCTAGATTTTGATCCTAAATGGTCTTTGGTTGCAGTACTAGGACTTTGGGACAGAAGTGGGTATCCTGTAGGCCCTGAGGAGTTGGCTGCTTACCTAGGAATTTCAAAAGGAAAGGACCAGGGCCAGAAGATCTGTGGATTGTAGGGCAGGCACCAAAAGAAGAAAGAAGGTCAGGAAGAGCATAGGCAAGAGAGGGCAAGCAAGTGGGGTCAGAGTCATGGAGGCTGGCAAAGAGAAGTAGGAGACAGCTTGAGTCTGATCCCAGAATGATGGAATCATAGCAAGAAGCCTAGAGACTCTAAGTTGGAGATCTGTCCCTGTGGAACCAGGCTGGAAGACCCTACTCAGCCGGGGTATGAGTCTGGGTAGCTGCAGCAGCAGTAACCAGAATGGCCTCACTGACTAGCCCAGGGGACTTGAGACAGGGCATCCTTGAGGGAATGTGAGCCAGGCAGCAAGGTGCTTCCAGATAGGTTCTTGATTTCTAACAGTAATATTTCTAGATGTTTACCTTGTTTTTGTCGAAGACTGTAATATACCCTCATTCCCCCCATCTCCTTTTATAGCTCACTTTTCTATCGAAACTAGTTATTAGACCAAATAAATGAACAGTGAGTTAATGGCTATTCAGAGCCCACTGAATTAAGTACTCTTCACTTGAAATTCCATCTGCCATTAGGTACTCTCAGCTGATGATGGGCCTTTCTGCATATGCATTCCACCGTTGCCCATACCTAATGTAATCACTGAAGAGATGTCCTCATAATGAAGCATGTCACCCACCCTTCCTCCACCCTTCTCATCCCCACTCTCCCTTATCTCTGTTGTCATATCCACTTAAGTCCCATCTCCAGCCTCCTTTTTCACCTTTAATGAGAGCCAGCAGATGGAAAAGCAGCCTGAGACTCTTTACACACTGGGACCCTGAATAGGATTCAGTAATTAGCAACATTCATAAGATGTCATGGGAGCCAGTTTACAAGGCAACCAAACTATCTCCTCAGTGGTTCCAAGGCTCAGAGTGCTGACACCCTTCTAAGGACTTTTGAGAGAACTTAGCATACAAAGTGCTGATAGAGACTTAACATGCACCCCCTACTAGGCTAAGGTACTTTTATAAACCTCACTTCATTTCAACATCACAAAAATCCTAGAAGTGGATTTTTAAAACTTTTTCTTACATAGGTAGGGATACAGAGGCTCAAACAAGTTCGAGTGGCTTGCCCAAGGTCATAAAGCAAGTTCAACTTCAGAAATAGGATTGAAATCCAGTTCTATGGAGCCTCAAAGACCAGGCTCTTTCCACTGCCCCTTGGAGCCCCCAGAAAACACAGTAAATTATCTCATTCATTTGCTCAAAGAAATAAAAGTTCATGGTTACCTTTTAGTTTTATGTTCATCTATGATTCCAAACAAAAGGTCATTTCCTGTATTTGGCTTAAAAAGACATGTGTTAAATTATTTTGATCTTCATGCTCTACTTTTTGTTCTTTTTGTACTTTTTTGGTGCATATTACCTTGTTTTACATGAAGTATTTTGACCAGGAGACTTACTTAAAAACTGGCCAGAAGCAGTATTTTAAAGTAAACACCAGCTCTTTGGATGCCCAGGATTTTTGCTGTATTAAAATGAAATTGGAAGATGAGCTGGTTAGCTGGACCATGTAACTGTTGTGAAATCGTTTTTGTTTTGATTAAAGTTATATTACCCGAGGACTTCTGTCTACAGCTTATGCAATATTAACTGTTCCCGTTTAATCATAGACTCATGAATACAAACTAGAATAGGGACGGTTAAGGTGAGGCAGGAAGCAAGGGACAGACAGATCCTAATGTGAACTGAGTTTGTAGTTTTCCAAATTCATTTTGGAAAACTGGGACTCCCTGGATAGAGACATAGGGGATTTCATAATGCATGCAAATAAGAACTTCAGAGGCTGCTGTCCTCTGTTTTTACAAATTACCAACGATGGGAATTACAAATTTTAAAAAGATTGAAAACTCATTTGGTAGTACAGTATCATAACCTGAGTTTTTATTTTATTAGTAATTCTGTGTCAGGGGACTTCTGTGTACCATAAATCAATCATGGGGATAAATGGGGAAGTTTGTTAATGAAAGTACAAGCGGAATTAGTTTGGAAGCCACCATCAGTGTCTGTTGTGGATATTGGTTAACTGGGCCCAGTTATTTAATTTGCAATTAAACTTTTGATTTTTAAGTTTTACTTTGAGAAAGTGTTTGTCAAGGTGGAATATGCCTAGACTAGTGGACTATGATTGCCAGCTTTGTGGGACCGCCCTCAGGATGATTTTATGGGAAAAAATGACCTCTCTTCTCTCACAATCCCTTGGTAATAATATACTCAGAGGCATGCATTGAGCTCCTCTGGATTAACCATGTGATGATCATTATTCTATTAATGTTTTACGTTAATCTCCATGTTTTCTATTAGTGATGGCTGCTGCTTATGTCTCTCAATGCCACTATCAGGGTGTTTTTGATATCTTGTATTGCCCTAATCGCTAAGAAGTATGCTCCAAACTGATTAATTCCAGAATGATTAAAACATCCTATGCAATTCATTTATTGTTGCTGCAGTTAATTGAATATTTGATGATTTAAAGGTACCCTGATTATTTCATAAGATATGTATTTATCACCAGGCAGATAATTTGTGCGTGGTCTCTCTGTGGCTACATGGGGTGGCAGCCTGCACTGTCAGATGCAGAGAGGGTAGGCACTTGTGAGGGTTCTCAGTAAACTCACCACCTGCCTGATATGCACCTCCCTTCCCTGGCCCTCAGAGGACCACATCCGTGCCCAGCACAAGAGGGTCGTCTGGGGCCAGGAGTGAGAGCACAGCCTCCCCTGTGTGTCGTGCAGCTTGCTTTCTGCTCCAGGAGGAGGGGGCGGAGAGGGGGAATGAGAAAGGACGCTGCAGCTCTGAGTGGCTAACTTGCGCTTTGTGGACTATCTGAATACTCAAGAGTGGATTTAAAGAGAGGAGAAGGTGCCTCGGGAATTAAGCAGCAGCTTGGCAACTCAACGGGCAGCAGTTCTAATCCCAGTGCCACCACTAGCTCTCTTTCTCAGTCTCTGTCTTTCACACCTGTCCGAGTAACTCCTCCAGAATTACTGCGAAGACGTGTGGGTGTGTGTGAGAGAGAAAGAGAAAGAGAGTGCAAGAGAATAGCATTTGGGGCCGAGCCCCAGCCTTAGCTCAGCTTTCTTCCAGTGTGCAGAGTGACCCTGGTGCATCTCCGCAGGGGGCTCAGTGACTGAAGTGGCCTCAGGTGGCCCCATCACTTCTCAGCCATGTCGAATCCTTGGCCTCTCACTCCCATATGGAGCGAGGACTACGGTGGGGACCTCAACGGCTGGGAGCTTCTCTCTGACATGGCAGTGTCGGTGAACCCGGTAGGTACCCTTTCCCTGGCACTTAAATCAGACCTCCTGTTTGGTCTTGTCTGTTTCCCCGTAAATGTTGTCTCCTCAATTTGCGTGGAGTCTTGAAGGCAGAAATGATGTTGTCTTCAATGTCTTTAAATCCTCCCTCTTGGCACCATCCTGAGCACAGTGTGAGCTCAATCAGGATTTGTTGTCTAAAGAAAGAAATGGGAGAGCTGATGAATAGGCGAACAGGCGAATGAATGCGATCCTATTACCCTTGTCATGACTACCTTACAATGTATGTCCCAGTGGGTTTCTAATTGTTTGTTTTCCTATCCCATCTAGACATTTAACTCTGAGAGAAAGAACCTGAGACTCCGAGTGATTTGTATTACCAACTCTCCATGCTTTGCACTGTGCTAGGCACGTAGGAAATATTTGCTGGTTAATTAAAAAGCACTTGCAGGAAGGAAAAGCACTTGCGGTTCAAATGTGGTTGTCTTACGGAGAAAACAGCTGTGGGCCCGGGCTAGATGAATTTGCGGAACTAGTAACTTCATGAGAATGTTGGATTTTAGTGTTTTCTAAAGAAAAATATCTAATCACTGAGTGTGAATGCATATTTATTTGACTGCTCTTGCCTTTAGAGTTCTCTGTCTGTCCTGAGTGCTGCCGACTCCAATAGTCAGTCATTATTAGATGTGCTGCAAAGCTCCAGAGTCCACAACTCTTTCTCTTCTGACAGTATTTCCTCCCATAAAGAAGTGGATATTTATATTTCAAAGAGTAGAGATGATATTTTCAGTTGGCAAGAGTGAGTCAAATCTTAGTTTGAAAAGACGAGAAGACAGGACTTAAGAAAAGTAAGGAGAACAACAGGACAAGGGGTAATAACTTAATTCATTGTATTGGGCTTTGCAGATTACAAAGCACATTCACATCACTTATTTCACAGGATGCTCACAGAAACCCTGTGAGATTTAAAAAGGATGGGTATTACTATTATTCTTTCCTTTTCTTTTACATTTGGAAAAACTAGAACTCAGAAAGGTACAGTTATTAAGTCCTGTTCCCAAGTGGTAGGGCCAGGACTCCCTCCCAACCCTTTTGACTCATCAGCAGGTGCTCTTGCTGTGTTTGCATATCACTGATATATTTTCACTGCGATTTAAAAATTAACACTGATGTGTTTGCGTGGGAAAAGGCGAACAAAGACCTTTCCATGAGACTGGGCCATACATTTTTAGCCTAGGCTGCCCACTCTAATACAATGCAACAATGATATTGAAGATTTAAGCCTTTCTTATAATCCTTTGACCTTTGTATTTGGGGAATGTATTTGTTAGAAGTTCAAGAACTCTCTTGAAAAATACAGTTGCTGCAGCACTGAACAATGGAGTGAGATTGTATTTGCAGTTGAGAATTACCAGTTTAGTTGTATAATCATATAAACATGTTAGACCAGCATCTTCCAGTGTATATTCTGCAAACATTCATTGTGTGGAATAACAGTAGTTATTAATTGGAAAATAAAACAAACAAACAATCAAACAACTGAAACTAAAAACCCAAGACTGAAGCCAAGGAAGTTGGGAATGTACTTTATTAAAAATTTTAGACAGGTGTCTCACAGCTTTTTATTTGCATCATGGATCTCCAAAGGGGGATACAGTATGGGTTGCAGCATTTCCCATACTTCTTTGAACACAGAACCTTCCATTTTGCATAACTAGTGTCCATGGGATGGTCACCTTTTTGTACTTCCCCAGAGCTTATAGTTGTGCATTAACTATGTGATTCTTCATATTCACCTTCGTATTGAGCCTGTAAACTCCATGAGTGAGGAAACTGTGTCTCCTCTTGCTTCCCATTGTATCTCTGCCTAGCACCGAGTGGCACAGTCTTTGGCTCTCCAAAATTATTTGTTGAATGAATGAATGAATTGTGCTACACCAAATCACCAGTGGTTCTCTATCTGAAACCTGTATTTTAGATTCTTTACAAGGTATGCCCAGCCAACTTAAGTCTTTTCTTCTACTGTTTCTTCTACCTAGTATTAGAGTATTATTGTTATCGGAAGGATGACTGTATAAATGTGTCATCCAAACTGGAGGACATTTTTGAGAGGGAAAGGGAATACTATCAATAATTATACAGATAACAAGTGTAACCTGGGGCTATACTGGGCCATCTAGAATTGATAGCCCTTCATTATTGGTGACTGTCTCAGGCTGTCTCCCCTATTTGGGATTTTGGGCCTCTTGGAACAGGGACTTTTCCATGTAGAAGGTCTTCAATAAATACTGGTTGTAATTACTGCATGTACAGAAGTGACCATAATGCTGTTTGAAGATTTGCTGTATTGTTTAACTTGTAGTTTTTACAGGTGAGGAAATCTAGTGCCATATTCTATTCTTCATTTCCCCAAGTATAGTTGAGTCCATACTTCAGTCTGTTGGGGAGTTAATAATCGTCCTTGCAAGAGGCCTGGGCAATGTCGATGTAACGGCAGTGCTCTCTTAACAGGATTGGGCTTTCATCTTTCAAGGCAGTGAATGAGAGACCCACTGTTCTTACCAGAGCAGGCAGGAAGCAGATGTGATCGGATTGCAATCCTGGAGAGGGTGAAGGTGTGAAGGGGAGTTAGGAATGTTTGGAGGATGCCTAAAACCTGCACAGATAATGTAGTGATCAGCAGAGATTTTTCTAGATGGTTGCCTGACTCTCAAGTTCCTGATCATGCACTGTCTTACAGCTGGTTTCTTATTTTGTTATCTCGCTTCTTGCTTTCACTGACTATAAAGCACCTGCAGGAAAGGGCTATGGGCCTGACATGGAGTAAACCCTCAGTACATTTCTGCTAGTGACTTGAATCTTGATTCATTAGGAAGGTGTCACACTGGGAAAAATGGATCATGGGATTCACTGAGTATACTTCTGAGACTTTTTCTAACTGCCAAGGCAAGCATGCAATTTACACAGGCCGTTATCCTTAGTGTTTTGTAGGTGCCTAGTTGGACTCCCAAGTTCAAAAAGAACTCAATTTAATCACAAAAGTGTTTCGTATAGGCCTTATATTTTTAATGAATAATATACAAAAGTATGTCAGAGGGTCAAAGATGCCTTAAAGATCACGAGATCAAGCTCTCTTTGGATAGATGAGCAAAGAGAAGCCCCAGGGGATGGGGGATGGGTCAGTGCCTGAAAGCAAATCAGTGACAGAACAAGGAGTCACTTTATTTCTGCACCATGCACTGCGATCTTACCGCTTCATTAAAGTAAAACAAAATTAGTCATTTGCAGATATTCTTTTGTATTTAATAGGAAAAAATTGATAGCTAGATTTTCTTGCTTTACAGTTTGTCCTACAGAGTAAACTATTATACAAGAAGAATAAGTAGATTGTGCCTAATGTTTTCTGTTTATTTTGTTTCAGGTAAGCCTTCCCAGTGATCCAAGCTGTGTTGAAGAAATCTTGCGGGTGAGTTTAAACCTTTATTTTTGTGCCTTTTAATAATGAAGCAATCTATCTGCTTAAGCTGTTTAAAGTAATTACTGTTCTGTTTCAAGGAGTTTCATGATGGGGAATCCTGACATTCTACTTCAAGACCCTTCTGCTTATTCCAGTGGCCTCATTTCTTGCCTGTCTTCTTTCCATTTTGTAATCAAGCTAGTCTTCTAATATCACTAAGCTTCTGCCCTATCCATTCCTACATCCTTCTCAGACAGAGACTTACCACCTTCTTTAGGAAACGTTCCCTGTTCAAGCACCATACCCTAAACCTTTGCCTTTTACCTTTCTGAGATCTCAGCTCAATCTCACTGCTGCCGCCCACTACGTGGAACATGGTTACCGAGATTGACTGTGGCCTATAATAAGGGGAAGAGATGTGGGAATGGGAGAGGAGGAGAAGATGAGAGACTTGAAAATGATGGCATGTTGTGGAAAGTGTTACTTATGGAAGTGAGTGTATGTGTGTGAATGCCTTGAGGGCAGAACAAAGTTGAAAGAATGGCTATAATCTCTTCTGAAGTAAACAATCAAACCGAAAGAAGAAACCAAAGTTAAGCAAGAAAAACATATCTGTCTACTCTCTCTGGCCATTGGCATCATAAGGCAGTATGGAATCTCAAGAATAAGAGTCATGGTAATGAGCTCCTGAGCTCCTGTCCTGGCTCTACCATTTGTCACTTCTGTGACCTTGGACAGATGACTTTATCTCTCTGAATCTCCTTTCCTTGTCTGTAAAAGAGGACAATAATACCTGCCCTAACTCCCTTTAGGCTACCAAGTGGTATATAAATGCTGGCTATTGTGATAAATGATGACCAGTGTAGTCATGTAAAAACCATGAAGGCTTTCTATCTGGGAAAGAAAATAATCTATGTGCCAGTGAAAATTCTGCACCCCCTTTCCTCAGTTACCAAAGTCACTCCAACTCCCTCCTGATCCCCCTCTCCCAGTAAGTGCCTTCTCAGCAGCCCAGTGTTTGAAGCAAGCCCTGAGAAAATGCAGCCAAAGGAATAGTCAAGAGCCAAAAGCTGTTTACCATTGAAATGGCTTGCCACCCGGAGTATACCTGATGTACACATTCGTGCACCTGTTTCAGCCCAAGAACATTGTTCTTGACTATTAAAGAGATGAGTCAGTCATATCGCTTTGATCAACGATGAGACTATATGGATTAGGGCAGGGGTTCCCAATCCCAAGTCAATGGACTGGTACCATGTGTTCCTCATGAGAATGTAATGCCTTGATGATCTCAGGTGGAACAGTTTCATCCAAAACCAACTCCCCACCCCTACTCCCACTCCCTACCCCCTCATCTGTGGAAAAATTGTCTTCCATGAAACCAGTGCCTGGTGTTAAAAAGGTTGGGGACTGCTAGATTAGGACTATGCTGACTACTTTGGTAAGATAAGAACCCAGCAACTCCTCAGTCATCTGTCTCAGGGGCCCGACGTTTTGGGTGGAGACGAGGCAGCTGTTATGAGCACCACAAAAGGAATGCACACTGGGAACTCAGGCCTTTCCCATTGGGAAAATACATTCAGTCCTTGCTCACTTGTCAACAGCCTTCCTTAACAGAAGGCAATAACATTGAAAGAAATGTCTTACTCTGCTCTAGATAGTAACCTTGTTATTCCTTTCTTCTCCGAGTCACAAGCATAAATAAACTCAGTGGCCTTTTTATAAACTCCCAAAGGAATGCCAGGCATATCTCAAAATCTCACTAATTTGTCACAATCGAAATTACGTACTTAAAAGCAACCCAGCCCTGGTGCCTAGGTGGTTATGTGACTAAATGCAGGAAGGAGGGTGAACACCTGGCTGAGGCTGGCGACACCAGGCTCCTAAAGGAGCCACTTAGAGAAACAACAGAATTTCACTTACAGATGGAAAGAAAAGAAGCAGGTTGCCTTAATAGGCTCACAAAAGATAACATGCTTTGAGAAAGTAACAAAAGTCCTTCTGTTATTCTTGAAAGAGAAATGTCTCTTTTTTTTGAAGGGCTATAGATTGTATAGAATTCTTTTTTTTTTTTTTTCCAACAACGCTGTTAATGAGTGGGCCTTCCTTTATTAAAGAAAGAATGTTGCATTCCCCATGCTTCGAATAAAAATAAGCTTTCTGAAATTTGCGTCCCCAATTTTATGACTAATTGTTAAATTTTTATAGACCACCTTGCATGTCACAATAGAGCATGCTTGTTGGGCTTTTTGTCTTAATTACACATTCATGTTCCTTTTGGTTTGAGGGCCTTAGAGGCCTGTGACGGGTTCCGCAGTAAATTTGTCACCTCATTCCCCATAAACCCCTTTCTTAGGGAAAAGTACATTTTATCTTTCTCCCTACCTCTCCTGGCCATGCTCGCTGCTTTTCAAACTAAGCAGAGGCCCAAACAATGTCATCTCTCCTCACTGAGGGGAGCTATGCAGAGGAAGGAGCACTAGCCCCGGAGTGGAGGAGCTGGCTTCCAGTTGCTCATGAGATTCCCTTATTTCCTAGCTGTGTTGCTTTTCAGTTTCTTCATCTAGAAGCATGGGCTGGTTATTACCCCGCCCATCTCTCTACCCACCTCCAATGAAGGAATATTTAAATTATACACATTGTTTGCATCTGCACCATGAAAATCTGAGTCCATTTGCTCTCCCAACTTTCCCACCTCCCTGATCCCCCTTTTTTCCCTCCACAGCCTGGCAAGCAAACACATACAAACCCACTTCATCTCACATGGGGACAGACTTCTTTTATTAACCAAATGCAACACAACCAGCCTTTCCCCACTCTCAGCCCCTCAATCCTCCAGGCTATGGAAATACTTTTGCCTTATGTGTTTTGTTATGGCCCCCTTTCTCAAAATGCTGTCCAAATTCAAGCCAGTTGGTTTCTCTTGAAAGCCCCTCTCACCATTCATCTGGCAATGTTCTCAGCTCCCCTTCAAACCAGCGTGTCCACTTTTCTTTCTTTGCCCCCCTGGGCAAAGTGCTATAATATGCTGGAGCCCACCTTGTCTGGTCTTCCAGCAATTTTCTTCTTGCCCTCATGCCCTCACAGATGCAATCAGATTATAACAGGCTAACTTGACCTGATGTGTCAACCTTATTTTCCTATAGCAGGTGACGGATTTTCAAAGCACTTGAACCTCGTTGTCTTATTTGGTCATAAGGAGTAAGGTAGTTTCTTATTATTTCATGAAATCGAAGTCCAGAGAGGTTAAATGACCTGCAGTCCAGGGTGGGGCTGGTATGTGGCAGCAGTAAAATACTATCTGGTCTTTGTTTTCTAAATCTAGTGATCTTTGCACTACACCCAACTCTCAATCACCCTGTCACAAATCTAGAGTGAGCATCTCTGGATGTTAAACAAACTTGCTTCAGACAGTAGCTGACATTTCCAGCAACTTTAAGAATACCAGCAAACCAACATAATTTGAACAGATCTTAGAAATTAATTCTTCTTTTTTGTCATTCTTTAATATTTTGAATCTCATTTCAAATAATAATAAAACAATAGCAAATTTTCTTCTAATAATGAAACAACTGATAATAGTAATGTGTTGTCTATTGCATGTCAGGCACAGTTCATAAGCACATTATGTCTTTGAACCTTTACAATAACCCTCAAAAATTGTATTATTAGTCATGCTTTACAGAATGGTAAAGAGTGAAAGTCAGAGAGGTGAAGTAATTTGCCTCAGGTCACAGTTCTCCAAGTCTCTGACAAGAGTCATACTATCCGTTCTTCTGGTCCTGTTGGCTTATCTGAATTCCTTCTTATTTAACAGGCTCCAGTCTGCTTTATGATTAACATTATAGTGGATTCAACCACCAATTCATTTCAGCTTCTGTTGTTTCCTCAATTTGTACAAATTCAGTTATGCCAGAATAATTTAAGTAGTTTTTTGAACAAACTAGAACTCACTGGCCTACAACACCTTTCCACCAAACTGACCTTCTCCCACAAAATGAGCTGTACGAATTCAGGTGTCTTTGCTCCTTTTCAGGCATATTATCGCTTATTATGAATTTTACAAATCAGAAACTTAAAGGCAGCAATCTGTGCAATGCATCCCAGCTTTTACACTTGCTTCCGTCAGCATGCTGTTTACTCTTTAGAGTCAAGCTACCCTCATGTGCAAACGGAAATGAAAAATAATAACAGCTCTGGCCACAGTGATGGCATTTTGCAGTTACAATTCATCAATCATGTGAGGGATTCCTAGGCAGCTCATCTGTAATAATATGGGTACCAGCAGCAGCTTCTTTTCTGAGCTCTACGGGGTTTTATGGATCCTAGAGTAATCATTTCTGGAAGAGTTAAGCCAAGGAGAGCAGCATGCTCTAAATGCTACTAGCTAAGGATGGATGCTCAATGATTATTTGTTCTACAGTAGTATGATTTATTTGTTCATAGCAAGAATTTACTTTAAAAAAATCAAGAAACTATCAAATCCTTTCTGGAATCAAAAATGCAGATAGAGCATTTCTTTTAGATTTGATGCTAAACAGATTGTCTCTCCTAGCAAAGCACCTTCTGTGGTTGATAATTTCATAGGCAAACATCTGTAAGGGTAATTCAGTGTTTATGAGGGATGCTGAATTTGCTAGCTAGGATTTAGGGAACTTGATTTGATAAACTGTACCTTCTTACAGATTTCTTCCTGCCATATGGATCAGGTTGGTAAACACCTACTTGGCCACCTCTTTTTGATTACAGTATGATCTGTGTTTACAGCATTCTAAATTATGGCAATTCTACTTATTAGGCTTGTGTTTTAGTTAACAGTTTTAGCACGGAAAAAATTTACCAAATATTTACAGGGCAGTGCTTGTTATTTTATTTTTATTTTTTAACAGGGAAATAAATGAAAAAGCCCATCTTGCAAGCAAGAAAAAAAATGGATCAGGGAACAAAATTGGTCGGACAATTATGTCTGAAAGGAAATTTGATTATATTATCATGACTATGCAGCATAATCAAGCACCTTTCAGTAGAATTTCTTTTATAAATTTAACCAATAATTAGGCAATTGATTTTATATCCTGTCAAATTAATGTATAAATAATGTTCAACTTGGATTCATGCAAACGATTTTCTATATAGCTGTCTTAAATAGGAATCCTTCTGGAATGTTTCAGAAAGCATGTATCTTATTTGGATGTGGACTTTTAAAATTATAGTTTCTTGAAATAGTAATATAGTGTTCCGCCCAAGAAAGACAATTCCTAAATATAATTTAGACTGTAATTAATGTTAACATTGATGGAGTCAAATAAATGAACTAACTAATGATTGTGCCCTTTGCTAATCTGATGACTAGTTCTTACCTAATGGCACTGGGAAATATGTAAATTTGTCAGCAGGTGAAAATGCCCTTGACTGGGTAAATTATGTGCAGTATTACCTTTTCTGAAGCTAATTCAAAGCACTAATGGACTTAATATGTAGCATGCATATGTGAGGTGAGCTATTCATGGAACCAAATTAGCTCATAAGAGATATTATCCATTATATGCCTCCTAGTAATCATTTCCTCTTTTCTCAAACACAAACCAACCCAGAAGAAAGATACTAAATTTAATTATAACAACTTTATGTGAACAATGCAGGTAAGCCATCCAGTGTGCTTCCAAATGCACTTAGAACCTGTCAAGCAGTTTAAATATTTTTATATGGAATCTAGGGGTTTGCAGCTAATATATGAGGTGAATTTTAAATGATTTTACAGACGTCATTGGGAAAGTGAGTAATATGAGTAATGAGGTGACTGGGCCAGTGAATCATGGGAACCTGTCAAACATGGGGAGATGTCAGGGAAGAGATGATGTCAAATAGAAGTAACTTAGCAACCCAGCATTTAGCTGTCCAGAGAATGAGCAAGAGTAGCCCCTTTAAAATAGCTGAGTAAATTTATCAGTTCCTGTATATCTTAGGTATGCTATAAAAATAAGTCTGTTCTCTGTCAACCTGTTTCTTTTTGTGAATATGGTGATTTGTGATTTTCTATTGAATTGGATGAAAGCAGGTGAGAATTTAGGCCATGTGTAGAATTTACACCTGTTTTCTGTATCTTGGGTGTAAGGAGAGAGTAATGAAACAACACATTGGTTTGCCAGAAAGCATTCTAAGCTTATCTGAAAGAAGTAACAGCTTCCAACTGTTGTCTAAGAACCAGCATTTTTGTACTAGCTTTGCTAGTGGGATTGGGCTGGGGAAAGGAGAAGTAATGCAAGGAAGTTAACCATTCCACTTGCATCTGTGTAAAGGTGAAACTCGTGTCTCTGCAAAACACATTGAGGAAGTAGCCTCTTGGAATCAATTTGGTAGGCATCTCCCAGTTTTGAAATGAAAGAAAGAAGGAAAGAATAAAACAAGGCTTGTCCCTTCTCTCGTTTGTCACTAGAAGCATTCAGGAGAATGAGAAAAATAAACTTAAACTCCATAATTGATGTAACCAAAGGGTATCCATAAGCCTGACTCACAATTTATTTTGTGAAGGTCAAACAGGGAAGAAGCCAATAAGTGATTCCCATGGTCTTGGATTTGTGGCATAGTAGATGAAAGAAACACTGATTTTCAGAATAAGTGGAACATGGTGAAAAGCAAAAACAGTATTAGAATAATAAGAATGGGCATTAAAGTTGGAGATGGGAGCTTCCATGGACCAAGTTTGGGACACAGTCTTGAGAAGTAGGGAAGGCAGGACTGAATGAGAAATTACATAAATGATCCATATTTGTGGAAGGCACTTTGTTAGTGAGGCAAGGTGGATGAATGAGATGCTGCTTTGCAAGTAGCCTGTAGGGCTGATGTTTATTGATAACAGAGAAGTAAAGCCTGAAAGCATTTGGGCACACAGCCTTGTATTCCGAAGAGAATTCCTGCTAGTCTGGAATTCAGCCACAGCCCTGACTGGTCCTGGAAGAACTCTTGACATGAAAAAAAAATAGTAATAAAAAAGAATCACCACAAGATCTATGCAAAAAAAAAATACACAAAAAAGCATGTGAGAAAAGTGTACTGGAAAAACAATATTTTTGTGGAAAAATTAAAGCTGTGACCAACATAGTGGCATGAATTTGTTAAAACCATGAAGCAATTTTATCTGAAAAGACAAGAACAAAATCAGTGATACAGGAACTTAAAGATGCTATTTAAAAAATAGATAAATCAAGAGGTGTGAATTAATGAATTATGAACAGAAAATCATTATAATTAATTAATTCAAGATCCTTTTCCCAAATAAAACAATAATACAATAAAATAGATACTTGGTTACTTAACGCCATCAAGAAAAAAGGGAAAACACTAATACATAAAACAAGAACTAATAAACAGAAATAACCTCAGATACAGAGAAAACTAAGAGAATAATGAGTAGCAATTTTCTCAGCTCTGTACAAATAAATATAAACTGGTGGATGAAATGGATGGTTTTTCTAGTGAAATGTAATTGACAGAGATTAACTCCAGAAAACACAGAAAATCTAAACAGGCTTATAGCCATCAGTGAAATGAAGACTCTCCCCACCCCTTAACAAAAGCGTCACTCCCAGATGGGATTTCGTGAGGAAATTAAACTAAACTTTCACAAAATATGACAGTATAACTTTTACACAACATAGAACAAAAAGAAAAATTTGCAAAGTACTTTTTAGAAAAGCCAATCTAGCTTTTATTTTGATACTAAAATCTGACAAAAATAGAACACAAAAAAGAAAATTGCATAATAGTATCATTTATGATTATTGTTGCAAAGCTCCTTAATGAAATACTAACAAACAGAATCAGACAGCACTTTAAAGGATATACAATATCACCAAGTGGGTTTTATTCCAGGAGTGTAAAACTGGTTCAGTGTTAAGGAATCCATTTGTATAATGCCTTTTACAAAGAGAATAAAAAAAGAAAAATTACACAGTCATCTTCATTTAGATGATAAAAGACACTTGACAAAACTGAATATACATTCTTGATAAAATAGAAATAAGTGGAAACATATTTAATGTGATAAAATATATCCACCTTAACCCAAAGGGTAGTATCACATTTCATGGAGAAACTCTCAAAGCATTCTCATTATAGTCAAGAAAAAGACTAGATGTTCTTTATACCACTATCATTTTATGTTTTTCTGGAGGTTAGCCAAGACCATTAAATATGTAAAGAATAAGAGGCATTAAAGTGAGAGATAATGCTTAAAATGGTTACTATTTGTACATTATACGTATATTGTTTTCCTGGAAACCAGAAACAAATTAACTAAAAACACTATTATGAATGATACACAAATTCAGCAAAGTTGCTGTGTGCAAAATAAATGTATGGCAATAAATAGTCTTTACATATAAAGCAAGCAACTATAAGATGTAATGGGCAAAAAAATCCTCTTACACCTTATGAATTGATGTAACAAGAATTGTGTCAGAGCTGTATAAACAAACTAAGTCACTATGAGAGATGCCAAAGAATACTTCAATAAAAAGGCATACAATTCCCGAAAAGGAAGACAATGTCACAGACGTTTGTGTTCTCCCTAAGTTAATCTTGGATCCTTACCTCATGCCATACAAAAACATTACTTCCAGATGTATTAAAGATTAAAAACAAAAACATAAAATATTAGAGGTATATATGGGAGATTTTAATTTATTTTTAATTTTCAGATCAAGTCTCATAATTAGATGGCAGGGATAAGAAGCAGTCAGGAGAAAGTTCAGAGGTTAGAGGAGACTGGAGAATGAAGGAGTAATTGAAAGAGAGAGAAGTCTGTCACTCTAAGGGAATATAGTAAGATTATGAGGCAACATCAAGGCTCCAGGTGATATTGAAGATATTATATTTATACAGGTTTCAATCTGTAGATTATATAATTTCCTCCAGCAGTGCTTATTTCATTACCCAGAGACCACAGGCTAATGGGTCGATGACAGCCTGGAGGCCTTAGAGAGGTTGAAAATTGCCCTGAATCATATATTCATATGGTTATGAAGCAGCTGACACAGAATTGGAACTCATGTTGGCCTGAATCCAAAGTACATACTAATAGTAGTACCACTTACCTAGCATTTTTTTGTACCTGGCACTGTTAGAAGAATTTCACGTATAGTAACTCATATAATCACTATATCAATGCCGAGAAGCAAGTACTATTATCATCCCATTGTTAGATAATGATGTGGAAGTACTCTGAGCTTAAGTGACTTTCTAAGTTTGACAGCTAACCAGTGGCAGAGCCAAAATTTCAAACCAAGCAGTTTTTGGTGATTATGAATAATGTGGGTATTAATAATTATATACAGATTTTTGCATGAACACATGTTTTCATTTATCTTTGGAATATACCTAGGAGTGGGATCGCAGAGTCATATGCTTAGAGTATGTTTAAATTTATAAAAACCATACTAAATTGCTTTTAGAGTGGCTGTACCATTTTGCATTTACACCAGCCAAGTATGAAAGACCACTTACTCAGCGTGTACTTATTTCCCATTTGTATATCTTTTTTGATGAAGTGTCTGTTCAAATCATTTACTCATTTACTAAATCAGGTTGTCTATTACCTTATAAATGAATCTTGAGAGCTTTTATTGTTTCTGGACATAAGTCATTTGTCAGATATGTGATTTGCAAATATTTTCTCTCGGGCTGTGGCTTGTCTTTTCATTCTCTTGGTGATATCCTTCTAAGAACAAAATTTCTTAATTTTGATAAAATCCAATTTATCTTTGTTTCATGTTATGGATTATTATTTTGCTGTCAAGTCGAAGAACTTTTGGGTTAATTCAAGGTCAAAAAATTCTCCCATGTTTTATTCTAAGAGTTTTATTTAAGTCTTCATTTTGGATTAATTTTGATATGTGATGTGAGGTATAGGTTGAGATTTACATTGTGTTCCAGCACGATTTACTGAAAAGATTGTATTTAATCTTTCTCCATTGAATTGCTTTTGCATTTTTGTAAAAAGTCAATTGACCATATTTGTGTGGGTCTACTTCTTGACTCTCCAGTCTCTTCTACTTGTCTATGTCCCTGACCTTTCACTAATACCATAATGTCTTAATTTCTGTAGATATTGTAAGTCTGAAAATAGCATAATGTGAATCTTCCAACTTTGTTCTTTTCCTAAAATGGTTTAGCTATCCTAGTTCCTTTTCCTTTCCATATGAATTTTAGATATATTATTTATATTTACAAAGAATTCTGCTTAAATGTTGGCTAGTATTGCATTACATCTATAAATCAATTTTGAGGGAATTAACACCTTTACTGTGTGCATCTTTCATCTCATGGATGTGGTCAATGTGCCTCTCCATTTATTTGGGTTGGCTACTCTATTTTTAGAGGGACACTGGTAATCTATAATCCCACTTTAGAAAATTCATGCTATGAGAAAAATCCAAGCTCCTAGAAAAACTATGTGAACAAAATTATTCATTACACAATTCTTTGTAATAGCAAAAAATGCTACTATATATTTAACAATAGGAGAATAGTTAAGCAAACTCAGATTTATACATTCAGAATCATAACCAACCATTAAAAAGATGGCTTTGCTGATGATGTAACAACATGAGGAAAAATTATGAGATAATGTTAACTGAAATAACCAGAATATAACATTTTATGTACTTAAGTATTATATCTCTATAAAAAATGACTAAAAAGAAACTGAAGGAAAATATTTTGAAATGATAGTTCTTATTTTGTTAGAGTTAGAATTGTGGGTGAGTTTCTTCTTTTTTATATTTTCTCAATTTCTATAATTTATATTACTTTCATAAAAATATTTAAGAGGCAATTTACTCATGTAACAAACATGCATGTTTACCCCCTGAACTTAAATAAAAATGAAAAAACAATTTAAGATGTATATTGCTGAACTAAAATGCACTTAGCAAAGAGTAACCAGGATAGTGGGTAGTTTCCAAACTAGAACGTCTAAAGAGATAGACTAGATTAAACAGCAGAAAATTGAACTAGAAGAGGGAGCAGGCTGTGGCTGCCTGAGAGACTACCCTGTGGAAGCAAGAGACTCGGAGGCTGCATTTGGGATAGAAGGCCTCAAATGGTGGAATCCAACTTTTGAGGGGCACTTATAGAGGGATAGGTATTAGGGCAATAAAAGCAAGAATGTTCTGGGGGGTGGGGCATCATGGTTAAGACAGTAGAGCTCAGCTCTTCTCCCTTGCTGAATGTTTTTGGGTAAATTAACCTTTTCGTACCTCATTTACAAAAGTGAGATAATATGCCCTAATTCTCAGAATTATAGGGACAATTAAATGAGATGATGCATATGAAACCTCTGGAATAGTGCTTGGAGCACTCAATTAGATACTTCCTTTCTCCCCTGTTCTAATTGGTAGATCTGTCCAAGGGTAGAAGGAGGTGAGGTCTTTGTCACTGAAAGTGTTCAATAGAGGCACTGTGCTCCCCCAGTACCTAGAGGATAAACCTCCAAACCCAGACCTTGGCAGTCAAAGTCCTTCCTTTATGTCACCACTCATGCCTACCTCACATATTGCCCATTCTCCCAACTGTGTGCCCTTTTCCACATCCATTGCAGACTTCTCCCCCTTTATCAAATGTGCCATCTCCTCCTCTGCCTCTGTGTGTTGCCCCCTCCCTCTGCCTGTGATCTCATCCACTCCTGTCTTTGTCTGGTGACCTCCTATTTACACCATGTAAGATCCACCACAGAGATCACAGATATTAATGAATTAATTTCTCTATCTGTCTTCTAGGTCCCCATAGCAATTTTTATATATCTACACTTGGCCTTTGTATGTGTGTATGTTGGGGAGTTGCCTCTTATGGTAGAATGTGAGGCCCATTAGGTCATAGTCTGTGTGGAAATCCTTATTCTGTCTCTTTGGCCAATTCCAGAAGGCCCCCCCACATACATGCACACAAAGGTGACAAGTGTAGGTGCATAAAAAATGCATAGATTAGATGTAATGTGTTTATTAAATGACTTAAATTTTTAGAGGAATGGTTAGAGAAAATGACCTCATAGTGTTATTTCCACCCAAGGTATAATAATGATTTGATTTTCCATGAAAAGATTACAAGTTAATAAGCAGATAATAGTGCTTATTGAGTAGAATAATTATACAAATATTAGGCATTTTAATGACTCCATTTCTTATTTCTCCAAATGGTATATTATCACCATTTGTGTGCTTTTTCCATTGCCAATTTCTTTTTAAGAAGGGCAAAATGCCGCATGCAGCTCCAATCATTTAGATGTGTCTGGATTCTTGGAAACTTGACTACCCTATGTTCTCCTAGAAATGGACCGTGAGAGCTTGCTTGGAGGTTGTAGCAGGGAAGCACAGCTGCTCCTATACCTTTGACCTAAGAAGGATTCAACTCTATAGATAAGCAGTGGTAAGAGCGAGAAATGACACCCATCTAGCCAGCCAGATCAGTTGAATCAATCCTGACGTTCACTGGGGTAACAGATGTCGCAGCCAGATAGTCATCACATCCTCAATTGCAAATTATTATTTAATACCATTGTTATAGTCCATTTTTAGTATTGTTCCTCAAAATACAATAATGCTAGCATTATCAATTTAAACAAGGTACTGAATAAAGACAGGGCCCCATATGCTACTACAATGGGAGAGATTTTCAAATCTCTCAAATAATGTTTTGGCACTATTCACTGTGCTTATTATCACTGTGATCACAAGAAAAGAGCTTCCACAAGATGTGTTTTCTTCTCTAAAGTGATTCCTCCAGGGTGTGTGTGTGTGTGTGTGTGTGTGTGGCTGATAGCCTGTAAGTTGCTTCCATTAAACACTCCATTCCCCAAAGCCTTTCATTATTGGAATGAACACACTAACACGAACAGACTCATCCTGCTCTTTTCCTGGCAACATGTTAACTGGAAATTGCAGAATCATAAAATAAATAACTAAGGCCAATCTAAAACCAAGGTGTAAAAACAGCATCCTGGCTGTCTGGGCCTCTGATTATTTTCTATTCAACTCCCTTACTACTTCTCAGGACCTGTTGGGTTCAGAGGATACCTGGAAAGCTAGTCCATCCTCCAACTTTGCAGCCTCCTCACTGCTCTTTAATCCAGGAGCTCCCAGCACATCCTCACACCCCTAGTGCTTTTGATGCAAAAGTGAATAGCAGGTCTGACACCTGGAGAATCCACCCTGATGTTGTTAGAGCCTGGTCTACTCCTGTCCTGTGTTACAGAGTGGAGACCATGCAGCATCAGCCTTTGAAAGAACTGGGATTAAGATGAAAACAATGTGCCAGTGACACTGGACCAGACATCAAGAGACCTCAGAGCTAGTTCTGACCCTGCCACTACCTTATTCTGTGACCCTTGGCTAGTCTGTTAACCATTGTGTGCTTCAGGTTCTCCATCTGTAAAGTGTTGAATTTTTTGCACTCTCCAGTACAGAAACACCAACCACATGTGGCTGGCTATTTGAATTTAAATTAATTAAATTTTAACAAAATAAAAGTTCAGTTCCTCATCCATTTCAAGTTCTCATTAGTTACATGTGGCCAGTGTTTGCCATATTAGACAACACAAAACTCAATATTTCCATCACTGTAGAAAGATACAGTGAACAGAACTGCCCCAGATATCTCTTCAGATTTGCTCTAGGTTTTTATTCTGAGTTTTATCATCAAATAAAATCAAATATTGTTTTACCTTCTAGACTGTGTATTCTAGACTGTTTAGAGTATATCTGATTAATTTATTTCCCCCTGAGTCTTATATACAATACATTGATCAAATTCAACTCTGGTTCTGAGCAGTGCCCCTACTATATAAGACAGAACACAAAATAAGTCTGAGTAGGTAGAAAAAGATACAGCAAGTATTCCCACAAAAGAGAGAAGACCAGAGAAGTTTCAGGCATTCGCCTGGTTTGTTGGGCAATGCAGGGACCCATGTACTCCTAACTCAGGCCTCAGACAAAGTGTCTTTCCCTATGTTCAACAACATTAATAATGCTTTCATCCCTAGGCTCTGGAAATAAGAGGGTACATCAGACCGTTGAATGGCCCTTTTAGGAGAGAAATGGTACTATAAAAACCCAGGAATTGATTCATATTTGCTTCCTCTTTCTCTCTCTTCCTCTCTCACTCTCTCTTCCCTGTGCTCTTCAGCTTTTCCATCTCTTTAGACGTCCACCTAAGGTGCATCATTAAAGGAAGTACCACAGCAGCACTTGGACAGCTCCAGTGGCTTTAATTGTCCCATTTCTTCATTAAGGGGAGTTGCTTACCTACACCTTGCACAGGGGCTTGAGATCTGGATTATTAACGCTAAAATGGACTGAGTCCTGAGAAAAGCCATTCATTGTACAAACTTTCAGTTATGTAGGGTAAATAAATTCTGAAGATGTACTGTATTATATACTCAAAATTTACTAAAAGAGTGGATCTTAAATATTCTCACAACATTTAAACAACAAATAAAGGTAGCTATGTGAGTTGGTTGACATATTAATTAGCTTGATTATGGCAATCACTTTACAATGTATACATACATCAGAACTTCACATTGTATACCATAAATATATATTAATAATTTATTTTGTCAGTTATACCTCCATAAAGTTCGAGAATAAAAAGCCATTACTTGGAATGCATTCTGGTGACAAGGGAAATTTAATAAATTTGTGCCTCTCCTTAGGGATCGGCTTATTTTTACTGACTTGCCATTTGGATTATGTGACCCTCACACTTGCCATTGGGTTGCGTGTGGCATGAGTAAGGGCAGTGGTTTCAAAACAATTATAAATTGGGTTCTGTGGTTCATGCCTGTAATCCCAGAACTTTGGGAGGCTGAGGTGAGAGGATTGCTTGAGACCAGGAGTTCAAGACCAGCCTGGGGCAACAAAAGGAGACCCACATGTCTATAAAAATAAGTTAATTGGCTGGGTGTGGTGGTGCACACCTGTAGTCTCAGCTACTCAGGGAGGCTGAGGTAGGAGGATTGCTTGAGCCCAGGAGTTGGAGGCTGCAGTGAGCCACGATCACACCATTGCACACTACTCACTCTGAGGTGACAGACAGAGTGAGACCTCATCTCTAAAACCACACACACACACACACACACACACACACACAAAATGATGATAATGTACTTCTTATAACCACCAAATTATAATGGACTTCCAGAAAGGTGAGGGAGCTTTGTTCCTGCTACATGATTGGAGTGTTCCCTTTTGGAAAACCTGTCCTATGGAGTATGGTGGTGCCCAAAGCCTAGAGCTCAAAGCCAGACACCTGGGCAGAGGTCCTTGAGCTGCATGACATTGTCTCCAAAACTCAGTTATCTGACCTATGAAATGAGAACAAGAAAAACTCCTTCTCTGTGTTATTGAGTGGATTAAATATGGTAACAAATGAAACAGTGAATTCTAACCCCCAAATACACACAAGCTCCTATTGGATTGTTATTGTGACTCTTCTTGTTATTCAGAAATTCCAAATATTTTCAAAGGGTGACTTTGAATTTCATATTTCAACCCTTCACAGACTCTATCTGATTTGGCCAAGAAGTTTAGATTGCCCCTGTGATTTTCTTGAATATTAAATATGTAAGCTCCTTTCATGTCTTTAATAGAGTAGTTTTTTTTTTCATTTTTGACCACTCCATAGTTCATAAGGCACATTGCAGCTTTTCAAATTGTCAAATTTGTTTAATTAGCCCAGAGACCCTGCCCGGTTGGTTTTTGTCAGCTGTATAGCAGTCTCTTTGGGTGGCTTGCAAATCTCTGACCAGGGTTTTTTTTTTTTTAAATCATTTTGAACATTTCTTTCCTTCTTTAATACAAATCAAGGAGAGACTAGATGAGCAGGAGGCAGTGGTGGGGGTGGGAGTAGGAAGGCAACGTGCTGTGGCACTGGTTGCCAACTGGCTTTTGGACAAGAGTTACAAATTGATTACAAGTAACAGTTGGAATCCCAGGCCTGAGAGATCCAGGTTTGTGAGTGTGTTGCGGGTGGGGTAGAGTTCTCCTTGAGCTATTTATTTACTTCAAGACCAATGTTTCATTTGCACACTGAAACCTTCCTAGGTAAGGGTTTGACATTGTTCCCTTTGAATCTTCTATTTGGTGCTTTGCTAAATTTATAGCCAGGAGTAAAAGTATTGATCTGGTTACCCAAAAAGATGTCTTAGGCCAAAGAAAAGGTAGAGGTTTAAAGAGGATTTAGAGACATCCACGGGCAGTGGATTCTCAGAGGGTTATTAGGGAAGCTTGCAAGGGGCGGGGGGTGGGGGTAGTTGGAATGCACCCCTTCCTTATGGTGAGTAAATGTTTTGAAGTACAAATGTGGATGCCCTAAAAGATGTCAATGGGAAACTATTAATAAAAGAAACTTTTATAATAGTCTTCTTGTGTGATTGTTACCTTTTAATTAAAAAAAAAAGACTTGGTAGTGAAATCCAATAATCAGATTGGATTGATGTTTAACAAATACTTAGTATAAAATATCAGATATGAATCAATAGCTACTTGTAGCTTATGCTGACAAGTGGCTGTTTATATCAAGGCAGAGAGGGACCTGCTTTCCTGGGTTTAACACAGGATTGAAGCTTTATAGCATGCCTGTGGGGCCACATTTTTGTACATACCACTGGCCCCCAGTGTTCATATTGAGTTTAGAAAGTTCTCCTTCTTCATCAGTCAAATATCCTTTTAGAAAAAGATATGCCTCTCACTTGTGCTGTGTTTTTGCCACTGTTAATATGGAATACAGATGCTATTTATTTTCCGTTATTTGGGGAATTGTAGAGAAAAACGAATCTGGGGAGAGGAGTGACTGTCCAGGCATTCAGAAATACTCAACCTATTAGGGGCTTGGAATACTTGGAGGGGGCTTTCTGAATCAATTTCACTGTGACTTAGTAGTGGTTTTGATGTTGTTAAATTCAGACTACTGCAAGGAATTTGATACCTCTGTTGGTTTATTTTTATTTTTATTGAGGGGTATCTGTGGATGGGGGGCGGGAGAGAGGGCCTGGTGTTCAGTAGTTAGACTGACATCTTGTGATAGATTTGTTAGTTAATTTCATGTGAATGGGACAAACCAGTTCTCTTTCCTGCCCCTGGCACTGTGATTCTAAGATTGAAATAGCTGTTTCAGAGGAAAGACAATTCCATGCAAATCATATTGGATGGAGTTTCAGCTGTGTTAGCAGCCTGGTACCTTATTTTTACTGAGCTCAGGAATAATGAGAGACCAAAGCTATAGCCAAGTTCTTCACTGGAGGCTTCTTTCCACGAAAATAGATATTACTTCTTTATTCCCCAGCAATTGAGCCTTTGTCCCTTCTAAAAGTAGTTGTCATGAACTCCTCATTACCATTTTTCTTAACGTGATAAGTGTAAACTACAAGAAAGCTATCATGTTTGAAAAGCTACAGCAGCCCTTAGAAATGGAATACTAACATGCCTTGTGTACTTCTTTGAAAGGACTTAGACTGAGGATTGTGTGAAATGTATCCTTCTGCCCCCCTTTGCCTAGAGTTGTCATTCTCTAGTACCTTTCACTTATAGCATAAGCTGGCTTTCTAAAGGACTGCTGTGTTGTTGCATTGACACCGTATCTCTCCAACAATGTGAAATCAACAAATCCCTTTGGCAATTTCTGAAACATATAACAAATTGTGCATTATTCTCTAAAAAAAATCAACTTTGATGGGCTTATTTTATTTCTACTTTGAATGGTAACTGGTAATTGTTATTACCTTACTCTCATTCCAATTATCAATACTCTAGCTACAGAGAGTACCACCAGACCCTGTACCGGGACCTAGTCTAGCCTCCTGGCTGTTAGATACCTTGCAAGGAGTAGACACTCAATAAATGTTTTCTGAATGAATGAAATTAAATGTAGATTATTAGAAATGGTGCTGGAGGAGAAGCCAATGAAAGTGTGTGAGTTTTATCAACTTGGTTTGCCTGAGCTGGTGCTAAAGGAGCAAATTGGAAGGTAACCATTAAGAAACATCTCATGCTGTGAGGATATAGCATGTCATTCCATCTTTTGAAGTGACTCTGAAAGGAAAAAAAAAACATGGCTGTAGTATTATGAAAGCCTGGCGAATTATCTCAAATCAGTATATTTTAAGTGATGGTCGTTGGATGTAGTTGATGGCAAAATAATTTGAAACTGAAGAGCTGGAAATTCAACATTGCAATTAAAAATCACTTTTGAAAAGAGTTACAATGATCTGATGTCAAAATTAGCTTAAGAATGTAAGAAACAATTTCAAGGGTTAGAAATGTTAAGAACTAGCCCTCAAGAAACCCCAGAATCCTCACATACCTGAACTGGACCACTTAGAAAAAGCCCTCTACCTTGATTCCCCTTTTGATACCGCTCTTTGCAGAACACTTTCTCAGTGGCCAGTTCTTACATTTCTAAGCTTTGATATTGTGTTAATTTTGCCTGTACCAAACAAGGCAAACAATTCAGTGTTGTTCAGTCTGATAACATTTCCTAGTGGGGTGTTCAGTCTTCTATTCTGACTGGTTCAACCTAATTTAGACAAAGACAAAGGTCTTAATAAAGATTAAAATTTAGAAGGCAATCGTGTTTAGGGAATCAAATACCATTAGTTGGATGGGCTGTGGCCTGAGGTTGCTGCTGCTGAAACCTTTTGCTGAACTAAAAAGGTCTGGTTGAATTCTGCCCAGTATATCACTATAGTGTTCTGTTCCCTTGTATTTACCTTTGGAGACCTTTCTTTGCAGTGTCTGAATGTAGAATGCCCGAGGAGTAACTGGGCCAAAAAAAAGTTACATGAATAGGCCCTGCACATGGTCATATATGTTCCTGTTGTATTCAATGGGTGAAATGGAATTAATTGCATCTGGCAATGGCAAGAAGATGGCTTGATTGATTGCCTGATTGAGTACACAGTGGAGATTCAGAATACTGATCACTATACTTCCCAATTGTACATTATAATTAGGGCTCTTTTTCAATGGAACCCTGGTTTGGGGGCTGCCAGGATGAAGGCAGCCGATGTGAGCTGAACTTTTTGCATGTACAAATTCTCCTCCTGGGTCCGAAGGAGAATATTTCCAGATTCCCTTAAACAACTGCCAGCACTAAAGAGTTTGAATACAGAATTCAATTATTTATTTGAAGAAACATCGCCAGGGTTTTTATACCATGCCATTTAAATCATAAGTTAGTGTTAGAAACTTTTAAAAGAATTGCATTTTGCATTGACCCATTGTTATGCCATGGCCAAGAAGTTATGTTTAATGTAACCGTTGATTTTACACTTCCTCTCTATGAGCACTTGCATGGAAATCAGAGGAGCAATCTCAGGAGACTGTCTTAACAGCATTCCAAACAGAAGAATATTCATTCAATTGAATGGAACAGAGTTTTGACCACTAGAAAAGCTTGGCAGGAATGGCTAGTGATCAAGCCTAGGAAAGTCTATGGTTCCACTGTTGTTAGATTTTCTAAGAGTTCAGCATAGTTCAGCAAACAATCAGACAAATTGGGCTGTTAGCTGTCTCACTGTGAGACAATAGGCTCCCCTCAGCGTGTTTCCCCCACCCCATCCCTGGGAGAATGACAAATTTCCTTAGCCAATTTAGGCTATGTCATGCAAAACAACTGCTCCAGATTCAGTTTTGCATCTTCTCATATATATCTTTGACTTTACAAAAGTAAAGTGTATGATTATCTGATTAGGTAAAGCAGTACAGATGGTTCACAACACCCACTCCGCCACCTTTTAGGAATCCCTTTTCACTGCTCTAGGCAGAGGACATTTCGCCTTCAGAGATGAACTGCTCACTGCCTTCTAAGACAGTAGGCTCCATGATCGGAAACCTCAAATGATTGAAAATTCTTTAGTAGGTTGAGCTAAAATTGGTCCCCTGATAACTTTACCCATACAGCCAGTCCTAAACTCTTGGTCCACAAAGCAGGTCTCAAATCTCTTTCATGTGAAAGATTTTCATGGATTTAAAGACACTCCTCACTCTCCCTTTTCTGTGGACTAAACTTTCCCTGTTTCTTTAATGTGTATGTATACATGAGATGAGCTTTCCAAGCTCTTACCATTCAGATAGCTCTCCCTTAGAGATATTGCAGTATTCCCATGCCCCCACTGAGATGGGACATCCAGGAGAGCACTCTGAGAGGGCCCTGAGAGGAAAAAGATCAGTAGTTCTTCCCACATGCCCTACTTCCCTCTAAGGGAATTTCATTTGGAACAGCCAAGCTTCCTGACCCTGAGCAAAGGGCCCCTGTCCTTCCGAAGCCTGCCTGAGGGGGCCTAGTAGGAGAAACAGGTAAGTTCCTGTGTCTGTAGAGGCTGCACAGCAGCCTGGCTACATTCTGGCACACCACACTGGGAGCAGCAGCCTGTGCAGATCACATCCAGCCCCCTGAATCCTTTTACAAATGGCTGTGTGGCTCCCCCCATGGGCCCATCTATTGGGGGAACCTGCCCCCAATAATTCATCATTATTTCACATAGGTTCTTTTCTATTTCCGTAAGTGTCGGCCTGTCTGAGAAATAAAGGGAAAGAGTACAAAGAGAGAAGTTTTTAAAGCTGGGTGTCTGGGGCAGACATCACATGTCGGCAGGTTCCGTGATGCCCCCCAAGCTGCAAAACCAGCAAGTTTTTATTAGTTATTTTCAAAAGAGGAGGGAGTGTACAAATAGGGTGTGGGTCACAGAGATCACATGCTTCACAAGGTAATAAAATGTCACAAGGCAAATGGAGGCAGGGCGAGATCACAGGACCAGGGTGAAATTAAAATTACTATGAAGTTTCGGGCATGCATTGTCATTGATAACATCTTATCAGGTGACAGGGTTTGAGAGCAGACAACTGGTCTGACCAAAATTTATTAAGCGGGAATTTCCTCATCCTAATAAGCCTGGGAGCGCTATGGGAGACCCGGGCTTATTTCATTCCTTATCTACAACTGTAAAAAAAAAGACAGACTTTCCCAAAGAGGCCATTTTAGAGGCCTCCCCTTGGGAATGCATTCTACTTCTCAGGGATGTTCCTTGCTGAGAAAAAGAATTCAGTGATATTTTCCTATTTGCTTTTGAAAGAAGAGAAATATGGCTCTGTTGCACCCGGCCCACAGGTGGCCAGACTTTAAGGTTATCTCCCTTGTTCCTTGAACATCGCTGTTATCCTGTTCTTTTTTCAAGGTGCCCAGATTTCGTATTGTTCAAACACACATGCTCTACAAACAATTTGCGCAGTTAATGCAATCATCACAGGGTCCTGAGGTGACATTCATCCTCAGCTTAGGAAGATGACAGGATTAAGAGATTAAAGTAAAGACAGGCATAGGAAATCACAAGAGTATTGACTGGGGAAGTGATAAATGTCCATTAAATCTTCACAATTTACGTTCAGAGACTGCAGTAAAGACAGGCATAAGAAATTATAAAAGTATTAATTTGGGGAACTAATAAATGTCCATGAAATCTTCACAATTTATGTTCTTCTGCCATGGCTTCAGCTGGTCCCTCCATTCGGGGTCCCTGACTTCCCACAACACCCATCTTAACCCTACTCCTGCTATTGTTGTCCATTTCCTATTAACACCCCCACTGCTGCTGCAGATAAGGGTGCTAATGCCCTGCCTGGCTTTGCTCTCCTATCAGGGAGGAGCAGAGCATCCTACAGGCTGGTTAGCAATTGATAGCAGATTCAAGGTCAAGGAAGGATTTGTTTGCTGTTCTCCTGAACCCTAGCCCCAGGGCAGCCCTTTCTAGGCATCCTAAGGGCACTTGCACCTTATTCCCTTGCAACCTGGTGCTTAGCTGCTTCATTCCCCCTTTTCTGGCTCCTCACAGAACTGTCAGGAACCATGGATACAAAGGGTCTAAATCATTCATTCAAACAAATTAGGTTTTTCTGGTAAGTCATTAACACCTCCTCTATACACACACACATATACACACACACATATGTGTTTTTGTAAATGCATAAGGACCTTTAGATAAAGAAACAGATTCAGCAGTCTAATAACAAGACCTCACTCACATAAATGTTTTCAGGTTTAATTTAGTTTTGGTGACGGAAAGATGCTGATGTTTCTTCATCCTTAGTCTGTGGTGATTTGTAAAGCTACTCAGTAGGATACCTTTTGGGAGTACACTATCTGTAAAGCAAAACTAAAAAATAAGGAAGGAAAAGAAAAACTGAAGGAAGGAAGGAAGGAGGAAGGAAGGAAGCAAGGAAGGGAGGGCCCCTCCAATGGAAGTCAGACACCAAGGTTAGTTACCATGACTCAGTTACCATGACTTGTGAGTCATTTACTTCTGATTTCCTGTGAAAATATTGATAAACTTGAACCCGATTTTGCAGATGTATTCTTCTATTCAACCGTATTTTTATTTGAGCCACTCAGCTATTCACGCTTATTCTTAATCACAAGAATTTGTGAATACTTCCAAAATTGCATTTATTACGTTCTTGGTATTTTAGTAGAGGGAAGGGAGAAAGGTGTATGCAAGCTCCATCTTGAGCCTTGGGCAGATCCCAAGCTGCCTGGTTGCTAAGCCAAGGCATGCAGGCTCATACTGACAATGCCATAGCCATACCTGTGGGGCTGGTAGCAATGAGCTTTGAATGTGTACAACACGATATGGTTTACAAAGCCCTTACACAATTATTCATTTGCTTTCCCTTATGCCAAGCCTGTGAGGTAGGCAGAACAGGTAGAATCAGAGATGAACAGTATTGCTAACTGGGAGAACTAGAAGCCATCCAAGTCAAAGCCCACATGTTATAAGCAGGAAAGCTGAGGCCCAGAATGGACAAGCAACTTGACCAGGGCCACCCACGTAGCTTTTGGCAGAGCTAGGCTTGAGTTAAGTTCTCCCTATCTTAATACTTAGTCCAAGTTGCTTTTGGGGCTCTCTCTGACTATAACAACAATGAAATATGTGAACTATCATCATCATTTGCATTCATTAAGGTGGTCATTTGAAAACTCGCCCTAATCATCTCTTCAGTTTGAGCTCTTTTACAATAAGTACCTTAATATTTATGCTTAACCTAAACACACTATTTGAACAGCTACTATGTGCCAAGTATAATGATAGCCTCTAAAAGGGATACACACACACTCGCACACACATAAACACACATGTGTGTTCAAAAACACTGCTCCTCTCACTTCAACTATTGAAGCCTTTTCCAAATGCCTAGCACAGTGACTTTCCCCACCACCTTATTCTCTGCACCTTTGCTCATTCCCCTCTCAAGGTGATTCGCATGTCAGGCAGTTAACGCTTCAAAAAGAGGTCCTTGACTGTATCATTTCCATGTCCCAGTGACTGGCTTATAATGGCTACACACACCTGTAATCCCAGCACTTTGGGAGGCTGAGGCAGACTGATCACAAGGTCAGGAGTTTGAGACTAGCCTGGCCAATATGGTGAAACCCTGTCTCTACTAAAAAATACAAAAATTAGCCTAGCATGGTGGCACGCACCTGTAGTCCTAGCTACTTGGGAGGCTGAGGCAGGAGAATCGCTGGAACCTGGGAGGCACAGGTTGCAGTGAGCCAATATGGCGCCACTGCACTCCAGCCTGGGTGACAGAGTGAGACTCCGTCTCAAAAAAAATAAAAAATAAAAAATTAGTAGAATAAATGCAAAGAATCCACCAAACAGATCTGCCATTTGCTGTGTGACCTTGGACAAGTCACTTTACCTCTTTGTGCTTCAATTCCTTGTCTGTGAAAAGGGTGTGAGGGTAATCCCGGCCTGTTTAGTTTCTGGTACAAAAAGACCAACCAATTACTTACTACACACTAGGCAGGAGAGATACAAAGGTGAATAAGGTGAGGCTTGTGACAACATACTAGTTACTTGAGATAACAGCTATTCAGGTAGCTGTGTGTTAGATGAGTACAGGATCCATTTCAGATTAGCAAAGCCTGGAACACAGACTGTCTTCTGCCCTTCAGCCTGTGGCATACCCAGCTTTCGTGTCTAAATTGGGCAAAGCAAGGATACCTGCAAGTGGTTTTGGATTTGTTTTGAGTCCTAGCCATGAGCTATTGTTTGGATAATATGGTGGAAAATTGAGCCTTTTGTGATTTTGTGGGGTTTGACTTTGGAGTCTTCATTTCACATTAATATAAGTGTCTTCCTATTATTAGAAGTTATGTAGAATGCTCTATCACTTATGAAATCCATTCTTTGCCAAATACTAAAAGATAATACAGTATTCCTTAGTCTTTTCTTCATTATCCATGTTAGTCAGTCTTACAGAGGGAGACATATTTGTTATAGTGGAAAGTGTGCACTCTTGTACCAGTAATCAAACTTCACTTGCTACTAAATGTAAGGCTGTGTATAAGTGACCTCACCTCTTGGAACCCCCATTACCTCAGTTGCCTGTTGGGAATATGAATCCCTGCTTTCTCTCTCTCTCTCTCTCTCTCAAAGGATCAAAGGATCCCAAACATAAAGCAGTGCTTCTTTGTGGAAGTTCAGACCAGTCTCAGATGTGTGTGTGTGTGTGTGTGTGTGTGTGTGTGTTTGTGTGTTTGTAACTTATTTTTGTTAAAAGAGAAGTGATTCTTGGTGTTGTGTACAGGTACTCATCGTTGGATCCTGTTATAAAAGCTGTGGCAACGTTTTGGGAGCAGGGGCTCATCCCTACCTGATGACTGGGTGAAGGATTAGTAAAGTTGGGTAAGAATGCATAGGTGTCTTATCTTAGGAATAGCAAGAACATAAACTAGATTAATATCCTTCAAGTGTTAATGAAAAGGATAACAATGGAATATCTGCTGTGAGTGTGCCACACTTTACAAGTCTAATTCATTTTGAGAAGTGAAAGAGCTTGCTTGCTCCAAAGTCCTTTGCAGAAGATATTCTTTCAGGAAATTATATTCCTTTCAACTACATCCTGCCTACTGTAATCAAATGCATCAGCGGTAACATGGACTCAGTGTGCTGTTTCATGAAATTTCACATTTTCAAATACAGTTTGAAATCAGTTGTAATTGAAAATGTAGAAGTTTGTGCAGTTCCATGTGGATTAGCTAACAGGGCAGTGCACTCCACTGGTAATTCAAGATAATCAGATTCTGCCTCCGAGTAAATACAGAAAACCTAGGGGAAAAGGTACACTTTTGAGAAGTGACTTTATTCTTCCCGGTGTCTGAAACACCTTTTAATAAACCCAGAGGCACACCTCTAAAATCAGTGGTGAAAGGGGATAAAACTAAGCCTCTAATCAATTTAGGCATACCCAGTAGTTGCTGAAAACAGACAACACTCCTTTTTCTGGAAGAGACCTACCTGCTGTTTTATTGACTCTGGCTAAATATGAACTATATTTTATTTATTTTGAGAAAAAAATTATTTTAATTGACAAAAATTGTTTATACTTATGGGGTAAAACATGATGTTTTGATATGTATATACATTGTGGAATGATTACATCAAGTTAATTTACATATCCATCACCTCACATACTTTTTTTTTTTTTTTGAGATGGAGTCTCACTCTGTCACCAGGATGGAGTGCAGTGGCACAATCTTGACACACTGTGACCTCCTCCTCCCAGGTTCAAGCGATTCTCCTGCCTCAGCCTCCCGAGTAGCTGGGACTATAGGCGCGCGCCACCACGCCCAACTAATTTTTGTATTTTTAGTAGAGACGGGGTTTCACTATGTTGGCCAGGATGGTCTCGATCTCTTGACCTCGTGATCCACCCACCTCGGGCTCCCAAAGTGTTGGAATTACAGGCCACCATACCCAGTCCACCTCACATACTTTTTTTATGGTAAGAACATTCAAACTCTGTCTTAGCAATTTCCAAGTATACAGTACATTATTACTATTAAAAACTATAGTCACCATGTTATGCAGCCGATCTTCAGAACTTACTCCTTCAAACTGAAACTTTGTACTCTTATACCAACAGCTCCCCCATCCCAAGCTATATATTTTAAATGATCTGACTATTTTGGAGACCAGTCTTAATCAGGAAAAACCATCTAAATTGTAAAAGAGATCACTGAGTATTTTTAAAACTCAGAGTAATTAGAATTACTGTTGTCACATATATTTACTTTGCGGCCAGTTTTGATGAATACATGAGTAGGATTTGTCATGAATGTTATCAACTGGATACAAATGCACAACTCAAAAACACTTGGAAGTAGTCTATCTCTTAAGTAGGTTAAGCATCTCCTCTAAATTGTGTATGCATTTTTAATGTAGTTACCTCCTCCTTTTTAAATAGTGCTAGGTAAAATTCAATCTTTGTCAGAATAATACTTACAAATTCTGCTTCAGCAGTGCCACTGTGAATGAATCTGTGAAGTATCTCCTTGCATTATAGCTCTTCATACATCAAAGACTCTTTTTGAACTGAGTAATTATAGAAGGAAAAAAACCTTGTTTTAGTGCTACCTGAGAGTTCTTATTAATATTACCTTTGAAATGACTAATTATGTTACTTATAAAGACTGGGAAAAAACAAGTGTTATGTAACTTACTCATTAAAAAAGACTTTCATAAATTTTGATCCCCTCCATCCTTCCCCAAATCCCTACTTTATTTCTATCATGACTTTTTTTTAATGCTTAATGGTTATATATGAAAATGATGACTCCAACACATACTGACTCCCTCCTGCTTCACAAAACTTATCATCTTTCTGTTGCTGGGATATTGAGCATGTGATTCAATTATCCTTGCTCTTAGCGTAAAGCATGTTGGCCACATGCCCTAAGACTCAAGTAAGATTTGAACAGCACCTCTTTCAAACTGAGTATTTGAAAGAGCTGAGAGGATGCCCCTGCTGATAACAGAGGGTGGGAGCCTAAGGGGCTTTTCCTGTTTTGAGACTTGAACTCACAGATACACTGTCTATGTGTATGGCTGTGTGGAACCGAGCTACCAATCACATAGTAACCTTCTCTATGAATGAGAAAGAATTCCCCTCAGCGGCTTCATCTTTGCATGGAAAAACCCACAGTATGTGCATCATGGGTCACTAACTGTTGGGCTGTATCAAGAGAAGATGAGTATCAGAAGGCAGCGACAGTACTGTCCTCCCTTGAGCTGACAGATCACACCTGGAACAGGATACCATGAGTTACAAGAGCCCCAGGCAATCTGGAGTTCCTCCTGGAAGCACCAACAATAGTGACAGTGTACAGAAATTGAGCATTAGAAGAAAAGTTGAAGGTTCCCAATAAATGAATGAACAAGCTGAGAATGTCTCAGCCTGGAGAAGAGACGATGCCAGGGGATAGGATTACTATCTTCCAACAACTGAAGGCTTGTCATTCAAAAGAAGGAGGAGATGCATTCTGTGCAGCTCCAAAGTACAGTCTATAAGTAGAAGTTCCTGGGGGACAAGTTTTTAACTCACAAAAAAGGAAGAATAGCCTGATCATGCTGTCTCAACATGGAGCAGGCTGCTTCAAGCAGTAGCAAGCTCCCTGTCACTGGCAGTTTGCAAGCGTCTGCTGGATGGTCCAAATGACTTTAAATTCACCTTAAATATTAGGTCAGTTAAGTTAGTATTTATAAAGGACCTACACTGTTTAGTGCTAAGAAAGGGCTTGATTTTTTAATTGCCCTGAAATAAAGTTCCTTTATTTTTCCTCATTAGGAGATGACCCATTCCTGGCCTACTCCTCTCACTTCCATGCATACTGCTGGACACTCTGAGCAGAGCACCTTTTCCATCCCAGGACAGGTCAGTTCTCTTCCTTCCTGCATTTTTCTTTGTCTTATTTTAATTATACCAATCTTCCAGTTGGATTCTCAGTGGCAAAAATGGCCTTGGTCTTCTAGTGCCATAAAATCTAGACTCTCTCTCTTGCCCCTCAGAATAGCAATATAAAAATAATTTTTATTGAAAGTGAGTCTTTAAAACAAAATACACACAGATACCAGCATGCGTATCTTACTCCATAGGGTGTTGCCACTGTCCAAGTCGCTGTGCCTAGAACAGATGAGACAGAGATTGAATAACTCGTCCCTTAAGAAATATCAAATAGATGATGGAACAGCAACGTTCAAGATTTTAAAGTTACAAAACCTGTACTCTTTAATGAACTGATTTTCATTTTTATCACCTTCCAGTTCTTGCTCACAAGCAGACAGATCTTTACAAAACACCACATCACACTGACAGAGCTTTATCTTCTACAGTTCTATTGTCAAATGTTTAATATTATTTTTATTTACCTTCTCTCAGCAAGAGTTGCTTTATTGCCATCACTTTTTTAAATGTCTAGACATGGCTATTCTAACATACTTTAAAAATATGTATAATGTCTTCCTTTCTTCCTCCATTCCTTTCTTCCTTCCATCCATTTATTCAGAAATCATTTACTGAGAAGATACAGTGGGCTTAAAGGTAGGGGTGAAGAAAAACCGTCTACATGCTATCACATAGATCACAAAACAATGTACTAAATGTCTTCATAGAGAAGACAAGACTCAGAGTCGTATCTAACACTCCCCTGGGGAGTTGAAGAAGTGCTCACCACTGAGATGGAAACATTTAGAGGATGATTAAGACTCTGACAGGTGAAGAAGGGGCCAAGAGAAGAATACCGCATGCATAAGACTAGTGTGAGCAAGGTCATGAGAGATGAGGCATCATGCTATAGTGCATGGTGATATAAGGTCTCAAGCGGCAGGATTAAAGTTTGTGTGATGGGGAGTGGAAAGAGAGGAAACCTGGGCAAATAGGTGCATATTTGGAAAACGCCTTGGATACCACCTCAAGGAGTTTGGACTTTATTTGTAGAAGGAGAAACACCCAAAGGAGAAACCCTTAGATTTTAGGGTCATGATTTTGAAAGTAACGCTGATCTGAACTTTGCTTAATGATCTTCCTTCACCTATGAAAGAGGTCAGAACTAAACGAACAGCTAATCTCACTGTCCCAGCATGGGTGTGTGCTATTCCTTTTTGCATTCACACCCACCCTTTTTAGGCTTCTGTTCTCCTTCCCCCTGGCATCTCCTGAAAAGGGAGTTATCCATCCAGTTCAGGTCCAACACTTGTACAGCAATTGCAGTGTTTTCAGCTGGGTTCTCCAATTTTGAAGATAATTTGTGCAAGTTGCAATTTTGACATTTGCAAGTGTGTACAATAGAACTGTTGTTTAAATGGGCTTTTATAGTTAAGTGCACAATTTGAAATCAGGCACAGTTTGCATTTTCTGCCAATTATCTGTGCTACCATCAACCCCATGACAAAGGTAGAAGCAAGTGGACTAAAATGGTGAAAGCAAGAAGTCTACACACCCACTCCTGTTTCATTTGATTCCTGCCAAAACGTTGGTTTGAAAGAAAAGTACACTTTAAATAACAACCAACACATACAATAGCACCATGTGCCTCACGTCATTCTAAGCACTTAATATATAGTAAATAATTTAATCCCCACTACAACCCAAAGAGATTGGTAATTTTACTACCCCAGTTTACAGAGGAGGAAACATGGTAGTTAAGTAATGTGCTCAGGATTATCCAGTTAATAAATAAGGGAACCAGGATTTAGATCCAGGTGTTCCCGGCACCAGCGGTCATACTGTCTCTCTGTGTATCTTTTATCACACAGGCCCACTGATGCCCCAGTTCAAATTGTATCTTCCAAAACATGGCCATCCCCATATGTAACAAAGGTGATTCCCCTTTCCTCAGTGCTTCCACCAGAATTAGGTGACAGCATCCTTTCAGAAAGCATCAGTTTCTTACATCCATGACAGAGCTTGCCCAGAGGAAATAGTGCGGTCTTAAGAGCTGCCTTCCCAGCTGCTTTTAATCCTGGCACTGCCATTTGCTTGCTGTGTGGTCCTGTTCAAGTTCCTCTAAACCTCTGTTTCCCCATCTGTGTTGGGGCGTGGTGTGTGTGTGTGTGTGTGTGTGTGTGTGTGTGTGTGTGTGTGTGTGTGTATACACTATATAATCCCAATGGATTTTCTAGGTAAAATAGTTGATGATTCTGTAAGCTTACTAAAATAAATACAGTTGAAAATTCTCAAATTACTTAAGCTTACTTATCAATTTCAAATTGAAAATGCCATGTTTTCTCATAGACAATGAAAAACCTCACAAGGAAGGGAGTAAGTGCATGCCAAGTAGAATTGAGAGAATAATAATATCCTCAGGAGAAGTTTAATAAAGTTTTCCTGGAGGTAAACATCCTCTAGAACAGAGGTTGGCAAACTACGGCCCATAGGTTTTTACATCTTTAAAGGGTTAACATTTTCAAAAGAAAAATAACATGTTATTATGAATAATATTCACATGAGTGTGGAATTCAAATGTCAGTGTCTATAAATCAAGCTTTCTTGGAACCCAGTCACACCCACTTATTTACCCATTGTCCATGACTGCTTTCACACTACGATGGCAGAGTCCAGTAATTATGACAGAGATGGTATGTCTCCCAATGCCTAAAACATCTACTATATGGCCCTTTGCAGGAAAAGTTAGCTGACCCTTGGTCTAGAATCTAGATCCTTTAGGAACTTCTGATTTTAGGATTATTGTCAAGGCTGTTGCTTAAAAGAACCTCATATAAGTTTGTGAAAAGAACTTGGCATCATTATATTCTACTGCAAAAATTACATATATGACATGTCTATGAAAGAAATGCATAAAGCAAAGTCAGGAATTTAAAATAAATTTGTATTATTTGTTGTGCATTAACAATTACTGTGAGAACTGTGCAGATTATTTCTACAACCAAGCTATTTCCAACTGGGGCTGGATATGTATGTAAAGTAACTTTGGTGATATACAAAGGTGTTTCATTTGTTTTGATTTGATTTCTAGTTTAAGAAATGTGAAATCCAATGCATAATAATCAAAACATCATATGTACCTCATAAACATATACACCTACTATGTACCAAAAAATTAAAAATTAAAAAATAAAGTAAAAAGAAGTGTGAAATTCAGTTTCACATTAAAAATTGTATCAAGAATAAATATCAGTTACTCCAATTCAGTGAATAATACAATCTTCCAGTTTGCTGTATGCATTGTTGCACTGATGGTCTGGAAGAACTGATTGTTTAGGTGTAAAGTCCAAAACATTTGGATGAAGGTTAAAAATTCAGGCATAAGACCAGTACAAAGACTGCCTGCATGTTTTACTCTCTGATCAGATATTTGGCTTAATTGACTTTGGAACTTGTCATTTAATTTCCTGGAGGTATACAAGCCCAAACTCATCCTGTACCTTTGTAATGAAATCCCTTAAATAGTAACAGATAAAAATACTTGTATATAGTTACAGAGATATACATGGTTAACAAGTCATTTATTTGACACTCTGGAAAATGAGATGTTCTGGGTAATTAAAATTATTGGATAACTGAAGGTTATTATTCTATAGGAATCATGCAGTATAAATTATTTTGAAGTGTAATTAATATTTTCCTGACTTCTTTTAAAGATTATATCAAGCATGCTTTACTCTTTCTTGATAACTTATATATTATGATGAATGTAAGTTATTGTAGTATGTGTAATATTATACTATGCTGCAATTATGTTCTCAGGGCCTATTAAGACAGGTGGGAATGCTTGCCTCTATATTAAATGACTGTAGATTCTTGTGCTTTTTAAGTTCAGACTTTTCTCTGTCATTTTTGTGGGCTCCTTTGCTATTGGTTTTCACCTGTCAATTTTCTCAGTGCCTCTGCCTCTAGAACTATTTCCCCTTCCTTGCCATCTGTGATTTGAAAATGAGTGGGAATCATTTGAGTCCTTTGTCAAAAGACAGTTCTCTACCAGGGAGAGCACAGAAGCCTCTGAGCAGCAAACTGTATGGGCTTTGTGACAGACAGTTCTTTCTCTAAGAGGCCTTTTCTGCCTCTTGTTGAGTTTGTGGTAGTCTTCTGGAGTGGTGATCTTGCCAGAAGACAAATCTCTTGAGCAACAGAATCATACTAAATAGATGGGAAATTTCACTTTTGATTAAAGCAAAGTGTTATAGTTCTTGCTTACTTTTTATAAAAGATAAAGAATGCTGTGAGCCTAGTTTTCATCTACAGAGGGTCAATATTAGGCTTAATAAATAGATTACTTGGAACAATGATTGATATAACTAATTCTTGTATTTACTTGAATTCATTGTCTCCAGTTTCTGGAATGCCTGTATTGCGGTTTGTACCATTTCTCTTCCATCCACACAGTGCCATGTGTGCCCTGAATGTTACTGTAATGCTTTTGCCTTCAAGTTTTGTCATTATCCACACAGGTGTGCCACACTCCAAGCAAGGCAGCATGTGCAAATCTGGATTTCTCAAAACAGTGAATGAATTGTGTATAGTGTGACTTTCAAATCAAATTTAAATTCCTTTAAATAACACAGTCCACTAACATTTCACATTGCTTCCTATACTTCGACAGACTTGCAATGTAGTTTTAAGAACACTTCTTATATATAAAATGAGGTACATCTGTGCACATGTGTCATAGAAAGTTGGATCTGTTTCTATAAAAGGGAAAAACTGGGCAGATCTATTAATTATCATTTTGTTTACAGTTTTACAAAAAACATGATCATCTGTTTGAACCAAGTCCTCTTTATTCTTTTAGAGGCATCGTTTTCCAGCTAAGTGAGAAATTATACACTTCAATTTCACACATATGGGTCATTTGTTCCCATGTTACACACATTTCCAAATAGATACCAGTCTTACTTATAATTTTGATTAAATGGCAGTTATGATCATGTTGCATAATTTTGATTAAATGGCGGTTATGATCATGTTGCAGCAGGTTTGGCTGGCAAATGTTTATCCTTCAAATAGAGCTATAGACAAAAGCCTAATTAATGGAATTGTTAACAGCAGCTTCCTATTTGCAAGCATTAGTCAACTATATCTTCAGCAATAATTAATATACCTCTTACTCTCCTTGTATCATTTAACTAATGTTTGTGTCATATATATTATTCCTTATAGGAATCGCAGCATCTGACCCCAGGATTCACCCTACAAAGTAAGTGGTTTTGAAAATCCTTCTTAGTCCAAACATCCATGTCCTCCGCTCCCTCATTTTTTCCTTTTTCCTACTTAAAATCATTAAAACATGAAAGAACAACAATAACAAAAAGTTATTTTAATTGTTAATTTTTAGCTCTCAGAAATAAGTGAGAAGATGTAAAGTTTGTCTTTCTGTATCTGGCCTTTTTCACTTAACATAATGACTTCCAGTCCCGTGATATATCTAACTGGTTCCCCCCCCCCTTTTTTTTTTAATCTGTTACTTATCTCAAGAAGGTAACTCGGGGGACTGCATGTTTGGAGATCAATTTAATTCAGAATAATCATTTGACAGTAGGAACATGAACAGTAATTGTTTATATCTTTTCTTTTCAGAGTGGAATGACCCAACCACCAGAGCTTCTACAAAGTCAGTATCTTTCAAATCGTGAGTAGTTGGATCTCCAAATCAGGCCTTTTTGGGGATATTTGGCAAGGAAACAGTGCCTCAATGCTGATCTAATCTTGTTCTCTCCTCTGCTCCTGAAACTATGAACCTTGACTCATAATAATATGTAGTTTGGTTGGGGTGGGGGGAGAATCAAATTTCCCATTGTCTTAGTCTACTTGGACTGCTATAACAAATACTATAAACAACATGGCTTATAAACAACAGAAATTTATTTCCCATAGTTTTGGAGCCTGAGAAGTTTGAGATCAATGCACCAGCATAAAGGGTATCTTGTGAGGGACCATTTCCTCATAGAAAGCTGTTTTCTTACTCTAATCTCACATGGTAGAAGGGGTGAGGGGTCTCTCTCAGGCCTCCTCTTATAAGGGCACTAATCCCATTCATGAGGGCTCAACTCTCATGTCATGATCCCCTCCCCAAATACCCATGTCCTAATACTATCACCTTGGGGGTGAGGACTTTAGCATATTAATTTTGGAGTAATACAAACAGATTATAGGACCCATAATAAGTAAATAACAGTAAAAGTTAATGAGATCACCATTAAGTTATCTAAGTTTGTAAATACAGACCAGGTCAATACCTGGGATACGAAAACAACTGTGATTTCAGTGAAAAAATAAATCTCTAGATGGCTTGTTTCCCACATTTTAACTAGTTCAAACACTGTATAGTATCAGCTAAAGACATTATTTTACACAATATTCGGTCACCACTGACTAGGATGGACGAGGGAATCTAAGCAGCCATGATTGGACATGAAATGTTGAGTGGATTGCTATGGCCAGTCAGCCCAAGACATCACTATTTGCAGGTCATCAGGAACCTGTATATTAAAGACAAACAAGGGCATCCAGGAAGAGCCGGAATAAGATATTACATGATGGTAGGTTGAAGTTCAGAAGCCAGGGCCCTGCAATTCATTCAGCACTGTCTTCATTTTTTATTAATGCTAACTGAAGGAGGGGTTTGGAGAAACCAATTTCCTCATATTAACTATTGTAGATTTTCTAATATCCATTTGTCCAAGAGAGTATCAAGGGAGTATTATTTCTCTCACAACTTCTTTCATACCTAATAATAGAAAATGGAAGTCGATTTTTTTGTGTAATAGGCACATACTTGGAATTTTTCAAAATGAAATAATTTATGACATTCAAGTGGCCTAATGGCACACTTGAAGTGAATTGCTCACCTTTTGGAAGATCATGAATAATTGCATAAAAAAACTGGGAATGACTCCCAAATAGACTGAGGATTTGAGAAAGTAAGTGGCATTTCTACGTTCTTGGTGCAGTGCAGTAGCAAAGCCCCAAAGCCCTGACCCCATCACTGGTCCACTTATTTGCTTTTCTAGACTGATCTGTGCCTTCTAATTCAAAGTTCAATTTCAACAACCAAGAATTCTCAATTTTAAGAAGCAAGAAAAAACAAGAGAAGGGGATAATAAAAGCATAATCCCGATTTAAGGACCGAATTATATGAAAACACAAAAATCAAAATCATCTTTGACGCTGTACATTTTAGCTTTTCCATTAATCACATTTTGAATTGCCCTCCCCCTTGTTATTCTAGGAAACAATAGATCTAATCCTCCCTGCTTTCACTCCTGCCTCACTTCATCCCCATTAAAAAGTCAATAAGATTCACACACATACACATACATACACACACACACACACACACTCTCTCTCTCTCTCTCTCTCTCTCACATGCATTTAGGAAATCAACACAAGTTTCCAAACTTGAAAAAAATATAAAAATATATTTTCCTATGTAAAATTATCTTACTCCTAAAGCAAGAGTATTAGGCTCCCACTGTGAAATATGCTGCTTTCCATATATACCATAGAATGCAATGTTTCAGTAGTTTGTAACTAACAGAAATAAACTCGTCAATTGTGGTTTATAGTTAGAGGCTGCATTTCCAGAGAACAGCACTTCGTAGCACAGTAATATATAGTGTAGTCAATACAACTAAAATACTCTATAGGAAGCATCAGTAAAACTAGAAGACACTGAGTCCATTTTATGAATGAGCTCCTCTCTTTTTGTCTGTTTGATCTAAAGTCCAAGCACCATCCATCAGATTTTAGCTGCAATAAGTTCCCTTCTTACTGTAGGGTATGGGTTTAACATAGGACAGATCAGAATTGTAATAAAGTTATTTTTATTTTTAGCTTCCAAATTATCGGCTTAGCCATTACTATCATTCTCCCACATTTAACTACAGTGTGCTTTTTAAGCCACCTCCTAGGATTTTCCATTTGGCAGGGTAATCCTCCAGGTGATTAAGATTATTCTGAGTGCAGACAGACTGCTAATGCCTGCACCTTGGTGAGAAGCAGCCTGTAAGTCAGCCGTGATGCAGGAAAGACCCAAGGCCAGAAAGTGTCCCAAGCACACTCCTGACACTTAGTGCAGTAAAGAGAGATTAGAGTCTTGTAAAACAGAATCCCTTAATTACTGGGACATTTCATTACTTTTCCTCATCTTGGCCTGTTTTCCCTGGTTGACAAAATGCGGATCTTCCATTGGAGTATGCATTGTTTATAAGGACTATACACATGGGCACCAGGTCTGAAAACATTGGCCACAGTGTGCCTGAGTATAAACTTGCAACTAGCCAGTCTCCCTCTTTCTTTTTGGCAATTACTGCTGTCTCTGAGCCTGACCCCAACAATATGACTGGCTTTTTGGAAAACTGGGTATTTTCCTTCTCAGTATACTGCATTGGCCTACAGTGCTTTTTATCAGTGTCCATTCATGCCATGACATCCTACCTGCTTCAGCTGGAACTCTGAATGCTTATGAGGCAAGAGTACTGAATTGGGGAAGTTTGGAGACCTAGGTTTAATCCCCTCCTTTGTGTCAGTTGTGTTATTGTGGGGGAAAGCACTGACCTAGTATCCAGAAGATATGAGGTTAAATCACAGGAGAATTTATTTTTATTTTAAACTATACAGACAGAGTCTGTTAAAGGGAATTAAACAAATTAATGAGTATATGTGTCTACACATGCAGGTACACCAACAAACACTTGTCAGTGTTCAAATTTAAGCAGTTATACTTTTTAGTAATTAAATCTAGCAACATAAAAATACATTTAACTTTAATCATTAATACTTTCTGGAGGAGAAAAGACCAGAAGTTGGTCTCCCACCCCTCAGCCTCTATGATTCTGTTACAGTCTTGGAACAGGCCCCACCTAGGTCTTCTAAATCAAACGGAGTTTCTAATCTCCCCCAAAAATGTCTCTGTCCCAAAAAAGAGGGTGAAGCGTGGGCATAAGAAGGTGAAATTGTAGTTCTCAGGGCTGTGGAGTTGTATGTTTACACAGTAATATCATGGCTGTCTATTCTGTCTCAAAGAGATCTTTTTATTTCAATGACAGGATTCAGACTGTGAATGGACTCACCAGACATTGTGTTGCTTTGTAGTTTCTCTTTCTTTTTCTTTTTCTTTGTTTTTCCCCAAGATAGAGTCTCTCTCTGTCCCCCAGGCTGGAGTGCAGTGGCAGGATCTCGGCTCACTGCAAGCTCCGCCTCCCGGGTTCACGCCATTCTCCTGCCTCAGCCTCCTGTGTAGCTGGGACTACAGGTGCCCGCCACCTGTAGTTTCTTAATGAAGTTATTAAAGAGCAATGAGGGAGAAAACAGAAACCAAGGGGAAGAACTTGGATTTTCTTTGTTCAGTTGGATTGATTCATCCAGTGTATTATAACATCTTGCCACTTACCTGTCAGTTCAGTGGCCTTCCCAAATGCATGACCTTGTTGGTCTTTTATGGGACATCATACATAGGAATAGATAAGATGTTAAGTTGCCCCGAAAAGGACTTTCAGGCAGGTTCCATGAACTCAAGGGTGTTCATCCAGTTAGTTCTTAACTTCAGTTTTGTGAGGACTGTTGAGGAGATGGCAGCTCGAAATATCAAGCTCCTTTGTAAAACTTGGTTGTTAGCATTTGGACTATGTCCAGGTGGAAACCATCCAGACCCCCATTTAACTGAGCAGCTCCTGTGTTTTAAACCATGCTGTCGAGAATGCCTGGATAGTTTCCATAAAATCTTAATATAGCCATAATGTTGTTTTTTTTATAAAACCAGTTTGCCAACTTATGGTATTAACTATATGTTTTAAAACATCCAAACTCTGGATCCAGAGAGTTGATGGAAGGTCTTATGGAGACAGATTGGTTGAGGCCAGCCTGAGTTTACATGTGGGTGGTTGTTATGCATGTCACATGAAGACATCCTTGATTGTAGCAATAGTTAGGAAGAAAGGGCACTATACTATCACAGGAATGACAGACACAAATAATAATCATTGTGCTGTTGAGAACAGGTGCCAGGTGCTTTTATGTACATTGCCTTATTAAACTTGCCAGGCATCGTGGAGGTGCTCCAAATTATTCCCATCTTACAGATGAGCAAAGTAAAGCTAGAATAACAGTCCTTCCTCCTGAAGTGTACACAGTCCATTAGGAAGACAGACTGGCCATGCCCACTTATTTTGAATGGATATTTTGGCTACAAACATACAGAAGAGCCCTCTGAGTCATAATGCTCCTCAGTGAGAAAGTTTGAATGCAGGCTGAGGGCCCTGTGAGTTCAAAGCTGTCTCATCCTGCTGAGTTGCCCTTCCTCACGGGATTTGATAAGTTCAGGGATTTAGTATGCCAAAGTTTTCCTTTTGTACCTGGACACAACATTCCCACAACCTGGTGGGATGTAGTCCCACAAGAAATTATACCGCTCTGTTTTCGATGACACAAAACTGGGTCAAAATTGTTTTATGTAACGAAAATGTCATTATTTCTAAAGTTTTCTGTAAGTGCTATGAAAATTTCATTACCAAAGAGAATAGAAAGACTGTGAGAATGTTTTCCAGATTGCTATAACCAATACAGGAATTAAATTATTTTTAGATCAATTTTGAAAATATTTTTGCTAAAAAACAATTCATATTCATTACAACCCTGGCCATCCTTTTACCAAAGCCTTCATCACTGGAAATGTTTCCTTCGAGATTTTGATTTGAAATTTAAGAACTGCAATGCATTATTGCAGAGCAATAACCCACTTTCTAGCAATTTCATATATTCTTCCCCATGTAGATGTTTGATCTGCTACTTGGATGCAATTTTGGTAGCAAAGTGACTGTGTAATGGGGCAAGGAAGAAATGACTGTTATTTTCTTAATCAGATTAATTCTTAATCAGAATACATGATTTGGTACTTGGAATTTAAAAATACTGCTAATCAGTTTGAGGCTTGTAAAAGCCAAACTAACTCTCCTGATAAACTGGTAATCTTGGTAACTTTACTAGTTGCAGACATTTTGGTTTTTAAATCAAGAAGTATACCAACTCTTGCTTTTAACTTGTCTTGTATGCCCTGCATCTCTGAGCTTGCCAAATTTTCCTAAGGACTTAATATATTTTTGGAAGTTCTCCACTGCATCAGGGGCAGCCACCTGGGAGCAGAGAAAACAAAATTTGGCAGCCTGTTCAAGCTGTGAATTAAAGGTAATTCACAGTTTGAAATGAATCAGCGTGTGGTCCTTGAGAAGAGTAATCAGACATCAAGAGGATTTTATGTTGAGGATTGTATATTGGCTAATGTGACAACAAGCAATATTGGCATTTGGAATGTTTGCATCAAGAAGCACTGAAGCTGCCGGGGCTTGATGGGTACCAAAATCTAAAATGGGGGCTCCCTTCAAAGAGAGCTGTAGATTTACATTTCTATCACAAAAGCTGAAAACAAAGATGGGTTGGCTCAGCCATCATAGTTGAAAGATTAGATCTGATTTTTGTGGTGGTGTTCATGGACCTAAGTCTATCATAGGATTTGTGTATCTCAGATGGCTTTTGAGACACCTCTGTAATTGAAAGTAAATGTCTCTCTCTCTCCCTCTCCCCCCCTCCCCCGCCCCCCGCCTGACCGCCCCTCTCTCTCCTTCTCTCTTTTCTCTCTGGGAAAAGGCAAACATCGCTTCCTTTCTACTAGATTTCATTTTTTTTTCAACAAATATGCATTCAGTATCTACTATATGTAAGGCTCTGGGCTAAAACACTGGTAACTCAGGGTGAAACACTGCACATCATTGTCTCAAGGAATTCATGGTCTAGTGAAGATAAGACTTGCACCGACAATGCCAGCAACCCAACTAACTCATACTTATTGAGTGCCTACTATGTGCCAGGCACTTCCCATGCACTTTTTCTCCTTACAAGCAATCCCGTGGGGTTCATCATCATTATAGTGTACAAAAGTAGAAACCCAGCTCAGAGACATTGAGTGAGTTGCTCAAAGTGGCACAGTAACAAAGAGGGAGGCAGAACAGGACTGACTCCAGAACATATGCTCTTAGCTTACACTAAAGCCATCCCATGAGTCATTTGGAAGTGGCTTTACTGATTTGCAGTCACGTGTGATCTTGCCCAGGCATTAGGCCAAAATGGACTAACCACAATGCAAGCCAAAATGGCAATGCCATTTTGGTTTAAAACAGGGAAAGTGTTAGATCTAAATATTATAACTGAGTTAGGTCTTGCATATACTACACATGCTGACATGGACACTGAAGACAGATCTGTCCTCAACTCAGGGCCTGCATCCAGATTGTGTCACCAGGACTCTAGAATATTCCCTTCAGTGAGGCTGAAGGATCTATTCCTGCAAGAGACTTAGACCATCACAAAAATAAAATTCATATAAGATTGATTTTGGTGGCATATCCCTTCAGAAATGTCCATTGTGCCACATTAAAGTGAAGAGAAAACTAATGTTTGGGTCTATTTTTATAAGAGACTCATCCATTGCCTTTCATGCTTACCAACTTGTTTGATAATTAGAAAGTGGCTTTATATCCTCATGGTGAAATAATTTTCAAAAATATCCCCATCTGTTATCAACCACAGTGGCATATTTCCAAATTCTTCTCAGCATTTTTAAACAGTAACTGGGAGTGAAGCAAATAATGCTGGTGGAAGGCACTGAAATTAATAAGCAAGGGACCAAAGTTTAAAAAAATTCAGTTGTATAATTGAATGTAATGTTGTGATAACACACCCCCCCACACACACACACATGCATACATATGCTCTGTATCCCAGAACAGTAGGTCACTCTAATGTTGTCTGATCTAATGAGATGCACACATAGACATATGCACACTCTTTTTTCAGTTATTACATTGTAAAGTGCTATGATCAGAGATACTTTTCATGTGCACAGTGAATGATAATTTTAACACACTTTCACACAATACATTAGCCCATGTGAGTGGCACAGCATTCCTGTTAGATAGCCAATTGAAAAGAAACCAGGCATAGGGAGGGGAAGAGATTTTCCTAAAGTCCTCCACCTAGGGAGTGGAAAGGGCTGGGACTAGAAGCCAGGATTCTGCATTCTCAGAATATGCTGCCTTGTCCCCAGATTCCCCAGATGGCTGCAGGACCAGAACTCATCAGAGTCCTGACAAGTCTCCCAGGCCCAGATGAAGAACATATAACAGCAGTGTAGACAAGCTCCATGGATTATGCTTAGAATTTATAAAGAAACAAACAAACAAAATGCAACTGAGACTGGAGTAGAAGAGAAGAAATATCCACTTCTGAACTATTCATTTTGTTTTTCCCTCCTATCAAGCATCGCACAAACAGCCAGATCCTTTACCACAATTACGTTACTGGTAATGTTAGGTTTAAATGGTCTGCTGTTGACACCTTCTCAGAGTTGCTTAAAGCCCCTCCATTTTACACTGACGAGTAGGGAGCAGTGTTGGTAGGATACCGCAGATGCACGCAAAATTACAGCTGTAAAATCAGTTGAAGAATCTGACAAATGCCTTTCTTTGTGGTTCATCCACCCACTTTAACAATGTGGACCAAAAAAGGAAAAGGTCTCAAAGCTATTTGATTGACATCTACAAATATGCTGCCAAGACTGGAACAGAGTAGGTGGGATGGAGTAGATGGGGTTGGGGTAGGTCTTCTGAAAACCAAAAGAATAAAATTTATTTTCTTTGCTACCCTGTGGTTTTTTGACACTGAAGATCTACAGTACAACCCCATAGTACACTGCCTTGTCCTTGCCAAAGGTTCTAGTGTCCCTGAGAGAGCAATAAGTGAGAAAAAAGTATCCAGAGAAGAGTAGAAGCTGACGATTTAGCAACCTATAACTCTGACAGCTCCATTGCCTAATTTCTGGAGTTACTTGTTTTGGCATAAGAAGCCCAGTTTATAAAAATTCCAGATGGAGATTTCAATTTTGTAACTACATAGACTATTTCTTCTTTTTTTCTTTTTTTTTAACTTTTATTTTAGGTTTGGGGGTACATGTGACACGGGGGTTTGTTATACATATTGTTTCATCAACAAGTTATAAAGCCCAATACTCAATAGTTATCTTTTCTGCTCCCCCTCCCTCCTCACACCTTCTCCTCTCAAGTAGACCCCAGTATCTGCCGCTTGATTCTGTGTGTTCATAAGTTCTTAACATTTAGCTTCCACCTGTAAGTGAGAACATGCAGTATTTGGTTTTCTGTTCCTGTGCTAGTTTGCTAAGGATAATAGCCTCCAGCTCCATCCATGTTTCTGCAGAAGACATGATGTCCTTCTTTTATATGGCTGCATAGCATTCCATGGGATGTATGTGCCACATTTTCTTTATACAATCTGTCTTTGATGGGCATTTAGGTAGATTCCATGACTTTGGTATTGTGAATAGTGCTGCAGTGAACATATGTGTGCGTGTGTCTTTATGGTACAATGATTTATATTCCTCTGGGTATATAACCAGTAATGAGATTGCTAGGTCGAATGGTAGTTCTGCTTTTAGCTCTTTGAGGAATCACCATACTGCTTTCCACAATGGTTGAACTAATTTACACTCCCACCAGCAGTGTGTAAGTGTTCCCTTTTCTCCATAACCTCACCAGCAGCTGTTTTTGTTTTTTTTTTACTTTTAAATAATAGCCATTCTAACTGGTGTGAGTACATAGAATATTTTTATATTTTTCAAAAGAAAAATCTTTTAAAGTACCTATTCCTCATAATATATGGAAATTGTCCAGGCCATCTAAAAATTGAAAGGGTCATTCTAGGTTTCTCCAAAATAATTTTTGTATATCACATGGTACAGAAACAAACGAAGAAAACAATCTGGATGTGAGCAGTATTCTCGGGTAATTGCAACCACCACTTTTGGCACCTACTATATACCTGGCACCATGAAACATTTTATAAGCATCAGCTATTTCATGCTCACAGCAACCTTGTGAGATAGATTTCGCTATCTCCATCGCCATCGTCACCACTATCATCGCTCCCAGGATTGTAATCTCAAGGGCTCAGAGAGAATGCCAAACACCTGTGACTGCACAGCCAATGCTGGTAGTCATATTTGAAGTCAGGCCTGCTTGGTGCTCTTTCCACTGTGCAATTTCACTGGTTCACTTGTTTAATCACCTTCTAGGCTCATAGTGTCTCTGAGAGGTTGATAAGATTAAACTGATTTTATGGAGAAGGAAATTTCGTCCCAGAACAGTTAAATGACTTGCTCAAGATCACACAGCTAGTTGTTGAGGGAGATGAAATTTCACTCCAGGATTCTTGGATTACAAAATTCAAACCTTTTTTAATACCCTGTTTGCCTCACCCACATAAAGTTTCAATTGAACTCTTATTAATTGTTAAATACGAAGGAAAAATAACAAAATAATCTTAATAATACTACTACTTTCTAGTTCTTTGGCATTATGTGTTTTCTACACATACTGTTATATAACACATAATATATATTGTTATATTGTTAAATCTTTTAGGTTTGGTCTTCACTCAATTTCTGGAGCAAGGAGACAAGGAAGGGAGCCATTATTGTCCTAGAGAGGTCACAGATGTGGGGCATCCATTTCCGAGTGGCTTAAGTTCCAGTGCTCTCACTCCCCTGTCATGTGACTTGATGAATTTATTTGGTGCTTTTCTGAGCCTTTGTTTCTTCATATAATAAAAGAGAGATGATATATTACTCAGACTCTGTAGCGAATTGTGTTGTCAACAGACGAGCTCATGAATGAGCTTTGCAGTCACCTGCTCTCATTGGTTCTCTTTCCATGTTAGAAGTGAGGAAAGTCATGCCCAGGTGACCTAAGTGAGGCGTCCCAGCTCACACAGGTAATAGTGTTGCCAAAGCTCAGTCCTGTTTCCTGACTCCTAGTTGAGTGCTATTTTTGCTAATCTTGGCCATTATTTTTCAAAAGTGTTCTGCCAATGCAGTTTAAATCAAAAGATCAACTGCCAATGCTGTCAGAGAGCGATAGACTTAAAATCAATAACTATGTGTGCCACTCCTCTCCTAATTAGATATCCCCAGCATGTTTCTGGATGTTTCATGCTGCTGAGAAGAGTGACTGCATTTTTCCACTCAATTATACCCAAGGAAACATTGTTCAATTTAGTAATAGTTTTAGCACTTGTAGAAGAATTTGAAAACTTTAGAAAAATCTCATACGTTTTACAATCTCACTGTCTTAGAGAATGGGATTTGGGACTAGGTCTACCCTTTATCTTCATGTTTTTATGCAGCGCTTTAAAATTTTGATATTGAAGAGGGCCTGAAACTGGGTGACCTGTGTTGCCCTTTACTACTGGATTAAAATTTCAGGTTGCTACTATGGTAACCGTACCTTGAAAATTAGATCCTGACAGAGTCACTAAGAAATGTAAAAGTGCACTGCTGCCATGAACTTTGAAGAAAGGTTGCATACAGTTGTCAGCGACAGCCTCTTAATTGAAATAATCTGCCTTTCCCATCTGCTAGAAAGAGTTTGTGTGTCTTGGGGAGGAGGGACAGAAAGATTATATCTTGATGGATTTTTAACACAAAAATGGCTGTAGTTCGAAGCAGAGCTGTTTTCTGCATGAAATTTAAATCAACTTCAGCTCAATTTATGCTATTCAGAAAGAAATGTGATACTCAGTATTCACGGTGGCAAGAAGCCAAGATACACAGTAAAGATGTAACGATACTGAGAGAAGATACTGCTGGGGATCTATCCCAGAAAAACCCCAGTGGCCCCAGGGTCCAAATGGCAACCTCTTTCAAACCACAGATTTCTGTGCCTAGGCTTCTGGGAAGTTGGGGAATGCAGAGCAGCCGCATGACAGACTTTCAGATCAAGAGGGCCAGCAGTCACTGATTTGCTTAGTGGCATAAAAGCTGAAATCATATTGATGCTCCCAGAGCCAGGGAAATGAAACAAGCAACATAGGGTCTCTTGGCTTTCAGGAACATGAGGGTGAATGGCACTTGCAATTTCAGGAATTCCTTTGTGCATGTCTTTCCCAAGGCAAGCACATCACGGTGTGTCTGGCTTTATAATTAGTTGTGGCTGTATCTGTGTTTCCATAACAGGACTTTTGTTGTTGTTGTTATTGGGCCTTTTTCTTTTCTATTTTTTTCGACATTCTTATAAAAGGATTTTGATTTGTGCTTCTAATGCCACACATAGAAAATGACTCTTTAACTCTCTGAAGGTCTCAAAAATTTCAGACCAAAAGTGATGTTCTCACTCTGAGAATGTTGGTATACTATTTTGCACACAACAGATATCAAATATTAAATCTGTTGGACAATATCAAGTAGTTGGGACTGAGGGATGTGGAGCCATAGGAATTCTCACCACCTAGTGGTGGGACAGTACCTTGAGGGGTAGTTCTATCTAAAGACTTTGGGTGGAATCGCCTCTCACCTCATTTGCGAGTCTCTTCATTTTGGTTTGGTCAGCGTGGGTACTAAGGAGACTGTGATAGTGATGACTGAATTGTGATATACTTCCAAACCCAAGCAATGCCCATGAAAGCCCAACAAAGACATATCACCAGTCTTCTACCTGTGAGGACTGTGGAACCACAGGTAGCAGGATGTTTGACTCTCCTGAACATAATAGTTTCACAAATCTATTTACCTGAGTGGAAGGGGTGGTATCCACTCCTCTATTTCTTCAGCAGCCGGTACAGGAAGAACCTACTATATAACAGATAACCAGAAAATATTCTTCAGTGTAAAGTGAAAGAATGATCCAGAAGGTGTCACTTGCTCTGAAGTAACTTTTTTTTTAAATATTGTATTCTTATATTTGTTAATCCATATTTTAAAAGTAGTATCGTAAGAAGAAATATAAATGCATGCATGTGTGCATATGTGTGCTCATATGTATGTGGCTGGAAAGCAAATACAATGCAGAACTTGAAGTGGACAGGCTCTGTAGCTGGAATGGCTGGGTTCAAATCCCAGCTCCACCCTCTTTTAGCCATGTGATCTTGGTCAAGTTACTTAACCTCTCTATCACTCAGTTTCCTCATCTGTAAAATGGTGAGTAGTAATAGCACCTACATGATACGATTAAATGATTGAAGTGCTTATCACAGTGCCTGGTACATAGGAATTTTTTGATAAACACTTTTATTAGTCATGTTCATGATTATTGCGGTCATGATCACTGAGTCTTTTGAGTGAGTGCTGTTTGTACTACATTCCAATCTTCAGGCACTTGGGAAGCCTTTCACTCTATTCCCTGACTTGTCCCAGAGGTCTCCAGTTGGAGAAAGACCTCTCCAGAAAGAGCAAACCTGGACTACATTGAACATTTCCTCGGCTCACCTGCCTACCCCAGTCCCAGAGGATAAAAACAAAGAATGGCTAGAACGTCTTAAATGTATACATATTTGGTACTAGGCACAGTCTTCTCGTTCTTGGAGCTCAACACAGCATCTTATCCCAGTCACAATTGTACTCTTAGTTTGTAGTTATTTCTAAAAATAAAAGCTAGGACTTATTAAGTGCCAAGCACTATGCTGAGTGTTTTATATCCACTAGCTAATTGACTATTTACAACCCAGTGAGATGTAGGCACTACCATTACCCACATTTTACAAATGAAGAACTGGGTTTCATGACTTGAAGCTAAATTTTTATAGCCAGTAATGATGGATTCATTACTTGAACTTATGTCTGGTTGACTCCAGCAAGAGACCCCTTAACCCTGGCCCTCCTGCCTACCCATGGACTCTCCAATCTCAGAGTCCAGCTGGACTTGATTGTCTTGGGAAATGGCACCACCTCCTCAGAGGTAGTGCAGCAAATACAAGAATACAAGAGGAAGGAAACAATGGAGGACAGGAATTTGGCCAGAGATATTCTCTGCTCCTGAGTCCCAAAACATCCTCTCACATTTTGTAAAATCACCACTGGGATAATTTGCTGAGTCATAATTTTTAATTCTGTGGTTCACATATATATGAAAAACTGCTTTTGAAATATATAACAAGCATGTTGTCAATTTTCTAATCAGGTGGAACAAATTCTTTTCTTTATTCCCAGTTTTTGCATGCATAAAGGAAGTCGTCTGAATAAGAAAACATGTCCATAAAATTTCATGGAATAGCCTCTGCCATTCTGTGAAATAAACATTCCATTCCCTTGCCTGGGCAAATTGTTCCTGTTGCTGCATATCTACTTCTGTTTCCTTGGTCTAAAAAGACACTTCAGACTCTGCCTTTAATTATGATAAGGCTTGACTATTAACCCTTGAGAATTAACCTTATTTTTGCTAGGAGGGAAGGTAAAATAACGTTTAAATTGGTTTTAAGAGTAGGAATGGAATCTCAGAAGACACACTAATGTAGAATACACTGTATATCAAAATATATAAGTGCATAGTTGTAACAGTGGCTTAGTAAACATATTGCTGAGTGAACTATGAAAAATAATTCACCAAGGTACTGTTTCCCATACTCCTAAGCACTAAGTTAAGAGAGTAATGCCGGCCGGGCGCGGTGGCTCACGCCTGTAATCCCAGCACTTTGGGAGGCCGAGGCGGGCGGATCACGAGGTCAGGAGATCGAGACCATCCTGGCTAACACAGTGAAACCCCGTCTCTACTAAAAAATACAAAAAATTAGCCGGGCGTGGTGGCGGGCGCCTGTAGTGCCAGCTACGCTGGAGGCTGAGGCAGGAGAATGGCGTGAACCCGGGAGGCGGAGCTTGCAGTGAGCCGAGATCGCGCCACTGCACTCCAGCCTGGGCGACAGAGCAAGACTCCGTCTCAAAAAAAAAAAAAAAAAAAGAGAGTAATGCCATAAAGTACATATGCACTGTTTAAAAATATTTGTGTGTTTTTTAAAGAATACTTTCTTCAGGCCCAATAGACTAATCATTTTTTCTTCCCTTTCTAAAATGTACACTGTAAGGAATTTAACTAAGTGGTATATTAAGTGAGGGTCTAAAATAGTTGTAGAAGATAACAGTTCTGAGCAAAGAAATGTCTTTAGCAATTTGATTCTGAATGCAACATAAATTAACTTTATAAAATAGAATTAAAAGAAGTTCAGTTACAGCTTTCCAATTTTTCATATAATTTAGCATTTCATACTCATTGTGTTTGCTACTGGCACTTTTATTATAAAAGCCTGAAACTGCAGGTCAAATGAGTACTTATGTGGATATAAATACACTGATTTTTGTTTTTCAGAGAGAGATCTTTCTCTGAACAACATGATTTATCCAAGTTAAGAGACTACCTCTGTGGAAGAGCAACTCTCTTGAAAACCATTCTTTACATAAGGTTTTATGCAAAACTCCTAGAAACCTGTTCAAAAATTATAGAATAATAGGAGGTGTTCCTAAGCTTTCAACCCTCCAATGCTCTTGCTTAAATTTTAGATCTCAACTAAAGTAACTTGACTTTTCAAATTATGTTTCAATTCAGGTTTGTTGTCTTTTAATTCCATATTAAAAAGTTTGATGAGATTAGGATGAGAAGAGAGGGGAGATGATAAGGCAGTTCATTATGCACATCAAAGCATTTCAAAACATATCTGGTTTAAAGCCATTAAATAATTTCCCAGATTTGAACCTGTGGTATAAAACTCTTTTTTTAGTCTAATTCCAATAATGTAAATGGGATACATGTGGAAAGATTTCAAAGCAACGTTTCTTATAAATAGAATTTCAATAGCTTCTCCTCTTAAAAGGAAAGCAAGGGGTAAAGTGGATGAATCATGACAGTCTCCCATAATGAGAAAACAGAGAAAATGCACATTCACATGCCCACCCTATTATGGTGTAGTTTGGCTGCATGATGGTTATTACTGAATGATTATAATACACAATTTTACATGGGAGATAAAAAGAAAATCATATATAGATATTTTCCCACTTGAAGCAAACCTCTCACAAAAATTCTAGCATATATTTCCAAACAGATAAAAAGGTAGTTTTTCACCCTTAAAAAGAATCCTTCACTTTGAAAATGATTCTCCATAGTTTCCCTCTAAATAGTAAGCTCATCTCATGCATTTACAATATGGTTTGATTTTCAAAACATCAATTTACATGCACTTTCCAGTAACAAATCTATTGTGCCATGTGATGCTTACTTGTATGGGATAAAAAAGCAAAAGTATTTTTTCTAATTAATACACAATATTATAATGTACAACATACAAATATCAATACATTTTGTTCAAACTAATAATAAGTACTTGGAAATGGAGATGCAAGAAAACCCCACTTCATTCACAACAGTTATATGGATTTACATTAAAAAACTATAAAATAACACCGAAGTACATAAACAAGGTTTGAAAGAACTAGAAAGGTATATATGTTCTCATAGCAGAAGTGTTATAGTGTTATTTCTCCCAAAATTAATTTATAATGCAATTCCAATTAGAATTCCTCAAAATGATTCTTTTTGGCATGAGACAAATTATTGTATAGTTCATATACTAAAAGGGTAAATGCTCAACCATAGTAAATGAAAAGAAAGAACAGTAGAAAAGATTTTCATTACTAGATATATGAAAAAACTACAATCCGCTTTAATAAAATCAATACATTATTAGTATGAAAATAGATACTAGATCAACAGAAGAGACAATTCAATCTCTCTCCCTATATATGTATGTAATATGTAACAACAGCATTACATTGATTCAAAGAGAAAAAAATTGATATGTAATGATGATACTGGCACTACTAGATCTCCATTTAGAAGAAAACAAAGGTAGTTTCCTATCACATTTAAATATATTAAAGTAGGAAGAGAATGAGAAAAAATAACTAATGGTTACTGGGCTTAATATCTGGATGATTAAATAATCTGTACAATAAACCCCCATGACAGGAGTTTACCTACGTAACAAACCTGCACTTGTACCCCTGAAATTAAAATAAAAGTTAAAAAAGATACAAATATAAAATATAAAACAACAATAATGAAAATACCTTTAGTAAAAATTCTTGGAACTCTGTTTCTACAATCTAGGGGAGAGGGTCCTTCTTAATTAAGTCAGAAATCCAGAAGTTCTAAAAGATGAATAACTATAAACAACTGAAATATAACATTTGTATTGAAAAAGATGCCATGTTTCTATAAACAAATGGAATTTTCCTACATACAATGAAATGAAAGTTTGTATGAATAAAAATTAAGTTTTTATGAAGAATAAAATAAAAACAGAAAAACAAATGTAGACAAATATTTGTTTAAAAATTATTAAAATGTATAATTGAAAATTAAAATATTTAATTAAAAAGTAAAAACACTATATAGCGCATCTGACATGCCAAGCAGTATTCTAAGCTCTTTACCTGTTTTATGTCATTTATTCTTTTTTAATTAATTGATTTATTTTTTTATTATACTGTAAGTTCTAGGGTACATGTGCACAATGTGCAGGTTTGATGCATAGGTATACATGTGCCATGTTGGTTTGCTGCACCCATCAACTCATCATTTACATTAGGTATTTCTCCTAATGCTATCCCATGCACTTTCCAGTAACAAATCTATGGTGCCAAGTGATGCTTACTTGTATAGGATAAAAAAGGAGAAGTATTTTTTTAAAAAATTTAAGTCGATGGTTTATAGTTTGCTTGTCTTTAATATTAACTATTTATAGTCCAGCAGATTTTGCTAACACAAGTTGAGATGGAGATGCCACTGGCTGCCTAAAAGCTAATTCTGTAAAGCTCATTCTTGATTATCAAAATGCCGTATTTCAGCAGCAGCCGATCAAATACGGCCTTGTTCTTGTTCTCATGGGAATCTAATCCTTGAGTCCCTTCTTTCCCCTTAAATTTGTCTGGTTCACAGACACATTCCATGAGCTGAAAATCTAACAATAAATTGAGAAAATTAGATCAGTTTGCATAACATTTGAAAAGGAATGTAACCTTTGTTTGCACAATATTCACAGCCAAGGTAAAATGGACAGATCAGTAACTGGAAGTGTGGTGTAGCACCTCACAGAACATGAATTCTCTAAAGAACCCTGGCAACCCATGTGAAAATGTTACGTGGAATCATCATTTTGAATAGAGCAAAATGACGCTGGAAAAGAGCTAGGGCTGAGCTGCGCAGCATCATTTGAGATCTGTGCATCCAGAAACTATAAGCACATCTTGAATACAGAAGACGCACCTCCCTGCTTTCACTGTAGTATTTTAAATAGTGTGCTGGCTGGCTTTGCTTTTTAAAACAAATGTGTTTAATCTTTGTTAGGGTGGGAGTGAAACCACACAGGAACATTTACAGCAATATGTAAATTGACATTATATGGCTTTTCTACTCTCCTAAGAAACTTTATTAGGGGAAGTCACTTTTTTTCTGCATAGAAATAGCAGCCCCTAAAATATATCTAAGCAGTTAAGGCTTCACCCCAACAGCTTGAGTAAACACATTTTTTTAACTTTCCCATGGAATTCAACTTTGAAGGTTTTACATAAGGTAATTCTGAAGTGGTTGTACAGAGTTAATCCTGGGTCTTTTATTTATAAAGCATTAATTTCAGACTTTTTAAAAAATGTAATTTTCTCAGATAATTTCTGAGAACAAATTGAGCTTCTAAGATTTAAAAAGAAAAGATCCAATTGTGTTTATTTGTGGCCACCAAGCAGGTCAGTGGGAGAATCATGTATGTGTCACTAAGTGATTATTTTGAGAAATTGAGTATACTGACTCTCATCTTCTAATTGAAAATTGTGTTGCTGCTGTGCTTTTTTAAAAGTTACTTATTAATATCAGACAACTTTCCTTGGAAGCTTAGGCTATATGGTCTTATTTATGCCATGCAAATGATGTGAATAGTTGAGGCAAATAAAATCAGAGGAAAAGAAAATAACTTCATTTTTCTATCAATTATGTGTGTGTGTGAGGCAAAATTATTTTAAGTGTGAAATATTTAGATTCTCTTTTTCTAAATCCTTTATCATGAAATAGTTACTATGAAATATTAATTGGTATTCAGCAAAAAAGGGAATTATATGATCCAACATATTTGGGAAACAGCGGGTTAAAAAAACTAACAAGTCTTTTCATTGTAGGAATTCTTTGAGCCTTTAATATGCAAATGTTCACTGTGTTTCTACAAGAGGGGTGTAGAATATGAAGTGTTTTTCAAACTAACTTGGCTATAGAATTTTTTTTCCCAGAATCTCTACCAACATGATGTGGAATAATTTGGGCCTCTCCAATCTAGATAACTACACCATTATAGAGTTCTTTGTGCATAGGTAGACTCAGCTTCAATATCTACCTGGAGTATCGATGCTCATTATCTTTTATCTTGCCATCTTCACTCCACCTTTACTCCAGTTGCCCCGCCACATCTGAAAATACATTTTAAATCAAATATCCCTTATAGGCAGCTTAGTGAAATTACAGATAATTTGTATTTCAAAATTATGGGGGCTTTATTTTTGTATTGATAATATGGAGGGTGTTCTGAAATTCCACCAACTTTCACCCAGATTTCTTTTGTGAGGAGCCTTTTGTCTGTTTCCCCCCCCCCCCTCAGACCACCTGCAACTGTAAGTTGTCTCTGGGGTGGCTGGCTGGGATCATCTTCCTTCACTGTGAAGAGAAAAGCTGGCTGAATAGAGACAAAAACACTGCATACTCACTGAACATTCTTGGGAGATAATTTGCTGCCATGTTTTATAAAACCAGGGACTGGATGTGCTTAAGAGCTTTTTATTAAATATTGCCAAGAGAGATAATAGTCCTATTATCCGGGTGACTTTCGAGACCATTCTGAATGCTAGTGTTATTGAAAATGCAGTAATGAAGTCAACTCTCAAATCTAAGCATGTGGATCGTCCACTTCAGACTGTGTCTTCCCTAGCTGGCTTGTTGAGGCCACCCAGCCCAGCTCTGGGCTGCCTTCCCCTGCCCTCTGTGGGAATGTGTTTTGAGAATGCAAACACGCATAACATTAGACTGAGAAAAAATGCAATTAAGAAGATATTTTTTAAAAAATGATGGGAGGAGGTGATGCATTATACACAATCCAGAGTCTAAAGGAAAGGACTTCCCATTATGCCCTCATTTTCTGTGCACTGCTTGGCTCTATTAACACCAGTAATCCAGAGCTGATATAGTCCCTCCAAAACAGCCAAATTATATTTTCAACAAGGCCAAGAATGTGTCCTTTATTTAAGCACTTTCTTGATAACTGATCTATTATGAGAAGCATTTGGTACATAGTTAAACTGGCAAGAACTAGAATTTCTGGTTTTCTGATCTACACACTTAAAGCAAATACGTTTCTGTGTACACAGTACTTCATTTAATTATCATTTTAATTACTTTATTGACTTAAACATTAGTATTGAACACATTTTACAACAATGAATACACAAGCAATTTATAATTTTCATTATTTCTTATCTCATTCACATTATCTGAAGCTTGATAGCAGATAATTAGTTGATTGAATATGAAAACACCCAAAATATTATTGGGTAGCGGATATGAGCTCCAATTAGTTGACTCTTTCTTCCCTCACCAATTACATATTTTTTAATATTTATTTCTGGTATATACTTAATATTTATAATACGCATGTTTGGAATTTGTACAGAGGGAGATGGCTCAGTGATTGTATTTGGACTATATTGTAACAGCTACCTTATCATATCTATGAAGACAAATATTGAAATTTTTCTTTCTGGAATTAACATTTTACTTTAGAGTTTCTCATTAATCATTACTTTTGTTTATTTTATGTATGGTGTTAGAGACGTGATTTGAAAATATTTTTTCTCAGCGAACTGGGTAGGGTTAAATTTAGAAACTTGACAATAGAAGAACTATCCTATCTACAGAAAATACCAAAGATGAAAATGCAAAATGCTGAGAGGCTGGTACAAAAGTACAGTTTACAAGACTGTACTCTCCTTGAGGTTGGAAGTTGCTGGAGAAAAGTGGCTGATGGTCTCACACCTCATCTAGCTAAACTCACTTTCCATTATCTTGGTTACCTGCACTATGAAGTGGCCATTCAACTTTATTTAATGTTTGCAAAATCTGGCTGATTGATTGCCTATTCACTGAGGTCTGGGGAACCTCAGATTGAAACATTATCCAGGCAGTAGCAACATGTACTTTTTCAAGGGCATTTAAAGGAATACTAGTAAACTTCCGGTGGGTATTCCAAGTCTAGATTTATGGTTATTCTTTGAGGAAATACCAAGAGTAAGTAGAGATACCTGGCTTATCTTGTAAAATTGAGGTAATCATTTTATAGGGATGCTTTTCACTGTTAGTTGAGCCTTCTCTTGCTGTTGCAATTTTATTTGTCCACAGGGAGAAAATGGGTAGGGTGGGAACAATGCTAGGAATCCAGGTAGCAGTGTGTGAAGAAATGTATATTTTCATCTACAAAGAGAAGATAAATTAAATTCTTAGAAGTCAGAAGATTCTTATGTTTGCTGTAAGATAAAATTCTGCTGACAAATCCACCTCAGGTGGACCTGGCTTTGGGTAGAAAGGTCCTTAATTTGCTTTTCTCCCCAAATTCTGATGAAAGCCAAGAGAAAAATCAATTAACCAGTATGAAACTAGGGCTCAAAGATGCCCTGATGTGGCACTGCGTGTTCATTGGTAAGCCTCAGTGTACTGTGAGCAAGTCGTCATCATTTGGTGCGTGGCTGATGAGAGATATTTAACTCAAAGAGAAGTGGCATAATCGTTGAGTTTGACTCTGCCAGTTGACTTACCCTGAAAGCCCAGAGTGTATTGGCTTCAAATGGTTAACTGACACGATTTTCAACAGAATATTCTCCTCCAACTGGTTGGAGATCCAACTCAGTGACTTGAGATTAGCTGAAAGGTGGAAAGGCTTCTCTGCCTCTGTAACTTCTGTTTTAGCAATGGATAACTAGCAGTTTTGTTGGTGGTATGGTTAATATAGGTAACAGGCATTTCTTTTGGGCAGGAGAGCCTTGCTATTTGAGGTGAAGCCCAATGGCTTGACTTTCCCCCAAATTCCACAAACACAACCATATAAACAGATTTTTTTCCCATGAACTCCATTCTAGTGTCCTAGAAACAGGTAGATTTATGCAGATTAATTTGGCATAGTACAGCGAATCGCTGCTGTGAGATATATCATAGAATTACTTCCTAGCTCAGGCTAGCTAATGGCTAGAATGAAATAAAACATAAAAATACATTTACATAGATTGTTTTATAAGTCTGATAAAGCTTTTTGTTACCTACCACTGGAACTGGACGTGTTTTTGCAAGCAGCATAAGGGTTGTTCATGTAATACTTTCATTATTTCCAGCAAGTGTAAAACAAAATAAAAACAAGAACATTGAATTTAGCCGCCATTAACTACCATTAACTGTAATTTTTCCTGACAAGCTCTCTCTCATCTGATGATGAGTGAAACGCTGGGAAAAGTCGACTGAAAAATTGTATAAACGTTGATGAAATATGCCCTTGTATTTTAAGCATGCCCAGTTCAGACATTTAAAATCGAGCAATTTATAATGTGTTAGCAGCCAGAACTCCATCATGTTTTAAATAAATTTATTTTTCTAGTTCTTGTGAGACTCTAAGTCACTCTAAGAAGACTCATGACATTTCACTGTACAAGGCAGGTCACAAATTGAATAATGTGAAATAACTTTATTAGAGAACTGAAGAAAATGATATGGCAATAATGTGTTTTACAGTAAAATTTGATAGCCCTCTAAAGATCAATGAGTGTGTTTGTTTACTTTGAAGTGAAAGGACAAAGGCTTCATAATGGAATTCAGAGAAATGCCTGAATTAAAGGCATCATTGCCAGATAAAATGGCTTTCCTAGTCTGTGGTGAATTCAGAAAACCTACCACGTACTTTGCAGTAGAAAGAATAGCCTGGGTACTGTCTGTGATAATATGTCATTATAAAGCTGCCCTAGAATGAATGAAAGTCCTCTTGTGGCCACACAGAATAAAACAAGCTGCAGTCACAAGGTTCTTGTCCTGTCCCAAACATTGATTGAAAGGGCACTTTATAAAGGGAGAAAGAAACAGCGGGGGCACCCTCATTTGCATCACCAAACCCTAATGATGGAGGCGCTTTTATGGACACACTGTGTACACAGAATAGGTTCAATTAAAAAGAAGCCATTTTACACTGGCCTTTACCCCACCAGGATTTTTTTTTAAAGACAAAACAAAGACCATTTATCTGGGTAACAATACATTACTTTAAAAAATGAGGCAGAGTGTAGAACATAGGGTAGGCAAGAGGCGTGGGTCTCCCATGGTTTTATCTTTGCCACTTCTTTTCTTAGCCAGCGCACTGTAGACGTCATGAAAGCATATCTTTGTCAAAATAAGGTAAATATGAATGACGATTGGAGTAGGCAGGAATCTTGTAGCTGACCCTGACTAGGAAGAGCAAGATTCAGAACTTCACTTGAGTTTAAAATGAAGTTCCATTAGCAGGGACCAAAATGAATTGCTGTCTGATAATTCTGGCCTTGATAAAACGAGTTGGGCGTTTGAGTTCAATGCCTATGGACAGATGTTCCACAGACAAAAAACGAGGCTCTTAATTGGCACTAATTAGCACCCTTGTTGGCAGGGAGAGATTGACAAGGTTATTTCTATGGCACTTCCCCTGCTGACTCCCATAGCTGTTCTTTCCAGGATAAGGGGAGAGCAATGTAGGTAAACTTATGCTCTTAGCCTTCAAGGATTATTTGTGCCCCCAAACAAAGACAGTCTTCGCATTTCTAAGCTGTCAACTTAGTAAGATTCTTTGCCTAGGATATACATTGGCTTTTATTTTTAATTAAATAAAGTGTAATTAGTAGGAAACAATCAATACGGTAGAGTGACAAGCACTTTTATGTTGGTTTGTTTGTCCCTGCTTAAAGAAGCAGAAGCAAAAAGAAAAAAAGAAAGAAGCTGTATTAAGGATGAGAAAAACAATC